>NC_054473.1:86192688-86498523 GCF_017639515.1 Carcharodon carcharias
CCTCCTGTTGTGAGCCAGTTTGTCCTGCATGGACAGAGATGGGGAGAGTGTATCAGGATGCCTGCCGGGCCAGATGATAAGTACGCCTGGCCTCTGTGTGTGGTGAGTCGTCCCATGGACGGGATAAGGACATTGACAGTGAGTGTGAGAGAGTGAATGGTGATGTCCCTTGCACTGGCAGTGAGTGAGGGCCCTGTGGGTGTGTGCTGGGTTTGTGAGTGTGTGAGTTGGGAGTGACAAAAAGAGTGAACAGAGGAGATCATTCATTCTTTTGCAGCATTTGGTGGCTGTCGTCCTCTGCAGGGTATTCACGATGACCACCGTTGCCACTGCCTCCCAAGCCGGATTGGTGATATTGCTACCCATCCTGCGGCTAGAGTGGGGGTACAGCAAATCCCACCAGGCCTCCACAGCATCCAGCAGTCGCTCGAGGGGCGTTCGAGCCAATCGTTGAAGCAGGGGGCTGCAGTCTTTTTGCCTTTGCTGACCATGTTTCCCAGATTGCGGTGGTGAGCTGGTGACGATGAGCGTTTTGCTGGTGGCAGGCTTTTAAAGATGGCGGCTGGCGTGATGCAACAGCGGGTTGATGGTGAGCAGGTGAATGAGAGACCACCCACCATGGAAACGGCATGTTTTCCAGGAATGCATAAATAATGAGGCGGGCTCAAGAAAGTAAAGCATGAAAACCCGCCATTTTTGTCAGCGGTTAGGACTCCATTTTACCCGCCCACTACCAAACAGTGCAATTCAGGGAAAACTCTGCCCCATAGACTTTACAGTATCCAGTGCCTTCAGCCATTTCTTGATATCATGTGGAGTGAATCGAATTGGCTGAAGACTGGCATCTGTAATGCTGGGGTCTTCAGGAGGACGCCGAAATGGGTCATCCACCTGACACTTCTGGCTGAAGGTTGTTGAAAATACTTCAACCCAAATGCTTCTCCTGCAAGCACAGACATAAACACTGTCACTCCTGTCTCATGGCCCATCTATGCTTGTCACTGAGTCAAAATCCAGCACAGTATGTGTAAGGGCAGCAGAAGGCTGCAAAGAGACTGGACAACTGGTCTGGTTGGTAAGATAAAGCAGAGAGAGATTTTGCTTTGCCACTAAGTTGTGTTGCATGTTCCATACTCCTGTAAGTGGCTGGAATCTTCTGTTCTGGTGTCTAAGTTCGATGGCGGGGAGGAAGTGGGAATGATTTCTGCTGGGGAATGGGATGGCTGACCACGCACGATCTTGCACTTTTCAGTTCATTAATATGCATCCGTGAGGAGCTCATTGAATCTCACAACAGGGGCAGGAAGGAAGTCATTCTCCCCGCCATCGCCTCATGGTTGGAAAGTCGGATGCTGTATTTAAAGGGCACCTGGACAGCCTGCACTATTCCTTTCACCTGTGCTTAGCCATTGCTCCTCCCTTCCCATCTAACCCTTCCTCCTTTCCTTCATCATCCACCGCCCTCAAGTATAGGCTGGCGTTTAGAGATGGTCCTCACAGATGGCAATGCAACTCACCATTAATCATGGAACAAGTCTACCTTGCCAGGTGCACGCCACTTATGTGCAGTTGTAAAAGTGAATGTTCTGATTTCCCACTGATGTGTAACTTAATTTGGAGGGGGAACTTAATTCCGGAGAGGTGGCCTTTTAAAGAGCATGCATGACATGCTGATATATGAAAAAAGGGATTCCTGACACTGTTCGTCAAGAAGCTCAAGCAGCCTTTAAAGTTCCAAGAACTTAATTGTTAAAGTTCATCCCCTGCTGGGGAACTGATTTTTGGCCTCACACCAACTTAAGTTCCGCCACGCGCCACACAACCCACTGTTGGTGGGACTGGAAGATTCCACCCAATGCGTGGACTGAATTTGTACCAATTATATCATGTAACTTTCACCAGTCTAATTTTCCCATGCATTTTATCTACTGTGGAATAGTGGAGCTTAGAATTTGAGCTAAACCAGGATTAGTTCAGTCTGCCTCCGTGGAAATAGGAGTATGTTTGTGTAAAATACACAGATCCAGTCCAGAGCACAAACAAGTTTCACTGTTAAATCTGGGGCTCTGATACTCTGCTGTTAGATGTAGGGCAGTGGGAGTCTGGCTGCTCTATGCTCCAAAACCCCTTGTAATTGTGCTGCTCCTTGCCTCCCAGTGACTGTGTCCTAAGATTGACCAGATGGAAAGATTTCCCCCTTCCATGTCCACATGTGTGCATTTTGACCATTGAGCTATTAGAAAGGGCTGGAAAGAGAGCCTAAATATTTTAGCATTCAAATAATAACATCATTATCTGTCCTCATTTCAGCCATGCCCCTGCTGTTGTGCAATGTTACATCATAGTCATTGAACTCCATGAAGGCAGTAATGATGGCATCAATGATATCAGTAAATCATTGCTTCATGGTTCTTTCTGACTGATCCAGGCCTCTGAATGTCTTCTCTCCCCACGATTTTCACGATGCATTATATGGTTTATAGTACTAAGATTAAAGATTCTCCTTCTTTCTTTCTTTCTTTTGTTATGGGCGCTCTTCTCCCACAAATTAGAAGTGAGTGGTTGCAGTTGTTACGACGTATAGCGTTGCTGAAATGTCAACATATCGTCTATAGTGGGAATCATCAAATACATGTGTCATGTAGTTACATCAAAGAGGACATTTATTTTAGCCTGAATGTTTTCAAAAACCTGAGTCCTTACAAAGATGTCCAGTGCACCATAAATTGAAGATATGCTCATGGAAAGCATTGAACTATGAAGATGAGGTCATTGTAAGCATATAGTTGCTTAAAATGTTAAATTTACAAAATATAACAATAGATTATTTTACACTGGCTAATCTGGCAAGGTCACTTATTCCTAATTACCTCAAGGCACCCAATATGTTGCTTATGGTGTTGATGTTGGTAGCCACCGCCAGCTATTCTTGCTCTATTGGAGAAAAGGAATCTTCTGTACCCTACTTATCTTGCAGACATGTTTCCAGTACCTTATGAACCTCAATGCCTGTCCTTTTCAGCCACAGCACAAGACAAAACTTAATTATCTAGATAGGTCCAACGTTAATTTTTGTCAAGGTTCGCAGCTAATATGAATTCCTAAAACAATTCTGTACATTTTCAGTTTTTTTTAGTTCTATCATAGAATTAAATGACTGATTTTCATTTAATATTAAAAAGTACCTCACAGATATTTTGTATAAAAAAATTTTTATATGTGACATAAGCTGAAGCTTTGTTAAGTTGCAAACCAAATGCCATGTCCCTCTCAGAATATTTGACCATATATTGATATTAAAACAACAGCAGGAAATCTATTGCTGTTTTAAAAGTGAATAGGATTTTTGTAAACATGACCTTTTCACTTTAAATAGCTTAAAAGTGACTTCAAAAGTGACATTTACAATTTTCACAGATGGAGGAATGTACTTTATTTTTATAATTCATTTGTACAGATTCTGATAAAACACAATGGGGTGAAAATTCATCTTGGGTAGTAGCACAATAGGGCTGTATTGCATTGGCCACTCATTTTGCCCTATAAATCAAGGCAAATTACATTCCCTGCAAATCTAAAACCTGTGACTTTTAGGTTTCTCTAAGAATCACCACAAAACCGGTCTCACATACTCTTTCTTACAAACATACGAATTAGGACTCAGAGTAGTCCATTCAGCCCCTCGAGCCTGCTCCACCATTCAATAAGATCATGGTTGATCTGACTGTGACCACAACACCACTTTCCTGCCTATTCCCGATAACCTTTGACTCCGCCGTTAGTCAAGAATCCATCTACCTCTGCCTTACAAATATTCAACTGACCCTGTCTTTTTTTAGATTCATTCATGGGGTGAGGCGTTCCTGGCAAGTCCAGCCTTTATTGCCCATCCCTAATTGTCCTTGAGAAGGTGGCAGTGAGCTGCCTTCTTGAACCACTGCAGTCCATGTGGTGTAGGTACACCCACAGTGCTGTTAGGGGGGCGTTCCAGGATTTTGACCCAGCGACAGTGAAGGAACGGTGATATATTTCCAAGCCAGGGTGGTGAGTGGTTTGGAGGGGAACTTGCAGGTGGTGGTGTTCCCATCTGTCTGCTGCCCTTGTCCTAAATGGTAGCGGTCATGGATTTGGAAGGTGCTGTCTAAGGCACCTTGGTGAATTCCTGCAGTGCATCTTGTAGATGGCACACACTGCTGCAACTATGCATCGGTGATGGATGGAGTGAATGTTTATGGATGGGGTGCCAATCAAGCGGGCTGTTTTATCCTGGACAGTGCCCAGCTTCTTGAGCAAAAACAAAAATACCTGGAAAAACTCAGCAAGTCTTGCGGAGGCTGGTGGGGTGATAGATGAGGACAAGGGGGACCCTATCATGGTTCAGAGAGGGAGAGGAAGGTGTGAGGGAGGATGCACGGGCGATGGTCCATCACTGACACTTCCCTTCCCTTCCTTGACCTCTCTGTCTCAATTTCTGGTGATAGACTGTCCACCATTATTCATTCCAAGCCTACCGACTCCCACAGCTACCTTGACTACAGCTCCTCGCACTCCATTTCCTGTAAGGATTCCTATCCCATTCTCTCAGTTCTTTCGCCTCCGTTGCATCTGTTCTGATGATGCCACTTTCAAAAACGGTTCCTCTGACATGTCTTCCTTTTTCCTTAACCGAGGTTTTCCACCCACAGTGGTTGACAGGGCCCTCACAGTCCAGCCCAACTCCAGCGCATCCACCCTCACACCTTCCTCTCCCTCCCAGAAACATGATAGGGTCCCCCTTGTCCTCACTTATCACCCCACCAGCCTCCGCATTCAAAGGATCATCCTCCGCCATTTCCACCAACGCCAGCACGATGCCACCACCAAACACATCTTCCCTTCACCCCGCCAGCAGCATTTCACAGGGATTTTTCTCTCTGGGACACCCTCGTCCACTCCTCCATCACCCCCTACACCTCAACTCCCTCCCACGGCACCTGCCCATGCAACCGCAGAAGATGCAACACCTGCCCCTTTACTTCCCCTCTCCTCACCATCCAAAGGCCCAAACGCTTCTTTCAAGTGAAGCAGCATTTCACTTGCACTTCCCTCAATTTAGTCTACTGCATTCGCTGCTCCCAATGCAGTTTCCTCTACATTGGAGAGACCAAACGCAGACTGGGTGACCTCTTTGCGGAGCACCTTTGGTCTGTCCGCAAACATGACCCAGACCTCCATGTCGCTTGCCATTTCAACACTCCACCCTGCTCTCATGCCCACATGTCCGTCCTTGGCCTGCTGCAATGTTCCAGTGAAACTCAACGCAAACTGGAGGAACAGCACCTCATCTTCCGACTAGATACTTTACAGCATTCCAGACTGAATATTGAGTTCAACAACTTTAGATCATGAACACTCTCCTCCATCCCCACCCCCTTTCCAATCCCCCTTTTCTTCAATAGTTTATCTATATTTTTCTTTTCCCACCTATTTCCATTATTTTTAAATGTATTTCCATCCATTGTTTTATCTCTACCTTTTAGCCTATTTCGATCCCCCCCACCTCACCCCCACTAGGGCTATCTGTACCTTGCTCATCCTGCTTTCTACCCTTAATGTCGCCATTAGCATATTTCTTAGCTAATATCATCACCGTCAACACCTCTTTGTCTTTTTGACTGTGATATCTTTTGGCAATCTCCACCTATCACTGGCCCTCTATCCAGCTCTACCTGTCCCACCCGCTCCCCCCTCCCCCCTCCCTTAAACCAGCTTCTATTTCACCTCTTTTCTATTTTTCCTTAGTTCTGATGAAGAGTCATTTGGACTCGAAATGTTAACGGTATCCCTCTGTGCAAATGCTGTCAGACCTGCTGAGATTTCCAGGTATTTTTGTTTTTGTTCTAGATTTCCAGCATCTGCAGTATTTTGCTTTTCTCTTCTTTCAAGCTTCTTGTGTGTTGTTGGAGCTGCACTCATCCAGGCAAGTGGAGAGTATTCCATCACACTCCTGACTTGTGCCTTGTAGATGACAGACTTTGGGGAGTCAGGAGGTGAGTTACTCATGGCACGATTCCTTGCCTCTCACCTGATCTTGTAGCCACAGTATTTATATGGCTAGTGCAGTTCAGTTTCTGGTCAATGGTAACCCCCCCAAGAAGATGATAGTGGGGTACTCAGTGATGGCAATGCCATTGAATATCAAGGAGCAGTCATTTGATTCTCTCTTGTTGGAGAAGGTCATTGCCTGATATATTTCTGGCTCGAATGTTACTTGCCACTTGTCAGCCCAAACCTGGTTATTGCCCAGGTCTTGCTGCATTTGAACATGGAATGCTTCAGTATCTTAGGAGTCGCAAATGGTGCTGAAAATTGTGTAATCATCAACGAACATCCCCGCTTCTGACCTTATGATGGAAGGAAGGTCATTACTGAAGCAGCTGAAGATGGTTAGGCCTAAGGCACTACCCTGAGGAACTCCTGAGTGATGTCCTTGAACTGAGATGATTGACCTCCAACAACCACAACCATATTCTTTGTGTTAGGTATGACTCCAAACAGTGGAGGGTTTTCCTCCTGATTCCCATTGACTCCTATTTTGCCAGGGCTTCTTGATGTCACACTCAGTCAGATGCTGTCTTCATGTCAAGGGCATTCTCACTTCACCTCTGAAGTTCAGCTCTTTTGAACCAAGGTCAGAAGCTCAGTGATCCTGGCGGAACCCAAACTGAGCGTTAGTGAGCAGGTTATTGCTAAGCAAGTGCCACTTGATAGCATTGTTGATGACTCCTTCCATTACTTTACTGATGATCGAGAGTAGACCGATGAGGCAGTAATTAGCAGGGTTGGATTTGTCCTACTTTTTGTGCATAGGACATACCTGGGCAATTTTCCACATTGCCAGATAGATGCCAGTGTTGAAACTGTACTGGAACAGCTTCGCTAGGGGTGCGGCAAGTTCTGTAGCACAAGTTTCAGTACTGGAGGGAAGCTCTAGAGCGAAAGCAATTCCATATGTTACAGTGTAGAAGGCGTGCTTGAATCCTCTTGAGTTTATTATTACCAGAATTATGGGTAATATGCTATTCTCAGTTCAGCAGGTTCAAGGGGAATGCCATTAACAAAGGAAAGCACAATATATTGCCTTCATTGATCTCACCAAGGTTTCGACCATTTGAGCGTAGAGAGCCTATTTAAGCTGCTGAAGAAAGTTGGCTGCCCATGGAAGCTGCTCAGTGTGATCTCTTCTTTCCAAGGCAACTTGGTGGGTAAATTCAGCTATAATGGGGCAACATTGGAACACTTTAAGATCCACAATAGGGTCAAACAGGGTTGTGTTCTGACACCAACACTCTTTGGTATGTTCTTTTCTTTGCTGCTGTCATTTCCCTTCAGGTCATCTACAGAGGATGTCCACTTACATACCAGAACTGACAGAAAGCTGCTCAGCCTTGATCACCTGAGATTCAAGATAAAAGTGCAGCCAGTCCTCAACAGAGAGTTGCTCAACACTGGCTATGCCACACTAACATTCCATACTGAGGAACACCTTCAGTGGAAAATGGACAGACTCTCTCAGGCCTGTAAAGAGTTTTATTTGACCATCAGCATCAGGAAGGCAAATTTCATGGTCCAGGGCATTGTCATGTCACCATCGATCAACATTGACAACATGATGCCAGAGGTTGTGGATAGCTTCACATATCTAAACTCTACAATCTGTCACATGATGCTGAAATCAACACAATATTTCAAAAGCTGCCACTGTTATGTCCAAGCTGAGTAAGAGAGTGTGGAACAGCAATCTGACTGAGAACAGCAAACTGTGAGTCTGCCAAGTCTCTGTCCTCAGAGCACTCCTCTACAGTGGTGAGCCTTGGGCAATAAATACTACACAAAAGAAAATACTGAACAGTTTCCACTTTTGCTGTCTCAAAAGTATCTTCAGCATCTCTTGGCACGACAAGTTCAGCAACTCAAAGTCCTGGAGCATGCTAATTCCATCAGCATACACACATTACTAACAATGCCTGCACAGGCTCAGCCGTGTTCATCGGAAAGATGATGGTCGTGTATCCAAAGACCTTCTGTACAGTGAACCGGCCACTGGGTCACTACCTGCTAGAACCCTGTTACAAGGACACCTGCAAGCCAGATATGAGGATGGCAGATAATTGACAAGGGCAACTGGGAGACAGTTGCCATGGTCATGACCTCCAGAGGCTGACTGTCTGGAAGGGCATGGAAGGTGTAAGAAAAAATGGAAAGCTCAGCTGGCTGAGAAGAAGGCCTGGAGAAAACAGAGACCAGTGAATCCTGCGCTTTCTCAGCCCACCGTCTTCCTCATCAGCAAATGCAGCAGAGACTGCCATGCAAAAGTGGGGCTCCTGAGCCACATCAAGCAATGCTTAACACAGAGTTGACCACCGAGGCACAAACTATTTTCTTACAAGGTGGAAAGCAGCCAATACCACAGTGAAAGGTTTATTTATTGAGCATACAATGTTTTCTTAAAGTCCAAATTCAATTAACGTTGTGGAAAAAGTAATAGACTGCTTGAAAAGTCAGGTAAAGTGCTGCATTGCAATTATTGAAGATGCTGCCATCTGTAAATTGGATATTGCAATCTGTGTCCCAGTAACTCTGTATTGCCCGAAGACCACAAGCTCAGGGGAATTTTAGACACAGGTGGCATGCAAGGTATACAAACTGATTCCACTGCTATGTTGTCTATGAGGTCCACAGTTGTAGATGCAGCTACCTGGGCTTGACTGAAGTGCATTCAGAGGTTACTGATATTTAAGTAGTGTTAGGTCTGAAGTCTGTGCCATCTTTTGGACAAAGATCTACAAACAAGATCAGTGTTCAAATCAAGTCCAATGCATTTATTTTATTCATTTATTGGTGTGTGAATGTTGTCAGCATGATTCCCGCTATCAAGGCCTGATACTGTTGTGACTGTTTCTGATTGCTTTTTGACACATCTATTAGCACTTGCACATAGATGCTTGATGGACCAAATGTTGCATTACCTTGAATGACAGCTGTCTTATCTGTTCCTACTAGACATGCCCTTGCTGCTAAACACTCCCCTTAGCATGTCACATAATCTGTGAACAGCACTGAGATTGTTGAATCCTGCCTCAAGGTTATTTGTGGTCCTGCCACAGAAAAGAGCAGAGGGTGGCACTAACTGGATTGTTCTTCGAAAGAGCTGGTGCAGACTCAATAAACAGAATGGCCTCCTTCAGTGCTGCACTATTTTATAATTTTATGTTGAAACTGACCTAGAAAATATCTTTAAGATATAAGCTTGAAGTCTTGTAATATAGTACCAGCATTTATAAGAAATGTTTTCTCTGTGTCACTGAGGCCATTGCTGCAACTGTCACTTCAGCACAGAGAACCATCTTTCCATGATGGCACAGATCCTGTGGTGCAGCTCTCCATACTTCTCAGTAGAACTTGCTGTGTATTTTTCAGAGACACAGATGACCTGTAGATTTTCCCCAGCCAGTACTTGGGCTTGCGACATCTGAATTCTAGTTGCTACAGCAGATGAAGGAACCATGCTGAATGCTCAGCAAGCAGGTTTCTGATCCAGACAGCTGCCACCATTGCTGTCCCTCAGCTGAAAACTGTGAATCAACTTATGTTACTTTCTCAATCCTACTGTCTTCATTTATCTGAGTTTGCATAGCTATGCTGTTGCTTGCAGAGGTGAAACTAATGGTAACTTAGGGACATTTGCTCCTGTTCTTGGTGGCAGGGAATTTTCCAGTCAGAATGCAGGTACCCTGGTGAGACCAAAACCTAACCGATGAATGGAGGCAGCCCCTCACAGCAGCAGAACAATGGACTCAATCGTTAAAGTTAATCCCCAGGCAACCCTGTGGAGGAATCATCCCTCCACAGTGAGGGTCTGTAAGCTGTCGTCATTTATTATTTTACCATTTTGAAGATTCTTCAGAGGGTGACTCCATCTTAGGGTGCCCTCACTTTCTCCTACCTACATCGGCAGCGCCCACCTCTGATGGTGGGATTGTAGATCCTTTTTGCCCTCCAGCCCAGCCTCAGGAGTCCATCCACCATCCTTAATTGGACACCATCAACATGATGGGTGTTACCATTGACCAGAAACTTAACTGAACCAACCAGATAAATACCATGGCTACAAGAGCAGGTCAGAGACTGTATTCTGCGGCAAATAACTAATTTCCTGACTTCTCAAAGCCTGTATACTATCCGCAAGGCACAAATCATGAGTGTGATGGAATATTCTCCACTTGCCTGGATGGGTACAACTCTGGCAACACTCAAGAAGCTTTACACCATCCAGGACAAAGTAGCCCAAGCACTCAGAACCTTAAATATTCACTCCCTCGGTCACTGCCACTCAGCAGCAGCAGTGTGTACAATATACAAGATGAATAACAGCAACTCGCCAAGGCTCCTTCAACAGCACCTTACAAACCTGTGAACTCTACCACCTAGAAGAACAAGGGCAGCAGAGAGATGGGAACACTACCGCCTGCAAGTTTCCCTCCAAGCCACACACTGTCTTGACTTGAAACTATCTCACTGTTCCTTTACTGCTACTGGGGTAAAATCCTGGAA
Source organism: Carcharodon carcharias (assembly GCF_017639515.1). Classification (NCBI taxonomy): domain Eukaryota; kingdom Metazoa; phylum Chordata; class Chondrichthyes; order Lamniformes; family Lamnidae; genus Carcharodon; species Carcharodon carcharias. The sequence continues at coordinate 86,203,282 of NC_054473.1, forward strand.
CTCCCTCCCTAACAGCACTGTGGGTATACCCACACCACAGGGACTGCAGCAGCTCAAGAAGTCAGCTCACCACCACCTTTTCTAGGACAATGAGGGATGGGCAATAAATGCTGGCCTTGACAGTGACACCCACATACCAAGAAAGAATAAAAATAGAAAACATCTGGCCACTGTTTGTGGCCCTTCCTGAAAATTGCGATGGGTGTCAGGCACTGGCGTGGTGTGGGGTCAGGGCCTGTAAATGGTCCCAATGTGCACCACACTGTTATTAATTAAGTATATGGGACCAGAGGAACTAAGTCTAACTAAGCATGCAAGGGTAGAACTAAATTAGATGCTTTGGTTACTTTTCAACAATAACGACTTGCAGTTAAAAGGCATCTTTTAACATAGTAACATATCCTAAAGTGCTTCACATGAGCAAATGCAGACAACAATTGTCACTGAGCCAAAGGATACATTGGGGCACATGATCAAATGCTACCAAATAAGTAGATAAGTTTTAAGCAGCAACTTAGGAGAAGAGAGAGGCGGGCAGTTTTCGGGAGAGAGCTATGGATCTGAGGGCCTGAGGGCATGGCCATCAATGGCAGGATGAGGAAGTGAGGGATGTACAATGGGTCAGAATTGGAGGAACAGAGTTTGCGGAGCGATATAGGCATGTACAGAAATAGTGAGTGGTGAAGCTGTGGATTAATTGGATTACATGGGGGAAAGCTTTAAATTACCTTTGGTGGATGAGAACCTGTTGAGGCCAGCGAGCACAAATGTGACGGGTGAATGGGTCTTGGTGTGCAGATGCTGGCCAACCTGTACATGCAGTGAGTGTGGATTCACTGAGAAAAAAAAGAGTTGGATGAGTTCCAAAGAGTTGTTAATATATCTGCATTGAGAAGGTAGGTAGGTCACAGAGTCAGAAAAGATGCATCATGCTATCTCCTCAGAGAATGACAGCTGCTTGAAGCTGCTTGGAAGTGTGTTCCTTATTGTTATAAGCAGCTTTTCCCTGAAAGTACAAAGATGATCAACAAGATGTGAGAAATTGACAGAACACCGAGACAGGCAACTCACTGATAGTTGTCTGCCCAGTTTTCCTCTCCTTTATGCCCAAGAAATAAGTATTGTCAGCTTTGGCCCAATGGTAGTACACTTGCTTGAATTAGAAAGTCAAGCCACACTCCAGGACTTGAGCATATTTTGTTTTATTCATTCATGGGATGTTGACGTCACTGGCAAGGCCAGCATTTATTACCCATCCCTAATTGCCCTTGAGATGGTGGTGGTGAGCTGCCTTCTTGAACCGCTGCAGTCCCTATGCTGTAGGTACGCCCACAGTGCTGTTAGAGAGGGAATTCCAAGCTTTTGTCCAGCAACAGTGAGAGAACAGCAACATATTTCCAAATCAGGATGGTGAGGGGCTTGTAGGGGAACTTCCAGGTGGTGGTGTGCCCATGTGTCTGCTGCCCTTGTCCTTCATGATGGTTGTGCTCATGAGTTTGGAAGGTGCTGTCGAAGGAACCTTGGTGAATTGCTGCAGTGCATTTTGCAGATAGTACACACTGCTGCTACTACGCGTCGGTGGTGGAGGGAGTGAATGTTTGTGAAAGGGGTGCCAGTCAAGCGGGCTGCTTTGTCCTGGATGATGTCGAGCTCCTTGATTACTGTTGGAGCTGAACTCATCCAGGCAATGGAGAGTATTCCATCACACTCCTGAATTGTAGATGGTGGACAGACTTTGGGGAGTCAGGAGGTGAGTTACTCACTGTAGGATTCCTAGCCTCTGACTTGCTCCTGTAGCTACAGTATTTATATGGCTAGTCCAGTTCAGTTTCTGGTCAATGGTAACCCCCAGGATATTGGTAGTCAGGGATTCCACGATGGTAATGCCATTGAATGTCAAGGGGCAATGGTTGGATTCTCTCTTGTTGGAGATTGTCATTGCCTGGCATTTGTGTGGCAGCAATGTTACTTGCCACTTGTCAGGCCTAAGCCTGGATATTGTCCAGGTCTTGCTCCATTTGGACATGGACTGATTCAGTAACTGAGGGGTCACGAATGGTGCTGAACATTGTACAATCATCAGCAAACATCCCCACTTCTAACCTTATGATGGAAGGAATGTCATTGATGAAGCAGCTGAAGATGATTGGGCCTAGGACACAACCATAAGGAACTCCTGCAGTGATGTACTGGAGCTGAGATGATTGACTACCAACAACCACAACCATCTTCCTTTGTGCTAGGTATATCTCCAACCAGCGGGGAGTTTCCCCCTGATTCCCGTTGACTCCAGTTTTGCTAGGGTACCTTGATGCCACACTCCGTCAAATATGGCCTTGATGTCAAGGGCAGTCACTCTCACCTGACCTCTGGAGTTCAGCTCTTCTGTCCATGTTTAAATCAAGACTGCAATGAGGTCAAGAGCTGAGTGACCCTGGCAGAATCCAAACTGAGCATCAATGAGCAGGCTATTGCCAAGCAAGTGCTGCTTGATAGCACTGTTGATGACCCCTTCCATCAATTTACTGATGATCAAGAGTAGATTGATGTGATTGGACGAGTTGGATTTGTCCTTATTTTTGGGTACAGGACGTACTTGGACATTTTTCTACACTGCTGGGTAGATGCCAGTGTTGTAACTGTACTCGAACAGCTTGGCTAGGGGCGTGGCAAGTTCTGGAGCACAAGTCTTCAGTACTATTTCCGAAATATCTTCAGAGCCCATAGCCTTTGCAGCATCCAGTGCCTTCAGCCTTTTCTTGATATCACGTGGAGTGAATCAAATAGGCTGAAGACTGGCATCTGAGAACCTTCGGAGGAGGCCATGAAGGATCATCCACTCGGCACTTCTGGCTGAAGATGATTGCAAATGCTTTAGCCTTATCTTTTGCACTGATGTGCTGGGCTCTCCCATCATTGAGGATGGGGATATTTGTGGAGCCTCCTCCTCCTGTGAGTTGTTTAATTCTCCACCACCATTCACGACTGGATGTGGCAAGACTGTAGAACTTGGATCTGATTTTGAAATTGCTTAGCTCTGTCCATTGATTGCTGCTAATGGTGTTTGTCACGCAAACGATCCTGTGATGTCGCTTCACCAGATTGACACCTTTTTAGGTACACTTGATGTTGCTCCTGGCATGTCATCCTGCACTCTTCATTGGACCGGGGTTGATTCCCTGGCTTGGTGGTAATGCTAGAGTGAGGGATATGCCAGGCCATGAGGTTACAAATTATGGTTGAGTACAATTCAGCTGCAGCTGATGTCCCACTGCATCTCAAGGTTGCCCAGTCTTGAGTTGCTCGGTTTGTTCGAAATCTAAGATAAAAGCAAAAAACTGCAGATCTTGGAAATCCAAAACAAAAACAAAAATACCTGGAAAAACTCAGCAGGTCTGGCATCTGTGGAGAGGAACACAGTTAACATTTCGAGTCCGAATGACCCTTCAACAGAACTAAGTAAAAATAGAATAGAGGTGAAATATAAGCTAGTTTAAGGGGGCAGTGGGGGGGGGACAAGTAGAGCTGGATAGAGGGCCAGTGATAGATGGAGATAATCAAAAGATGTCACAGACAAAAGGACAACGAGGTGCAGAATGTGCTAATTAAGGGTAGAAAGCAGGATGAGCAAGGTACAGATAGCTCTAGTGGGGTGAGGTGGGGTGAAGGAATCAAAAAAGACTAAAAGGTAGAGATAAAGCAATGGATGGAAATACATTTAAAAATAATGGAAGTAGGTGGGAAAAGAAAAATCTATATAAATTATTGGAAAAAAAGGGGGAGGGAATCAGAAAGGGGGTAGGGATGCAGGAGAGATTTCATGATCTAAAATTGTTGAACTCAATGTTCAGTCTGGAAGGCTGTAAAGTGCCTAGTCAGAAGATGAGGTGCTGTTCCTCCAGCTTGCGTTGAGCTTCACTGGAACAATGCAGCAAGCCAAGGATGGACATGAGGGCATGAGAGCAGGGTGGAGTGTTGAAATGGCAAGTGACAGGGAGGTCTGGGTAATGCCTGCAGACAGACAGAAGGTGTTCTGCAAAGCAGTCACCCAGTCAGCGTTTGGTCTCTACAGTGTAGAGGAAACCGCATTGGGAGCAACGAATTCAGTAGACTAAATTGAGGGAAGTGCAAGTGAAATGCTGCTTCCTCTGACATGTCCTCCTTCTTCCTTAACCGAGGTTTTCCACCCACGGTGGTTGATAAGGCCCTTAACCGTGTCCGGCCCATCTCCCGCGCTTCCACCCTCACACTTTCTTCTCCCTCCCAAAAACATGATAGGGTCCCCCTTGTCCTCACTTATCACCCCACCAGTCTCCGCATTCAAAGGATCATCCTCCTCCATTTCCACCTACTCCAGCATGATGCCACCACCAAACACATCTTCCCTTCACGCCCCCCCCCCCCCCCCCCCCCACCCCCACCCCGGACAGCATTCCGCAGGGATTGTTCCCTCCGGGACACCCTGGTCCACTCCTCCATCACCCCCTACACCTCAACCCCCTCCTACAGCACCTTCCCACGCAACCGCAGAAGGTGCAACACCTGCCCCTTTACTTCCCCTCTCCTCTCCGTCCAAGGGCCCAAACACTCCTTTCAAGTGAAGCAGCCTTTCCCTTGTACTTCCCTCAATTTAGTCTACTGCATTCGTTGCTCCCAATGTGGTTTCCTCTACACTGGAGAGACCAAACGCAGGCTGGTTGACCACTTTGCAGAACACCTTCGGTCTGTCTGCAAGCATTACCCAGACCTCCCTGTCGCTTGCCATTTCAACACTCCACCCTGCTCTCATGCCCACATGTCCGTCCTTGGCTTGCTGCATTGTTCCAGTGAAGCTCAACGCAAGCTGGAGGAACAGCACCTCATCTTCCAACTAGGCACTTTACAGCCTTCCTGACTGAACATTGAGTTCAACAATTTTAGATCATGAACTCTCTCCTCCATCCCCACCCCCTTTCCGATTCCTCCCCCGCTTTTTTTACCAATAATTTATATAGATTTTTCTTTTCCCACCTACTTCCATTATTTTTAAATGTATTTCCTTCCATTGCTTTATCTCTACCTTTTAGTCTTTTTTGATTCCTTCACCCCACCCCCACTAGGGCTACCTGTACATTGCTTGTCTTGCTTTCCACCCTTAATTAGCACATTCCTTACCTTCAACACCTCTGTCCTTTTGTCTGTGACATCTTTTGGTTATCTCCACTTATCACTGGCCCTCTATCCAGCTCTACTTGACCCACCCCCCTTAAACTAGCTTATATTTCACCTCTATTCTATTTTTACTAAGTTCTGTTGAAGGGTCATTCGGACTCGAAATGTTAACTGTGCTCATCGACACAAATGCTGCCAGACCTGCTGAGTTTTTCCAGGTATTTTTGTTTCTGTTCGAAATCTATCCCATTTAGCATGGTGATAGTGCCACACAACATGATGGAGGGTATCTTCAATGTGAAGACGGGACTTTGCCTCCACAACAACTGTGCAGTGGTCACTCCAACTGATACTTCATGGTCTGATGCATCTACGGCAGGCAGGTTGGTGAGGATGAGGTCAAGTGTGATTTTCCCTCTTATTGGTTCCCTCTCCACCTGCCGCAGATCCAGTCTAGCAGCTTTGTCTTTTAGGATTCAGTCAGCTCAGTCTCTAGTGGTGCTACTGAGCCACTGATTCATCAGCTGAGGGGGGCGGGGGGTGGCAGTACGCGGTAATCAGAATGATGTTTCCTTGCCCATGTTTGACCTGATGCCATGAGACTTCATGGGATCTGGAGTCGCGACATTGAGGACTCCCAGGGCAACTCCCTCCCGACTGTATACCACTGTGCCACCACCTCTGCTGGGTCTGTCCTGCTAGTGGGACAGGACATAACTAGGGTTGGTGATGGTAGGGTCTGGGACATTATCTGTAAGGTATGATTCCGTGAGGATGACTATGTCAGGCTGTTGCTTGACTAATCTATGAGACAGCTCTCCCAATTTTGGCACTTTGCCGGGTCAACAGCACTGAATTTGTTGGTGTTGTTTCTGGTGCCTGGGTTAATGCCGGGTGATTCTTCTGGTTTCATTCATTCCTTTTTGACTTTCTAGAGTATGATAAACTGGGTGGCTTGCCAGGCCATTTAAGGCAGTTAAGAGTCAACCACGTTGCTGTGGATTTAGAGTCACATGTAGGCCAGCCCAGAGCCGGAATTTTCTGTCCCCATTAGCGCTGGGCGTCATGGCAGGCATGAGCGGACAATATGGCGAGATGGCCAAAAATCAGTTTTATGCTGTCGTGAAAACAGTTTGCAGTCATCTACTCTGCCCATCAATGGTGGGCCACCTTTCACACTGTCCAACATCGGGAATCTAATTTCAATGCATTTGCATCTCATCGTCTTGCCTGCCCAAGTCGAATTTACTTCCCACGTCTGCATGAATTCAGAACAATGTGACTCAAAACAGCATTTAAAAGGCGTGCACCTAGCAAACTGAATTTTGAGGGGAACTCAGGGGTGAGTGCATACTAACGTAGCGCAGCACTCACGAGGGTCGCCTATTCAACTTCAAGGAAGAGGCGCTGCATATTCAGGCACAGACCCAGGAAAGTTGCTTTTTCCCAGCTGGTTGATGGTGCGCTGCCGGAGCAAGGGCTGCACTGTGGTTGAGGAGAGGTGGTGGGGAGGCGGGGGCAAGGCAGTATGGTTTTATGGTAGTGTACAAGCACATGCAGTGGTGGGGAGGAAAGCGGCCACACATTAAGGAAGCCTTGTATAAAGCAAGCATTCTTCTGCAGCCGAGACAGTTCAGGCACAGCCACATTGACATGCTTGGAATCAGGTCTCTAGCTTATCTGCCACTCAAGCACTGCAGGGGCATCAAAGTGCCACCAAATGCTCCTGAACTTTGCACCCTTCAGGCACAGACTGCAAATTAATGACGTTTTGGGGGACTGCAGAACAATTGCAAGACTGGGCAAGTTGTAAAATCTCCTTGTAAAAGCTAGCCATGAAGGAGGCACTCATAGCCCCTTACAATATCTTCAGTAAGTTTTGAACCAGTCTCATGTGATGATAATTTTCAGAATATTTTTCTGGTTTATCATGAAGTAGGTTTGTGGGGGTAAGTATAGGTGGTTCTGTCTGTGTGATTTAATTACATTTGAAGTCAAGTAGACTGCAAGCTGGAAATCATCAAAAGAAGTTAAGTGTAGAAATGTGGTTGGCATGCTAATGAGTAAACATGGATACCAGCTTAGCAAATAAGGCATGAAGGAAATCTTCATTTTTAGATAAATGATGGGATTGGTTGGATTTCAAAGGGATCTTAGCCTGTTTACAACTAGCCAGATAAGCAAGGCTAAGGAGTGTATTTATTTTTCCCAAAGGTTACTGACAATATTGGCAACATGAAAGTTTCTACATCATGAGGAAGATACAGTTTCAAAGACATATGAAACAATAGAATTTACATATTAAAGAGAGAGAAACATATATAAAGGAGAATGAAAAGCTTTGTAAGGAAGGCCATGTAAGATCTAACAGGAGTGTGTGAAACAGCCTTCAAGTAGTCTCCAGCCATTTGTGCATAAGTCTGTTATATAAAGTAACTGAAGTTGGGGAAAAGCCATTTGGAATTCTACTGTCACGTTGGTATTGTGTTAACTTGCTGGGTTTGTTTTAAATCTAAAATCTATTTGGAACTGTTGGTGTGTAACTGGGAGTCAGGTCAATTAAGAATTTTAGGAGTTGTTATAGTAGTAAATAATTGTAGTCTTATGTGTGTGCTTGAAAACTTTTACTTTGTTAATAAATATTTTAATTTAATGTTTAAATTCTCTAAAGGTCTAGGTGGACTCATTCCTTCTAAATTCAGTGCACACATCTTCTCGTAATAAATACAAATTGCAAAACCGTTGTGATAACACAACCAATTTTCCCTTGTGGATTTGGTCCACCTGGAATTCATCACCTGCCACGTCATAACAGTTCAAGCTAACAGTGCAGCCATGCAGTGTGGGTTGAGAGAATGCCTGCGCCTGAGCTGAGAGCATAGTATGCATTCCAGTAGGCGAAGCTGCCGCTAATTGGTCAGGTGGAGTGGGGCGGAGGTGAGTGGGGTTTTGGGCAGCCATGTAGCACATTAAACTCTGGCCAGCCAAGTGGTGGCCAACACTCTCTGGCATTCATTAAGGGGCCTTTAGATGGAGCCAAAGCCACATACGTAACCATGAGAGGTCGCTTGGAAACCAGTGCTAACCCACATGTCTCCCTCTTTCATCCTACAGGAGGAGTACATCAGAAGCATGGAGCCTGGTAAACCTAGCTATATGCCTCATGGTTTACAGGGAGCGGAGACGAAGGAGAAGAGAGCGATGGAGGTGCGTGGCTGGACAGATGGAGGAGCAGCACCCTCAAGAAGAAGGGGCGGCTGGGGCTCCCACACACACCGCTGAAGAGCCACAGTGAGCTGTTGCAGGTCAGTGCTTAGCTAGACCCAGGGTCTACAGATGCCACTTGTCATTCATGCAAATGACTGAAAACCAGTGTTGCCAAGGACTGCGTATGTCCAGGAAATTGGTCGGTCACAAATGTCAACTACTGCAGGATTTGGCACCACGGGGACATGGAGGACACCCACTAATAGTGGCCATATTGCTCAATTTTTATGCCAGTGGCTCCTTCTAGGGCTCCACAGGTGACCTCTGCAGGATCTCACAAGCCTTCACACACAAGTGCATCCAGGAGGTCATGAACACCAGATTTGCAAAGCCACACGACTTTCTGCATTTCACGCAAGATAGGAGAGCCAAGAAGAAAGAGCAATGGGATTTGTGCAGATCTCAGGTTTCCCACAAGTGCAGGGTACCATCGACTGCACTCATGTGGCACGTAAATCTCCATGGCAACAAGCAGTCAACTACATGAACTGCAAGGGCACTCGTTGAATGTTCAGCTGGTCTGCGATCACCATAAATGCATCCTACAGGTCTGCATACAATTCCCAGGGAGTGTCCACCTCTCCTACATTATTTTTTTTTTATTCATTCATGGGATGTGGGCTTCGCTGGCTAGATGAAGTAGGTCTCAGATCCCTGATATCTTCCAGGGTCTACATAGGCTGTATGGTTGGCTCCTTGGGGAGAAGAGCTACCCACAGAGGACATGGCTGATGATGCACATGTGGCAATCTTAGATTGCAGCAGCGAGAAGGTACAATGAAGCTCATGCTGCAACTCACACTTCAGTAGAACAAACAATTGAAGTTTTGAAAATGTGGTTTGGATACCTGGACTCGTCTGGTAGAGTCCTGCAATACTTTTCACAGAGAGTGTCATGCATCATCATCACCTGCTGTATCCTTCACAACCTGATGCTGCAACAGGGAGACCTGGCTAGGGGGGAGATGCTAGAGTTGCACATCTCCTCCAATGAGGAGGACGTTAATGGGGATGAAGGTGATGAGGTCCTCGAAGGCGAGGATGATGGCAATGAGGCCATTGCATTATCCAGATGAGGCAGGCACTCAGGAGGCCCTCATAGCCAACAGATTCGTGGAGGATGATGATGACATGTAGTGAGGAGACTCCATAGATCATCACATTGTACCTTTGAATGTTTGACTTCTGTCTAGCTGATGGTAATGCACGTACCCTCTGTGATTAAGTTCATGGCCCATAGCAGATGCCCATAGTCCCTACATTCCAGGAGGAGATGGCTACATGCAGTGGGACACTCCATAGATCCTGACAGCTCATTTGAATGTCTGACTCCTGTCTGGCTGATGGCTGACTGCTTGCGCTCTGTGAACAGGGTCATAATATGGAGATGCAACAGGAAAACTTTAACTTCTCCTGATCCTGTGGCATGCTTCGTGAAATGAACCCTTCAGGACCGCACTGTCACCAGACAGAGATGTAGATGAGATGGGGGCCATCCATACCTCAAAGGTGCTGAGAGCACACAGACAGAATGACAGAACTCTGTGCTGCCAGCTCAGGACATTCTGGCAGCAATTGATAAGCCCCATCAAGGTGCAGGCATGACTGATGTGTCCAATGACAGTGAAGGCACACCATCAGTGTATTGGGAAGGTTGCACAAAGCACAAGGAAGATGCCCTGGACTGAGACACCTGCCTTTATCTTGTACGGGGACCAAGGTTTCACTTCAGACTGACACAAACACTGCTCATCATAGCAAGCAGCCATAGACAGAGTGACATTGCTGGGAGTTTATTTACAATAGTCAACTTTATGTACAAATGATTGTACATAACGCATGTGCCCATCTGGTGAAGCTACATTTTCTTAACATTCCTAACCCTGCCACTATGTTTGGTGCTCCCCCGGCATCCACAGCGGAGGTGGAGGCAGCCTGCTGACTGCTATGTCCTGTTTGTGAAGACCTTGGCAGGCATCTGGAGGGCCGAGGGTTGGAGGGCCCAGCTTGCTTTCAGGGTCCTGCTGTGAGGCAGTGGCACCCTCCTCAGCCTGTGGAGCTGGAGCTGTTGAGGTCACAGGAAGAGGGGATTCAGATGGGGCGGGCACTCTTGGAGTCACCTGGATGGAGTCCCAGAGTCACCTGTTGATCCTCCTCGTTACGGATGCCCAAGGGCCCTGGCTGACCCCTTGAGGACAAGGGGAGGCTGGAGTGAGGTCGAGTTTCCCCGCTCCCTTCTCGCGTTGACATTGTTGGAGGCCAACTATGGCATCAGTGATGGAATTCAGCCTGCACAGCAGTGCAGGACCAATGTCCTGGACCAAGGTCTCCATGGCGGTCATGTTGACCTCCTAACTGTGTTGACCTCAGTGCATTGGCATGCCAGCACCATCACCTCAGAATGAAGGCAGATGGACTTATCCATTGTGCCTTGCAATCTGAGGAGTGCAGCGGACATCCCTTCCTGATGGTCCCAAGCTTGCCTTTGCAATTACAACAACTGAGGTATGACTGAGTCCAGAGGCTCTTCATCTGACTCAGACTCAGCATATTTCAAGCCTCCAGCAGTCCTCCAAGGGGCAGAAGCCTGGGAAGTCCCTGCTGCTGACTGCTGTGGATCAGACAGTGCAATATGCTCACCAGATTGTGACCATGAGGCTACTCTAGAGCTAGGTCCCATCGAAGTATGTGTCTCTGCACTGATGGAGGGTGTGGGTGAGCGCTGGGATGGGTCTTAAATTAGGGTGTCATCGGATTCTTCTTCCAAGGTGCCTTCAGGGCTTGACTCAAGGGCCTTGGTCATGGACCCCCTTGGCTGCTTCCCAAATGTGCTTGCAAAAGCAAGGAGAGATAATTGGCGCATGGCAGGGGACGGTGGAAGAGGGGAAGTGACTCAGAATGGTTGTCTGACGGATGTTGCACTGCTGGATCCTCACTTGCTTAAACACCGCTGATCTCACATCAGCACAGGACTGGTCCAGGTCGTCGTTGGCCAGCTGCATGACTCTATTTTCAAAACCTGTTAAGACCTTGATGTCAGGCATTCCTCCACCAGTCTGCAACTCTGCCTCTTGTGTGCCAGCTTGTTCTGCATGAATACAGATTGAGATAGTGTAAGTAGGATGCTTGCCAGGCCAGATGAGAAGTATGCCTGGCATGTGGTGAGTGGTGAAATGGATGGGATGAGGACACGATCTGCAGGGCAGATGTAAGTGAGAGAGTGAATGGTGATGGGTTAACTGGCAGTGAGTGAGATCCCTATGAATGTGTGATGGGTTTTTGAGAGTGCGAGTTGAGAGTGATGAGAAGAGTGACTTACATTGGTGGAACAGAGGAGATCATTCATCCTCTTTTGGCACTGGGTGGCTGTCCTCTTTTTGGATTTGTCATCTTTCTTGCTGGTCCTCCCACAGACCAGGAGTAGACAAATTCGCGGTCCACCTCCACTGCGTCCAGTAGGTGCTTGAGGGAGGTGTCGCTAAGTCTGGGGGCAGCATGTTTCTTCCCTTTGCCATCAGTTTCCAGCAGCTTCTGATGCCTTAGACAGTGCTTGCTCTGTGCAGGGGCACTCTTTAAATATGGCACAAAAGCAGAAAATGGTGGAAAAACTCAGCAGCTCTAACAGTATCTGTGGAGATGTGGACCTTTATATATGGTGCCTGGATTACTGAAGGCCTGAGGTCACGGCAGGGTGGGCAAATCAGAGCCATCCCACCAGTGACCCAGCATGCTTCCTGGGAATGCATTATTAAGAGGTAGGCACACCGGTAATGAGACGATACAGCGTGAAAAGCTGTCAAGGCACCCGGCAGGTAAAACATCCTTTTTCATGCCCGCTTCCGCATTTATCTGCAAATTTGGGACGATTCTTCCTCAGGTAAGGACAGCAGGTTTCCGTTCCTAAAGGATATTAGTGAACCAGATGTTTTTATTATTATTCATTCACAGGATGTGGGCTTCGCTAGCTGGGCCAGCATTTACTGAGCATCCCTGGTTACCCTTGAGGTGGTGGTGAGCTGTCTTCTTGAACTGCTGCAGTCCACGTGATGTAGGTATACCCACAGTGCTGTTAGGAAGGGATTACCAGGATTTTGACCAAGCAACACTAAAGAAACGGCAATATATTTCCAAGTGAGGATGGTAAGTGACTTGGAAGGGAACTTCCAGGTGGTGGTGTTCCCATCTATCTGCTGCCCTTGTCCTTCTAGATGGCAGTGGTCATAGGTTTGGAAGGTGCTGTCTAAGGAACTTTGGTGAATTCCTGCAGTGCATCTTGTAGATGGTACACATTGCTGCTACTGTGCGTTGGTGGTGGAGGGAGGGAATGTTTGTGGATGTGGTGCCAATCAAGTGGGCTGCTTTGCCCTGGATGATGTCAAGCTTCTTGAGTGTTGTTGGAGCTGCATTCATCCAGGCAAGTGGGGAGTATTCCATCACACTCCTGACTTGTGCATTGTAGATAGTGGACTAGCTTTGGGGAGTCAGGAGGTGAGTTTCTCATTGCATGATTCCTAGCCTCTGACCTGTTCTTGCAACCACAGTATTTATGTGGCCAGTCCAGTTCAGCTTCTGGTCAATGGTAACCCCCAGGATGCTGACAGTCGGGGATTCAGTGATGGTAATGCCATTGAATGTCAAGGGGCGATAGTTAGAGTCTCTCTGGTTGGAGATGGTCATTGCCTGGCACTTGTGTGGCGCCAATGTTACTTGCCACCAGTCAGCCCAAGCCTGGACATTGTCCAGGTTTTGCTACATTTGGACATGGACTGCCTCTGTATCTGAGGAGTCATGAATGGTGCTGAACATTGTGCAATCATCAATGATCATCCCCACTTCCGCCCTTATGATGGAAGCAAGGTCATTGATGAGGCAGCTGAAGATGGTTGGGGCAAGGACACTACTCTGAGGAACTCCTGCAGTGATGTCCTGGAGCTGAGAAGACTGACCTTCAACAACCACAACCATCTTCCTTTGTGCTAGGTATGACTCCAACCAGTGGAGAGTTTTCCCCCTGATTCCCATTGACTCCAGTTTTGCTAGGACTCGTTGATGCTACACTCGGTCAAATGCGGCCTTGAGGTCAAGGGAAGAAACTCTCCATAAGAGCATAAGACCATTAGACATAAGGGCAAAAGTAGGCCATTCAGCCCATCGTGTCTGTTCCACCATTCAATGAGATCATGGCTGATCTGATAATCCTCAACTCCACTTTCCTGCCTTTTCCCCATAACCTTTGATTACCTTACTGATTAAAAATCTGTCAATATCAGCCTTGAATATACTTAACGCTCGTGCCTCTACAACCCTCTGTGGTAAAGAATTCCACAGATTAACTACCCTCTGAGAGAAGAAATTCCTCCTCATCTCTATCTTAATTGGGCAACCCCTTACTCTGAGATAATGACCTATGGTCCTAGACACTCTCATAAGGGGAAACAACCTCTCAGCATCTACCCTGTCAAGCCCCCTAAGAATCTTATAAGTTTCATTAAGGCCGCCTCTGACTCTTCTATACTCCAATTAGTACAGGCCCAACCTATTCAAATTCTCCTCATAAGAAAATCCCTCCATACCCGGGATCAATCTAGTGAACCTTCTCTGATCTGCCTCCAATGCCAGTACCTCTTTCCTCAGATAAGGGGACCAAAACTGTTCACACTATTCTCGGTGTGATCTAACTAGTGCCTTGTATAGTTTTGAGAAGACTTCCCTATTTTCATACCACATTCCCTTTGAAGTAAAGGCCAACATTCAATTTGCCTTCCCTATTATCTGCTGAACTTGTATGCTGGCTTTTTGGGATTCATGCACAAGGACTCCCAAATTTCTCTGTGCTGTAGCTTTCTGCAGTCTTTCTCTATTTAAATAATATTCAACTCCTCTATTCTTCCTGCCAAAATGCATAACCTCACATTTTCCCACGTTATATTCTAGCTGCCAAGTTTTTGCCCACTCACTTAACCTGTCTATATCCCTCTGTTTTGTGTCATCCTCATTACTGGCCTTCCCAAATATTTTTGTGTCATCCGTAAAGTTGGCGATAGTACATTCATTTCCCTGATCCAAGTCATTAATGTGTATTGTAAATAATTGTGGACCCTGCACTGATCCCTGTGGCACTCCGCTAGTTACAGGTTGCCATCCTGAAAATGCTCTCCTCATCCCAACTCTCTCTCTTCTATTAGTTAGTCAATCCTCTATCCATACTAATATACTACCCCCAACACCATGGGTTCTTATCTTATTAAGTAGCCTTAAGTGTGGCATTTTATCAAATGCCTTTTTGAAATCCAAATATATTACATCTACTTTTTCCCTTTATCTAAACTGCCTATTAACTCCTCAAAGAAGTACAATAAATTTGTCAGGCATGATTTCCCCTTCACAAAGTCATTTCGGCTCTGCTTGGTTATATTATTATATTGTATTTCTAAATGCTCTGCTATTACATACTTTATAATAAACTCTAACATTTTCCCAATAACGAATGTTAAGCTAACTTGCCTGTATTTTGTCTCTCTTACTTTTTAAATAAGGGTGCCACATTGGCAGTTTTCCAATCCTCTATGACTTTTTCAGAATCTAAGGAATCTTAGATTACTACCAGTGCACCCATTATCTCTGCAGCTACTTCCTTTAATATCCTAGTTTGCAACCCATCAGGTCCAGGGGACTTATTGGCCTTTAGCCTCATTAGTTTCCCTAGTACTTTTTCTCTAGTAATAGTTATTGTATTTATTTCCTCCCCTGCTTTTTCCCCTTGATTATTTAGTATTTTTGGAATGCTATTAGTGTCTTCTACTGTGAAGACTAAAGCAAAATATTTATTTAACTCCTCTGACATTTCCCCAGCCTCATTCTCTAAGGGGCCTAAATTGACTTTGGCATCTCTTTTCCTCTTTTTATATATTTAAAGAAGCTCTAGCTGTCTGTTTTTATATTACTTGCTAGTTTACCCTCAAAGTTTATTTTCTCCCTCTTTAGAATTTTTTGGTCATCTTTTGGTGGTTTTTAAACCTTTCCCAATCCGCTGGCTTACCACTAATCTTTGCCACATTGTATGTTTTTTCTTTCAATTTGACACTATCCTTAATTTCCTCGATTAACCATGGTTGGTTTATCTCCTTCCTCGAATCCTTCTTCCTCACTGGGATAAATATTTGTTGTGAGTCATGAACTATTTTCTTAAATGTTTGCCATTGTTCATTAACCGACTTCTCTGCTAAATTCCTTTCCCAGTCCACTCCAGCCAACTCTGTCTTCATTCCTTTGTAATTACCCTTATTTAAGTTTAGCACAGTTGTTTCTGACCCAAATTTCTCACTCGCAAACTGAAACATATGGTCACTGTTTCCTAGAGGATCTTTTACTCAGAGATCCTGCCTCATTGTACATTACCAAATCCAAAATAGCCTGGTCCCTGGTTGGATCCACAACATATTGTTCCAGGAAACTCTCTCTAAGAAACTAGAGAACACTCTATAAATTCTTGCTCATGGTTGCCTCTGCCAATTTTATTTTCCCAATCTACATGAATATTAAAGTCACCCATGATTAATGTACTGCCTTTTTTACATGCCCTCATTACCTCCTGATTCACTCCCTGTCCTACAGCATACCTACTGTTAGGGGGCCTATAGGCTACTCCCACCAATGTCTCCTTCCCATTGTTATTTCTTACCTCCACCCATATGGATTCTACATCTTCCAGTCCAAGATCATTTCTTGCTATCGTACTTATTCCATCTCATACTAACAAGGCTACCCCAGCTACTTCCTGCCTGTCCTTTCAAAAAGTCAGACACCTCTGAATATTTAATTCCCTGCTTTGATCACCTTGTAACCGGTCTCCATAATGGCAATAAGAACATGCTCATTAACCTCTATTTGTGCTGTTAATTCATTTATTTTGTTCCAAATGCTAAGTACATTTAAGTAAAGAACCATTAAATTGCCTTTTTATCATCTTTTTTCCCTCTTTGACCCTATTTGCTGCTTTTTTAAATGTTTGGACACTCTGTTCCTTCATGTCACACTCTGGGTATCATTCCCTAAGTAGCCGCCCTGCAATGCTGCCATATTCTTTTGCTTTGTAAGCCTATGTATCCCCTCTCCAGAACCCCACCCCACACCCCCGCCGCCTCACCTCACCTTGGGAGGTCAGCTTTTTTGTCCATGTTTGAACCAAGGCTGTAATCATCTGTAATCAAGGCTGTGGTCATCTTCCAAGATTCTATAGACTCTGGAACAGTTTCTACAGATTGGAGGGTAGCTAATGTAACCCCACTATTTAAAAAGGGAGGTAGAGAGAAAACAGGGAATTATAGACCTGACGTCTATAGATTCTAGAGTCCGTTATAAAAGATTTAATAGCTGAGCACTTGGAAAACAGTGGCATAATCGGGCAGAGCCAGCATGGATGTACAAAAGGGAAATCATGCTTGAATTCTACTGGAATTTTTTGAGGATGTAACTAGTAGAGGTGATGAGGGGAGCCAGTGGATGTGGTTTATTTGGACTTTCAGAAGGCTTTCAACAAAGTCCCACATAAGAGATTGGCATGTAAAATTAAAGTGCATGGGATTGGGGGTAGTGTATTGAGATGGATAGAAAACTGGTTGGCAGACAGGAAACAAAGAGTAGGAATAAACGGGTCTTTTTCCGAATGGCAGGCAGTGACTAGCGGGGTACCGCAGGGATCGGTGCTGGGACCCCAGCACTACAATATATATTAATGATTTAGATGAGCGAACTAAATGTAATATCTCCAAATTTGCAGATGACACAAAGCTGGGTGGGAGGGTGAGCTGTGAGGAGGATGCAAAGATACTTCAGTGTGATTTGGACAAGCTGAGTGAGTGGGCAAATGCATGACAGATGAAGTATGATGTGGATAAATGTGAGGCTATCCATTTTGGTAGCAAAAACAGGAAGGCAGATTATTATCTGAATGGTTATAAATTGAGAGAGACAATGTGCAATGAGATATGGGTGTCCTTGTACACCATTCACTGAAAGTAAGCATGCAGGTGCAGCAGGCGGTAAAAAAGACAAATGGTATGTTGGCCTTCATAGCCAGAGGAGTCAAGTACAAGAACAGGGATATCTTGCTGCAATTGTACAGGGCCTTGGTGAGACCATGCCTGGAATATTGTGTGCAGTTTTGGTCTCCTTATCTGAGGAAGGATGTTCTTGCTATAGAGGGAGTGCAGCGAAGGTTTACCAGACTGATTCCTGCGTTGGCAGGACTGACATATGAGGAGAGGTTGAGTCAGTTAGGATTATATTCACTGTAGTTCAGAAGAATGAGGGGGGATCTCATAGAAACCTATAAAATTCTAACAGGACTAGAAAGGATAGATGCAGGAAGGATGTGCCCAAGAGTGGGGGAGTCCAGAACCAGGGATTGCAGTCTGAGGATACAGGGTAGACCATTTAGGACTGAGCTGAGGAGAAATTTCTTCATCCAGAGAGTGGTGAGCCTGTAGAATTTGCTGCCACAGAAAGTAGTTGAGGCCAAAATATTGTATGTTTTCAAGAAGGAGTTAGCTATAGCTCTTGGGTTGAAAGGGATCAAAAGATATGGGGAGAAAGCGGGAGCAGGCTATTGAGTTGGATGATCAGCCATGATCATGATGAAAGGCAGAGAAGGCTCGAAGGGTCGAATGGCCTACTCCTGCTCCTATTTTCTATGTTTCTATGTAACGAGGAGAGGAGCTGAATGGCCCTGGTGAAACCCAAATTGGGCATCAGTGAGCAGGTTATTGCTAAGCAAGTGCCACTTGATAGCACTTTTGATGACCCCTTCCATTGCTTTACTGATGATCAAGAGTAGACTGATGGGGCAGTAGTTGACCGGGTTGGATTTGTCCTGCTTTTTGTATACAGGACATAACTGGGCAATCTTCCACATAGCTGGGTCGATGCCACTGTAGCTGTACTGGAACAGCTTGGTAAGGGATGTGTCAAGTTCTGGAGCACAAGTCTTCAGTATTATTGCTGGAATATTGTCAAGGCCCATAGCCTTTGCAGTGGCCAGTGCCTTCAGCTGTTTCTTGATATCATGTGAAGTGAATTGAATTGGCTGAAGATTGGCATCTGTGATGCTGGGGACCTCCAGAGGAGGCCGAGCTGGATCATCCACTCGGCACTTCTGGCTGAAGGTTGTAGCAAATGCTTCAGCCTTATCTTTTGTACTGATGTACTGGGCTCCCCTATCATTGATGGGGATATTTGTGGAGCCTCCTCCTCCAGTAAGTTGTTTAATTGTCCACCACCATTCACTACTGGATATGGCACGACTGTAGAGCTTAAATCTGATCTGTTGGTTGTGGGATCGCTTAGCTCTGTCTATCACTTGCTGCTAATGCTGTTTCTGTATTATAGCTTCATCAGGTTGATACCTCATTTTTAGGTATGCCTGGTGCTGCTCCCGGCATGCCCTCCTGCACTCTTCATTGAACCAGGGTTGATCCCCTGGTTTGATGGTAATGGTAGAGTGGGAGAATGACAGGCCTTGAGGTTACAGATTGTGTTCGAGTACAATTCTGCTGCTGCTGATGGCCCACAGCTCCTCATGGATGCCCAGTCTTGAGTTGCTAAATCCATTTGAAATCTATCCCATTTATCACGGTGGCAGTGCCACACAACATGATAGAGGGTATTCTCAATGTGAAGATGGGATTTTGCCTCCACAATGACTGTGTGGTGGTCACTCCTACCGATACTGTCATGGACAGATGTATCTGCAGCAGCTAGGTTGGTGACGATGGGGTCGAGTATGTTTTTCCCTCTTGTTGGTTCCCTCACCACCTACTGCAGACCCAGCCTAGCAGCTATGTCATTTAGGACTTGGCCAGCTTGGTCAGTAGTGATGCCACCAAGCCACTCTTGGTGATGGACATTGAAGTCCCCCACCTAGACTACATTCTATGCTCTTGCCACCCACAGTGCTTCCTCCAGGTGGTGTTCAACATGGAGGAGCACTAATTCATCAGCTGAGGGAGGGCGGTACGTAGTAGTCAGCAGGAGGTTTCCTTGCCCATGTTTGACCTGATGCCATGAGACTTCATGGGGTCCGGAGTCGATGTTGAAAGCTCCCAGGGCAAATCCCTCCTGACTATATACCACTGTGCCACCACCTCTGCTGGATCTGTCCTGCTGGTGGTGATGATTGTGTCCGGGACATTATCTGTAAGATCTGATTCCGTGAGGACAACTATGTCAGGCTGTTGCTTGACTAGTCTGTGAGACAGCACTCCCAATTTTGGCACTAGCCCCCAGATGTTAGTAAGGAGGATTTTGCAGGGTTGACAGGACTGAGTTGTTGTTTCCGGTGCCTAGGTTGATGCCGGGTGGTCTGTCTGGTTTCATTCCTTTTTTGAGACATTTTTTAGTGGTTTGATACAACTGAGTGGCTTGCTAGGCCATTTCGGAGGGTATTTAAGAGTCAACCACACTGCTGTGGGTTTGGAGCCACATGTAGTCCAGACCTGGTGAGGATGGCAGATTTCCTTCCCTAAAGGACATTAGTGAACCAGATGGGTTTTTACAACAATCAACAACGGCTTCATGGTCATCATTAGACTTTTAATTCCAGATTTTTAATTGAATTCAAATTCAAACCTGGGTCCCCAGAGCGTTACCCTGGGCCTCTGGATTAATAGTCCAGTGACAATACCACTATGCCCCCTCCTCCTCCCATGATCTAATCTAAGACATCAGCACAGTGCTGAGACAGTGCTGCAATGTCCAGATGATATTAAACCGAGGCTACAGATCATATTGTTCTTTATTGTTGATGTAAAAATCCCAAGGCAATATTCCAAAACAGAGAAGAGGGGTTCTCCTGGTGACCTGTAAAACATTTATCCTTCAACTAACATCACCAAAACCCATCCAGTCATTTAGCTCCATTCTGTTTGTGAGGTCTTGCAGTGCACAAATTAGTTGCCATGTTTGTGCATCTTCCAACTGTGTTATTTCAAAGGTACTTAATTAGCTGTAAAACACTTCACAATGTCCTCAGGTCATGAAAGGCTCTGTTGGTACAACTTCATTCTTTTTTGCTCCAGTGACTTTAGAAATTTCCATTCTTTGAAAACAACTGGGCAAAGTTTGTAACTTCGTGATTTAAAGCTTAAAATGTCCTTACATTCATTATCAGCAATGTGTAGTTCAAAACAAAAAGGGTTTCCAGGTCAAATAGCCAATAATCCCAAATGATGATACAAAATGAATATTGAACATTTTCAGGTTGAGTTAGACAGATTTTTGATCTACAGGGGAGTCAAGGGTTATGAGTCAGGGGTCAGAGAAGTAGGGAATTTTGGAAAATTACAACCAATGCAGCCAGTACCTCTGAAGCCTCTTCTTTTAAGACCCTTGGATGCAGGCTTCATGTCCAGGGCACATGTCAGCCTTTAGTCAAATTCATTTATCTCGCATCTTTTCTCAAGTGATAGCGATTGTTTTAAGCTCCTTCTTCTCTCTGGTTCTTTAATTTTCAACTATTCTTGGGAGGTTTTTTCTGCCATGTGTCTTCTGCCATGAAAACAGATACAAAATACTTGTTCAAAGTCTCTGCTATTACCTTGTTTCCGATTATCAATTTCCCGGTCTCATCCTCCAAGGGACCAATGTTTACTCAAGTGGTAGCTCTTTCAGTTTGTTTTCATATTTCTTGCTTGTTTACTCTCATATTTTAATTTTTCCCTCTTTATTTTTTAAGTTATCCTTTGCTGATTTCTAAAGTTTTCCTAATCTTCTGGCCTACCACTATCCCTAGCAGCGTTGTATGCCATTTCTTTCAATTTCATACCATTCTTAACTTCCTTAGTTAGCCATGGATGGTGCATCTTTCCCACAAAATCTTTCTTTCTCATTGCAATATATATAGCTGTTTGGTAGTGCAGAACTTGAGTATTGCTTTGTTGAAGCTTTTTGTGTTGTACTTATCAGGACAATTTGCAAGAAAATACCAATGTCAGGGAAAACAACATATTTACACTGTTGAGAAAAGAGTGCTGATTGGTTGGCAAGTAGACTCTGATTAGTAGAGGCAATGCCATGGAGAATTCACCAGTTAATGGTGACTGACAGTTAACTGCCAAGCATTGTTTGAAATTTAAATCAGGCAGCTTGACTCTGATTGGTCAAGATATTGTCCTAGGCAAAGAACCAGTGAATGGCTGTCACATTTTATTTAGCTGAAACAAGTACAATGTGCATACAAGTTCTTTCTGTCTGCAAAGAACAGGGCTGTGTTTAATAATATATGTAGCTTCCAGTGCATGTAAATACACCACTGAGAACCTGACTGACAATCTTAAATTAGTTGTCAGCATAATTTTTAGCACAGCCTTGGACACAGTGTCCAACATTAGATGTGATTGCGTGATTGGACAACATTTGCTAAATAATCCTCAGTGTGTTAAGGGTTAAAGTGGGACTGGAGAATAGCACTGCCCTCAGTATGATGTACAGAGTCCTATAATAGACTAAGGGAACAGTCTAGAGAGAACACTCTGGAATCAGCCTGCATGAACGGAACAGCACCATGCACGGCAGTAACCTAGGATCTGTAAACAGTTAAAGATTAACAGTAAATGGTTCATGTTTAAATATACACATCTCAAGGTCTCATCATTGAGACATTTAAAGAACCTATAGTACAACACATTGAGCTTAAACTTTTGCTAGTTCAGCTTCAATGACTGTTGTTTTTTCTTCTTTCTGAAGTTCTAATTTTCAGTCAAGAACAAGTATTTTTTTTCCTGCAACTCTGTGGTGTTAATACTGAACTCAACTTTCTCAATTTCTCTTAAAGCATGTTTCTTTCATTTTTCATCTTTGGCTTTGAGTACTGTTACTTCTCTGCTTTGCCATATGTCCGGGAATTGGCAACCTGAGGGGTGGTGTCTGCATCCAGTATTCCTAACCTCCACTAGTGGTCACCCTAAGCATTTTGTACCCCTCTCACCTAGTCATTGTTCCACAGAACTCATGGACGAGGCAGTGGTATGCAAGTCCATATGCAGCTCTGATATCCAATGTGTGGTATGCTGGATGTGGTTCTCCATGAGGGTCACTACTCTCTCAATGGAGAGTGCCATCAGCACACATTCCGGAGACATGGTTGCATGCATGGCCTGGATGGACTCCTGCATTGTTCGCACATGGTTGTGCAAAACATCTGGAAGCTTCTCCAGACGTTCATGCATTCTATGCTGCAGCTCCAGCACCTGCTGCCTTGTTATTAACACCAGAAGCACATCATTAGCCTGAAGACTATCATTGCTGTGCCCTCCCACAGTCCTCCAAGTGTAAGTGACCTCAGCTGTCACTGCCTCCATCAGCTACTCAAGCGTGTCTGTTACTGTGCTCACCAGATTGTGACACTGTTGCTACTTGTGCATGACTACCCACCAATGTAAGAGTATCTGTGCTGGTGAAGGGTGTGGAGGAATTATGTTAGTGCACCCTCTGAGGTTTCCTCTTCTTCAGAGATGGGCGACTGTTCCACAGGCTCGGCAGCTGCCTCTTCTTCTACTTGACCTATGAGAGAGAGACTGATGAGAGGGCATGTGTTCCAACACATCCTTCTGACTACTATCCTCTGGAGCGCTATATAACCAATGATGGCCACATGAACACTTTGTTTATTGATTGCCAGGTGGTGTATTGCCATCATCCATTAAGGCACTCACTGTCAGGTGGCTCCACAACCACTTCATCATTAGCAACAGACTGCCCTGTTTTCTGGCCTTCTAGCTTCATGCCCTCCTCCTCTATTGGTGTCAGGACCATGAGATATGGCACATTGTCTCTAGCTCTTCTTCTCTCGTGCACATTGTGAACTCCCTGTTCCTGCAAATGTACAAATTAACACTGCCATTGACAATGGCATCATGGACAAGTACCACACTTACATTGGTGGCAGCCTCAGTGTCTACTGTGGCATCACAGAGGTGCCTGCTACATGCAGCCATTCATTACTGGCAATGCAGTAATGACTCTGACTGATCAGTGTCCTCAATAGAAAGGCTCCTATGCATGTGACAGCCAATACTGCTGTCTGGATATTGCTGCTGACTGGGTGGACACACCTGTCTCCAATTTCATATTCATTTTTTGTGACATTTAAGGCTGTGAGCTCAATGTTTTGCACTGCACTCACATTGCCAAACTACATCAGGTCATTGATCCTCTTCCTGCACTGCAGTCATGTACCTGGGACCACTCCAAGGCTGCTCACCTCCTCCTTGATCTCCAGCCATGCCTTTGGCTGCCTTGCCAGTCTTCTCCTTCATCTCAAGGGAAATGGACTTGCCAGGGAGGTATCAGGTTAGTTCACAGCCACCCTTGGTCTGGCTGCTGCTAAAGCCCAAACACACCAGTTGCCAGTCCTCCCTCTCAATGTCCTCTGATGCTCGTACCTTTTAATCAATTGCTGGCTGCTTTTTAAATAGGGCCCAGTACCCTCCCTCGCCTGCACTTTCCAACTGGTCATCTCCAATGCCTACAAGCCGCTAATTGGATGGCCTCAACAATATTACTGGTTCACTTCCACCTCACTTCACCTACTGCGCCATGCCCCTCGCTTAGTGTCCCGGAGTCGAGATTTTGTCATAGCTGACAAAATATCACCCGCTGTCTCTCTTCTCCCCAGCTCAGGTAAGCCACTAATTATAATTACATTTTCTAATAGTCAACATAACACAGATTATAATTAGATATTATTTACTTCCAAAATCAAATTTTATGTTTTTGGAAAAATGAACTCAAAATTAAAAAGAGAAAATAATTTCTCTCTATATGAATGCAAATAGACACACACAACCATCCCTGTTTTTACAATAACATTCAAATTAAACTTGACCTAATAAAGCTTTAGATGATGTTCCAGATAAACACTCATTTTTACTAATTTCTTTGAATTCACACAGTTTCTGGGGTTCTATTTTCCCTGATCTTTTTCCTGTTTTGGATTCTGAAATCTGACTGACAAATCATTTTTTGAACATAATAAATACAAAAAGTTATATAGAATCATAGAATGACAGCTCACCAAAGGGGGCCATTTTCTCCATTGTGCCTGTGCTTGCTCTTTGAAACAGTTATCCAATTAGTCCCACAATTTGTCCTTGTGATTTATAGCTCCCTTTTGTTTGTGGTTTGACCAGGCCAATTGTGATTCCATCTGGTATTGCAAAATATCTTTTTTGGGAGTTGGTGGGAGGTGGTGGATGGATTAAATTCAACACTATTATGATTACTTTATCACAACAAAATTAAGTCTGCTTTCAGGATTTCCTCACTTTACATTTGTCCACCCTGCTTGCCAAGAATGTAGATTAGAAAGTCCAGCACATGCTTGCATAATTTACTGACCAATTAAAGTAATAGGGATTCATTTTCATCTTCAATGCATGGACAGTAATTTGGTGAGCACATTGCCAAGCCATCATAGAACCTGGTCTATTTACATGCCATTGAAACAAAACTGGGTGGGCTTTACAATGGCTGGGTGATCTTTTCTGTCAGATTACCACCCATGCGGTGAAAATGAACATTTACCTCATGCCTTTGAAAAAAAGTGAGTAGAATTTGCAATGTGTTCTCGGCAGGCAAGGCTCCACACTGAGAATACAATTTCATAAAATGACCCTTTAATGTGGGATAGAAGGTTTGGAAATCTGAATCAGTAGCAGCATGCCAGCTGCATAAAGACAGATTTTATGTTCAGTTTGTCTCATGCAGAGGCCTTGGATAGATGATAGTAACAAAAATAGAATTTTCACTTCAATGGGATTTTGGTTTTAAAAAGAAATGATAAAATAGCTTCCAACACGGATGATATAAAAGATGGAATTTTATCCAATCTTTTTTTGAGTGTGACTGCTGATTTTGGTAAATACACAAACATGCCCTACAATTTTCTGTTTCACTGAGGCCATGTTGAAAAGTACTGACCGTATTGGTTAGTAACTGAGTTGAACATCAAGCAGCAAGTATTATGGTGGCACAAGGTTCCTTACAGTTGCACATAAGGTATATATTGCTCTGGGTATTTTGTAACAACGTATTTTGGAATCCAATTTTCCCCACATCCTGCCCCTTTCAAATTGTCTTGTAAGAAATGGTACGCATGTAACAGAAAGAGGTTAGGGGTCACTCATGTTGCAAATTTTGACTTAAGAGTAAAGAGTCACCAGCTTGATGCAGTTAGAGTCAGTAGAAGAGATGGAGTGGGAGAGAATTCAGAAGCCTCTCATCAACTTGTGGTTGGTATCCATCATGTTTTATTGCCTATTTCCTTACTTATTTAACTATACTGCTTTTTTCAGGCAGGATCCCCTTGCAATGTGCTGTAATCTCTTACTGTATGCAGCAATGTTCGAAGTGATATATTAGTGCAACCATTATAAAGAAACTTCTTCTCCCCTTGGATTCCAAGAAGCAGGAGTTGATACAGCTACAACCCAGCACTCCATTGTACACTGTGTCACCCAGTTCTACATGCCAAGCATACATATATTCACTCTAGTTGGGCAAGAGTTTGTTCGTCTGGAGAACATGAAAAACTGAGTGCAAGTGAGGAGGAAAAAGTGCAAATGAAATTTCAAGAGATACTTTATGTTTGAGCAAGAGCTGGCATGAGGCCTCTTTCAGATGAGTTACTCAGGGGTTCACAGACTGACCTGCCCACACAGGTTGTTTGATGGCATAACAAAGCATTAAATGTAGACTGTGCCATGGAGCCCATACAGTTTGGAGAATTGGTGGAAGACCCCATAACCCACTGCTATTCAGTTGCCTTACTGAGCTACAGACCACCACAGAAAACTTGGTCACACCAAGACTTTCTGCAGTGGGGTACCTTAGGCTGAGGCTCTAAGCTTGGGCTTCACTGTCCTCAGCAATGCCTGAACTCTTTATGAGATCCTGAGCATTAATCTGTAGTAGATTACATCCTCTGGATTAACCATGTTGAAGAATCAAACTGAAACAGTCATTATAGTGGACTTTAATTACTCATTGCTACCCAGAGGTCTGCCCTTACATTAGTATTTGGCTATCTGATTTCTCAGGAGTTGTAATGGATAATGGAGTTGTCTCTTGTCACTAACTCACTTATAAACTAACTCAAATTACCACAGCCACTTCAGCAGGAGTTGTGATGTCATCACTTTTAGGCCTTCCAGCAACTACTGATGCATCACAGCCATCCATGTCAGCTCTTCCTCCAATAGGGGGATCATTTGGAAGGATCACCAGGTTAGGATGCATAAGGTGCACTGGAGAAAAGCATTGAATGCACTTGCACCATAAACTGCAAGGCTTAATAAATGACCGTCATGCTGTGGAAATGAGGTTACATTTGTGGATGCTGATGAACTGATAGAACAAATGGAGGGAAGGCATTTTTTATGCAAGGGGTTTGAGCACATTATTAAATGTTATGCTCTACTGGAAAAGATCATTATTGAAATGTTTGTGCTATTAAATCATGTCCAATGATTGCAACAGATTTTGCAGCTCATCCAGCCAGCAATTCTGCTCCCTCATGCTCAGTCTCATATTTCTTTTTGCCAGCATCTTGCTGCCTTTATTTTTTTAGTTGTTCCATCATTTGCAGTTTTCACATTCCAACAGTTACTACACTTCAAAATATTTTATTTTCTGTAAAGTGCTTTGGGATGTTTGTGAAATGTGCCATATAATTAGACTCTTTTCCCCAGGTCAAATTTTGGAGCACGCAGCAGATGGGCTATACTAAAGAAATGGGCTATAATGCAGAAATCTCTGGTCAGTTCGACAACGTAGCTTTTTAGAGACCAAAGGTTCCACAATGAATCTAGTGGATGCATGGCAATATTGCACTTTTCTTGCACACTAATGAGATACCACAGTAGTGTCATAAGCTCTGGCTGCAAATTGTATCTTTGGTCCTCCAAAAGCCATCCTTTATAGTCATCTTGGTTACTCAAATAAGGATCATAAAGGTGACTGCTGTAGATTGAAGGAATGTTGGAAACATACATTCAGCTGTAATCACAGAGCACATGTATGGAATGGTAGCTCTTTATTATTCAGCAATGGCACAGGGTTTGCATTAAGGGCATTACAGCCACATCTGTGCAGTCAATGTCAATGGTGGCCTCGGACGGAATCTTTCATTCTGGAGCCTAATTTCGGTGGCAAGAGTGGAAGTCAGATTGATTTCTGCTGGAGGGCGGGATGGCTGAACACACATGATCTTGTGCTTTTCAACTCATTACTTATGCATCCGTACAGAGAGAGGCAAATTTCACGGCAGGGGCAGGCAGGAGGTTACCTTCACCACCTCAGGTGGCATATTTAAAGGGCACCCGGACAGCCATTCACTCATTGCAGGCCAAGAGCTTTGGATTATTCATCCAGGATGTCACAGAAATGCAACAGTGTGAGACCCCATGGTTTAGCAAAGGCCCCCTGGAGAGTCTCCTCCAAGCTGTCCAAGAAAGGTGGGAGGTGCTGTTTACCTGGGATGGCAGCAGAAGGCCCTCCTGTCTGATCACGATGGCCTAGGCAAGGTTGCAGTGGAGGTTAGTGCCCATGGGGTCTAGTGCAAAGTAACCCAGAGGATGAATGATTTGCTGCACTCCACCAGGGTAAGTGTTACTGTCTACTCACTGCAAACTGACACTCATAAGGGCATCAGGCAGTCTAAGTGTGTACGTGCACAGGGATGTCACACAGGAGTTTGTGTTGCAGCACTCACTAGCAGATGGGACATCTGCACTGAATGTGTGACAGCCACTTCATGCTCTCAATCTCATACCAGTTTCAGGACATCCTGCTTCTTAATCACTTACTGGGGTGGGCTGAGCAGCTGCCATAGTCATACATGCTGCTGAACTGCTCATGCAACCACCGGGATGACAATCAATCCTTCTATCTTTCTGCAGGAGAAAAAAACGCACAAGCATGATGGCTCCCAGACCGGAGGTGGAATTCTGGACATTCAAGTCCTCATCCCTTTCAAGGACCTAGCCACAGAGATAGCCGGGGAGGACCGGGACTGTGCCTGCACTAAGAGTGAGATAGGACTCCCCAGGAAGCCAGTGAGTCTGCCTCCAGTCTGCAGTTATCAGCTGTGCCCACTGAGTGAGAGATTTATTTAATTAAGGAGCCTGCTTAGTCAATCACTGAATCTTTCTTTTCTCCATTCAGGTATCGGCAATAAATGGGGGAAGCCAGCAATCCAGATCAGCCAGAGCCTCAGCCTGAACCCCACCTCTGAAGGGGATGCCTCAGAACCCTCAGAGGATGCACCATCACAATGTTCAGCTGCACCCTCCACCAGCGCAGATACATTCACCCTGGTGGTTCCAAGTTTAAGAGTAGGCTCGGGGTCACAATCTGGTGGGCACATCACTAACATGGGCCACAGAAGGCGAAGGCAGTGATAGCCGAGGTCTCTGACGCTCGGAGGACTGCTGGACACCAGGCCCCTGCTGAGCCCCATGCAGATGATGAGCCTCTGGGCTCGGCCATAAGAGACCTGATGGAGATACAGAGACAGGCAGGGGAACATCAGGCAGAGATGCTAGAGGCTATGCACAGGCTGGACCGAAGGCTGGAGGAGTTCATCCATTTTCTTTCTGTTTTACCTCCGGCATGCGAGCATTTGGCTGCCTCCGTGGGAAGGATGGCAACTGTCTTGGAGACCCAGGTCCAGCAGAATATACAGTGCCTGCCAGATATGTACTCAGACGCCCACCAAAGTCCTGACAGTCAACAGGGCATAGCGATCAACAGGCTGCCTCCATCTCAGCTGTGGATGCCGGGGCTGCACCTAAACATAGTGGTAGGGAATGAAAGATTAAGTATTGAAGGACACACAGGTGGCACAGGTATACAGTTGCACATTGTTTTGGCACATGTAAATATATGTTCACACGCACTGTTTGGAAGTGTCCTGGATTCCATCTTGCTGCTAGTTGCTTCCGTGTCTGCGGGCATTTAAGGGTGTGGAATGTGGATTCCCATCAGAGTCTAATCATGAACTCCCATAGATTCACTTCGCCCATTGTAACAACATAGTGATTACTCAATAATGCCACACGTGCATGATTAAGCACGGCCATTAGTTGTGCTGCCAGGCCATGTATCATGCAAGCCATTATTTGCAACTCACTATGTTCTGACCTCTGAAAATATGCTCGTCGAGGTCATTGCATCTCCTGCTGCTGTTGCCTTGTTGTCAGATGTGGATGGATGCGCCACAAATACTTGAGGGGAGTTAAATCTGCTACGTGACTGGCAAGGAACACTGTAGATTCAGTTTCAGGGCTGAGAGAGTGAAGCTCCACACTGTCTTTCTAACATTAGAAAACCAGAGGTTGCCCTACATGTCTGGAGGAAGCTGTGGTGAGCACGTTCAATCATTAATGGCCTTACTTGGTGATTTGTCATTTTGAGCTAACATGCAAGTGAAGGCAGCAAGTAAGGAGGCAAGTGGCATAAGGTGAGACAGCGTAGAATGGGCCTGTACGCTGGACTGTGCCGAGGACTGTGAGGCTCTCCATGTAAAGCATCAGCAGCACTATCAGGCCTCTGCAGGCTGCAAACAGGAAAGAAGTTTAACTTTGGATGATCCATCTCGGCCTCCTCCTGAGACCCCCAACATCACAGATGCCAGTTTACAGGCAAAAATGGCTGAAGGCACTGGATACTGCAAAGGCTATGGGCCCTGACGACATTCCAGCAATAATACTGAAGACAGGGACATCAAGGCAGCATTTGACCAAGTATGGCATCAAGGAGCCCTGGCAAAACTGAAGTTAATGTGAATCGGGGGGGAAACCCTATGACTGGTTGGAGTCATAGCTAGCACAAAAGGAGGATGCTTCTGGTTTTTGCAGGTCAATCATCTCAGTCCTGGAACATTGTTGCAGGAGTCCCTCCGGGTAGTGTCCTAGGCCCAACCATCTCCAGCTGTTGCATCAATGACCTTCCCTTGGGATGGAGGGGGATTTGCGGGTGGTGGGGTTCCCATGCGCCTACTGCCTTTGTCCTTCTAGGTGGTAGAGATCTCAGGTTTGGAAAGTGCTGTTGAAGGAACCTTGGCAAGCTGCCGCAACTCATCTTGTATATGATACGCAGTAGACGTATGGGAACCCCACCATCTGCAAATCCCCCTCCAAGCCACACACTGTCCTGACTTGAAACTATCTCACTATTCCTTCACAGTCACTGGGTCAAAATCCTGGAACTCCCTTCCGAACAGCGCTATTGGTGTACCTATACCAAATGGACTGCAGCAGCTGAAGAAGGTGGTTCACCACTACCTTTTCTACAGCAATTAGGGATAGGCAATAAATCCTGGCCTAGCCAGTGATACCCACAAACCATGAGAGAATAATAAAAAAACTTTGGCTGGGGTGTCCACAATGATGGATCACAGTCTCGCACTAATGCTAAAGCCATCTAGGACTGAGACTCTCAGGGTCCCTGCGATTGGAAGGTCTGGAGTGGTTGCACCTCAGCAACCCATAGTGTAGGTGAGGCACTCTCAGTGACTGGACTCCAAAGTTATGTGGAAACTTCTTGGCATGATAAAAATGTCAAAGATGTAGGTTTACTATGAGTGGCAATTGGGGGTGGGTTGGGGGGGGTTGGTGGGCAGGAAAACAATCTTCTTTGATTAATCTGCATGGAGAAGTGATCTCGAGGGACCAAGTGCTGTTCTCATGCTACTCCTCCCTGTGGACCCATCAATCTGATGCCATGCATGCAGACTTTGTGAGGGCATGTGTAAAATCACAATTACACTTACAGGTTCCTGAGGTCATGGGAGAACTGTGTGCTGCTCAGGTTTAACTTTGCACATTTATCGCCAGAGCACTGCATATTAGCATAGTTTGGCACATGCCAAGAATCAAACTACCAGCAAGGCAGACAGTAACTTGTGCAATTTAATTCATCTCTCATAAATCAAGGTACATTCGAGCAAAGTATAATGTCTGTAATAAAAAAGGATCTGTGGCCTTCCAGCCAGCAGAAGATAGAAAACCAAAATGTTAATGAAATGTGTTAGCAGCTTACTTTGCCTGGAATCTGGGGCAGAATTTTGTCCTCAGATGGCGTGCGGGCCACACCAGCTTGGTGACGGGCGGACCACTGAAACGGGGCCTGCCGCCATTTTGAGTGGGTGGGCCAATTAAGGCCCACCCAGCGGCATCCCCAACGGGAAGCACTATGCACTTCTTGTTCCAGGGGGGAGGGATTCCCCAACTGTCAAAGTGTGCTCTTTCGCACGTGTGCATGAAAGAGTGCACCACCCCCTGAGGCAAAGTCCTGTCTCAGGGAGAATAGTGACATTGGAAAAATCTTTAAAAATAAAAACAGTAAAAAATTATTAACATGTCCCCCTCATGTGACAATGTCACATGAGATGGGACATGTTAAAAAAGAACACATAAACTTTATTATTTTTGTTCAAGATGGACATGAAACTTCATCCTGCCAGTAGATGAAGTTTCATGAATAATCAGAAGCCCGCTGGGGCTCCTGGCCTGCCGGCCAGCCTTAAGGTTGGCCGGGCAGGTCTTTAAGTACTTTAACTAGCCTGTCAATGGCCTCAATTGGCCATTGACAGGTCAGTGGGTGGACAGCTGATTTCGCTGTCCGCCCGCCTTCCTAAAAATTTAAATGGCCCGGGATGATGTCGGGGATTCCTCGCGAAGTCATCCCGTGTCATTTTCCCCTCGGCGACCGGGCCCCGTCCCCAAATCGCCGAGGGGAAAATCCTGTCCCTGGTTGCTGTCAGATTGGCATGGGCCTGTCTGCCGCGTCATAGCCCTGCTATGGATCTGCATATGGCTTGTCGACAACAATTCACTGTCTCATCGTCGGAGGAGACATCAAGATCCTCCATGTCTCCCTGAGGCAAGACATCCCCACTTTGTAGCACGAGGTCGTGCATGGTACAGTAGACAACAATGATCTGGAACACTGTGGTGAATATTGGAGAGGCCCGCAGGGAGGTCTAAACATCTGAACCTCATCTTTAGGAGACCTATTGATTGCTCAATCACGACCTGGTGGAGTCATCTGTATCATCGTAGCTTTCTGCAGCAGCAGTCTGAAACAGCGAACTGGCGTCATCAGCCAAGACTTCTGGGGGTATGCCTTGTCCCCAAGGAGCCAGCTCTGCAATTGCCGAGGTCCTTCTAAAGCCTATGGCACCTGGGAGTGAGTCAGAATGTAGGCATTGTGAGAGCTCCCTGAGAACTGAGCACAAACATGCAGAATTTGCCTTGTGTTCACGTATGAACTGCATGTTCAAATAGTGGAATCTTTTTCTATTGTCACGAGGGAGCTTTCAAGGCCACATGCAGCCTGGCTTTCGGGATCCTGTCAGAATTGGACAAATTGGTGTGCTTTCCTGAACAGGGCATCTGTTATCTCTTGGATGCACTTGTGTGTCGCTGACTGGGATATGCCGCACAGGTCCTCAGTACAGCCCTGGAAGGAGCCACTGGCAAAGAGGTTTAATGTGACAGTAACCTTCAATGCCACCAACATGGGATTCCCTCCAAGTCATTGCAGCCACAGGCATCGTGGATAACCTGGAAGATATGAGCAACCACATTCCGGGACATCCGAAGGCACCTCCAGCATTGACTTTCACTCATCTGTAGATAACTGCACTGCCTGCAATACATCCGTGGTTGGGCCAGTGCACACTGTTGCAGTGGACCCTGTTTGCCAGCATCCTGTCCTTCTTGAGACCCTGCTGCCTCTTGCTGCTCAGGCCATTGCTCCTCCTGGTCCTGTCGCAACCTATGACAGGCTCTGCTTTCTCCTCATCTGGATCAGAGCCAGTAGAAAAGCAAGGTTGCCTACAGCCTGCATCATCACACCTCAGTGGATCTATGAATGAATTGAAGTCATAAACTGAGTGAGCATATTCTTTACAGGTTTGCCTCCATCTCAGAGCCGGGAAGCCTGTGTTAAGCCTGGCCTCCAGCTAGACATGGCATCCCCATCCCACCCCTTCCCGGTGATGGACAACCTGGAGGAGATGGGTGTTCCTCCTGTTCATACATGATTGCACATGGAGACATTGTGCTTTGACTAGGGTGATGAGAGCCATGAGTGAGAAGCCCCTTTCTGACTCCTTTCTGCTTGCCTCCACAACCCTCAAGACGCTAGAGAGAAACCATTGCCTTAACATCATAGAAAGGCTAACCGCATGATCCCTTGTCAGGTGTGACTATACACCCAGGAAGATGGAAGTTTGGAGTCACGAGTTGGTTGCCGTTCATCAGCCGTGTCCCTTGGTGGCATCTACCCACTTCCCTCCCTTTATCCCTGCCTCTGACATCAGCAGATGACAAATGGCACAGAGTGAACAGCAGCTCCACACCTTGCTGGGATCTCGATGTTATGAGAGATCACAGAGAGGAGAACACAACAGAGCATGGTTGACGTCCAGTTGCCTCATAATTATTGGGGCGTCCCTTTAGTAGGCCAATTGTGCTGACCTTGAACTCCACCCACCCGAAAAGAGCCTCCTTCAGCTTCGATGGATAGCTTTTACCAACAAATTGCATTCTCTAGGTCAGATTTTGAAAATGGTATGTGTCACATTTTAAACTCGCTCCACCACCTTCTACCCCACCCCCTGCCATCGCCCACCAACTTTCCCCCATCCCCCTTGACTCAGCCAACATTTCCATTCGTCTTCCCTCTGTCACCCTTGAACTTCCTCTCCCCATTATCCTGCACCCTATTTGCATCCAACTCCACATTCCTCCCCACCCTTCTGAGCCGGCACCTGTTACTGCCCCCCATGCCCACCCTGAGCCTAACCCATCCTGTTATCCAAGCCACCTGTGTAGTCTGCCGCCATGAACTATGCCCCCCCACCCCCCATGAAATCTTAACCCACCAATCACCCTGGACCTGTCACTTCACTGGATTCTGCTCCCCTCTCTGACTCTGACTGTTCCCTCCGCTGCCCAGTACCCTCAGTTCAATCCCGCCCCAGGACCCCATCATCAACAGCACCACTCTCTCCAATCATCCTTGCCCATAAAACACCCCCTCCCTCAGACAGCCAGAGGACCCCTAAACCCAACAAGAAAGGACCTTCCCTCAATCCAACATCCTGCACCCTCGCTTTCCATCACTGCCAACACCCCCCCCACAAAACTTCCCCAGTCTCTCCCCTCTTCCCCCAACAGTTTCCACTCCTCCTTCTCCAGGCGCTCCCCTCATTCCCCTGATAGTCTCCCCGCCTTCCGCATGTGGCCTTTCTCCCTTCCAACCTTTGCTTGCCTCCCATTTCCAGCCTTTGCTCCACCCTTCCACCCTACCCCTCTTCTGCCTTTCGTCTGCCTCCCATTTCCAGTCTCTGCTCCACCCCACACCCTCCTCCACCCATCACTTACCTCCCATGTCCAGCCTCCAACTCCACCCTTCCACCCCCAATTCTCCAATCGCCTGCCTCCCATGTCCAGCCTTGGCACAGCTTTTGCTACTGGCGCCCAATATGAGTCAAGTTACGAACAGTCCCCAAGACGATGAAAGCAGCGTCTACTGACCTCAAGGTCGTGGAAGAAGTGAAGCTCGCCAGGTGCACACCACCTATATACAGTCGTAGGAGTAAACATTCTCATTTCTGACTGGTGGGGAAATTAATTTGGAGGAGGAGTTTAATTCCGGTAAGGTGGCCTTTCAGTGAGCATGCAAGAGATGCTAATACATGCAAAAGGGCTTCTAGACATTGTTCATCAGGAAACTTGATCTACCTTTAATCTACCTTTAAAGTCCCGAGAGCAGAATTCCTAGATTTCATCCCAACGTTGGCGAACTGATTTTTGACCTCATGCCAAATTAAATTCCCCCGCCAGCCAAGCTTCCTGCTGTTGGTGGGACTGGAAGATTCTACCCGTATAGAACCTTATTACGTTTAATAATAATGTCAGCTGGTTTCCATAGGAATCATGATGAAATATATTGCCCTGACAAACAATGCATCAGCTGCCTGCCTGATATAATAGTGGATTGAAGGTTTGAAGTTAAGAGAGAGTCTCCTGCACTTCCCCAGGGAGATGGCAACCATCCATTTTGAAAGACATTGGTATAAGCCCTGAAGCAATTATGTTGCTTTTCAACATTATGAGTAGCTGACAATTCTTACCACAGATGGTGCAGGTACAAATCAGACGGTCAGAAGATATGGACTCTTCAAGGCTGATATGCTTTCCTCTGCTTTTTTTCTCATTCAGTCAACTCTCTTTAATCTTTTTGGGTCCCCAAAACAGTGCAGCGCTCCAGAGTGATGCATCATTAGTCTTATCTTCCCAGCTTACAGTTAATATTTTTCAAATCCCTCTAGCAAACTTTTTAAACTAGAGCCTAGGTGAGCTCAGCAGCTTTGAAAGATCTGCAACTTCTGCAAACAAAAGGTCCTTTGGAATATGCTCATCTTCTGTCCAATATATATGATCAAGTCACTGGAGATATCTCCGTGAAGTTTTCAGACTTGCAACTCAACTTAAGTGCTTTGGAGCCAGAAACTTGGTCAGCTGATTTGATATTTAAAATACAATGGAGCCAGCAACTATGGAAAGAGTTTAATCCTCCCTCATGTCTGTAGTCCAGCTCATACTGCATACACAGTGTTCAGAATGCACATTTGGTAGCACTGTATTTTAGTGTTCAATATTAATTTCTTATTATTCCACATGCACTTAGTGAATTGCCAAATGTAATTGCCGCCTCTCCAGCGCAAGAACTTAGCTTATCAGCTAGGAAGAGGTACAGTTGATTCTATATAGAAAAACTTGCATACAACTTGTAACACGGTGTTAGTTTCCTTGAAAAAAAGAAACAGGCAAAGTCAAGGTGTCAGAGAGAGTGCACAAACCTCCAAACAACTCATCTACCTGGCTCTCCAAGCACTACCAGCCCTGAATGTGGAAGAGGTTGCATATTACGCATTGGGCTTAACAGCAATCTCAAAATCCATCAAGAACTGGAGTGGAAGTAAGTCATCCTTGATCCTCAGGAACTGACCAAGAAGAAGGCATTAGCTATTAAAATTTCATGTGCAGCCAATACATCCTGTGGCATGGTCGGTCTCTTCTTGAGACTGATGTTTGAATTTCGTCACAAGTTACTGTTCGCAAAGTTGTGTAAGTTTCACTTCACGGTACAAGCACTGCGTCATCAGCCAAAAGAAGTTCTTACTAATAAATGTTTAATTTTATTTTTTGCTCTTGACGTTTGCAATATTAGAGTTTTTCATCTATTTCTTATCAAGTAATCTACCTTTGTCACCAGGTGAAAAATCATAACAAAGCAGCAAAGTGAAGAATATACCAGTGTCTGTGCCAAAATACATCCTATGGATTTCAAAACTGCAAGACTGATTCCCAATATACTGGATTATATTCTTCGAGCCATCACTGGATGGATCAAATAGGATGAAGAGGACTGGGAGGTGTCAACCAATTTTGCTTCGACAACTAGAAAGGTCCTTTCTACTGATCAAGTCAAAAGCCTTTGTTAGATCTATAAAGGTTTTCTCTGTTCCTGATACTTTCTTTGTAGTTGCCTTAGCGCAAAGCCTATGTTGATAGTTGATCATTCAACAAAGGAGCCTCACTGACATTGGATAATTATGTTCAGCAGTTACTTCCAATTTTGTAAGAATGATTTGTTGAATTGCCTTCCCAACAACATTAAAGAGAATTTTCCCTATGACTGTTGCAATCACTCCAATCTCCTTTGCTTTTCTGCAGTGGGTTCATGTTGATACTTCATGTCTTGTGGTAGCCTTCCTCCCCTCAAACAGGTAAGGAAGACATCGTGCAGATATTTAATGCATCATGTCCTTTTGGTTTCAGTAGTTTAGCTGGAATTCTTACTGCAGCTTTTTCTTATGCTAGGGAGGTGATTGCTTCTCAAGCTCATTTATAGATGGCTGTATAACCTTTTTTTAATTCTTTCATGGGATATGGGCATTGCTGGTGAGGCCTTCATTTTTATTGCCCGTTCTTAATTGCCCTTGAGGATGTGGTAGTGAGCCGCCTTAGAGTCATATAGCCATAGAGTTATACAGCACAGAACCAGACCCTTCGGCCCATCGTGTCCATGCCGGCCATCAAGAACTTATCTATTCTAATCCCATTTTCCAGCACTTGGCCTGTAGTCCTGTATGCTATGGCATTTCAAGTGCTCACCTAAATACTTCTTAAATGCTGTGAGCGTTCCTGCCACTATCACCCCCTCAGGCAGTGTGTTCCAGACTCCGACCACCTTCTGTGTGAAAAGATTTTTCCTGAAATCCCCGCTAAACCTCCTGCCCCTTTCCTTAATCTATGCCCCCTGGTTATTGACACCTCTGCTAAGGGGAAAAGTTTCTTCCTATCTACCCTATCTGTGCCCCTCAAAATTCTGTACACCTCTATCAGGTACCCCTCAGCCTTCTCTGCTCTAAGGAAAACAACACTAGCTTATCCAGTATCTCTTCATAGCTGAAACACTCCAGCCCAGGGAACATCCTGGTGGATCTCCTCTGCACCCCCTCCAGTGCAATCACATCCTTCCTATAGTGTGGTGACCAACACCACATACAGCTCTCCAGCTGTGGCCTAAATAGCATTTTATACAGCTCCAACATAGCCTTCCTGCTCTTATATTCTATGCCTTGACTAATAAAGGCAAGTATCTCATATGCCTTCTTAACCACCTTATCTACCTGTGCTGCTGCCTTCAGGTACCTATGGACATGTACACCAAGGTTCCTCTGATACTCTGTACTTCCTAGGGTCCTACTATTCATTGTGCATTCCCTTGCTAGTCCTCCTTGAACTGCTGCGATCCATATGGTGTAGGTACATCCACAGAGCTGTTCAGGAGGGAGTTCCAGGATTTTGACCCAGCGACAATGAAGGAACGGTGACAGAGTTCCAAGTCAGGTTGGTGTGCGGCTTGGAGGGGAACTTGCAGGTAGTGCATGCATCTGCTGAGGGAAACTGGAAGGAATCTACTGAATAAAAGTTAAAAGCATTGTAATCTTGACAGCCACTGACAGAGCTGCCCCTTTTTGGAAGTAGTCTTGAAGTGTGGCAGAAGAAGTGTGCAATTTTCAGAGATGACAACTGTTGGAAATCAAAATGTGTAATTGCAAATTTTTTGACACAGGTCATTTGCTTGAGATCCTGGGCTTGCATACACAAATGTCAGTGTAAAGATGTCTTCAGAGGTGCAGTCACACCAATTTGTGCCTCTTCTGATGGTTTTCTCCTTTTTCAGAAGCTACCAATAGAGAACTATGCACACATTAGTACCCATTATAAAAAGTATAGAGCTATCTGAAAATTATGACCACACATTCAATAACAAGAGAGGCAGTACAATTTGAGGTTGTTGTCAGGAAGTCTCAATTAATTCTAAGAATGCCTATTGAGATTCAAAACCAAACCAACCATTCACAGGCTATCTGGCAAAAACTATAATGTACATTTAAGAAAAAAGGCTCAACAAAGGTAACAGTCCTTCTAGCAGCCCATAGTTTCAGCAGGCTCTATGCCTACATGGAGATGGTAGCACATTGGTAATGTTGCTGGCCTAGTACTCCAAAGGCACAAGCTAATGCTCTGGGGGTATGGGTTCAAATCCCACCATGGTAGTAGGTGGAATTTGAATTCAGTTACCAAATCTGAAATATAAAGCTAGTGATCAGTGATGATGACTGTGAAACCATTGATTGTTATAAAAACCCATCTGGTTCACTAATATGCTTTAGGGAAGGAAATATGCTGTCTTTGCCCAGTCTGGTGTACATGTGACTCCAGACACACAGCAATCTGGTTGACTCATAACTACTCTCTGCAATGGCTGAGCAAGCTATTCAGGCTGGGCAATAAATGCTGGTGATACCTGCATCCTATGAAGAATGAGGCTACCTAATTTAAGTTAAATAGTTACAGTTAACCTTGCACATTTTGTACACATTCTCCACAATATGACTAGCTGGATGCTTCAGATGCAGAGGTTGGTCTTACTGCCTGTTAATAAGAAAACCTTGTTCCTGATGTACATTAATGCTTAATTGTATTATCAGCCTCTGTGCATGTTCTACTGAGGCAAAACATCTGGAATCAAAAGATATAATAGATGTGAGCTTATTGGATAGTGTGAAAATGGATGTTACTTTTTTAATATTTTGGGGAATATTGTGGTATTCTGTAAAGAAGACTGGGGTGTTTGTGTCTGATTTAATTAAACTGGGCAAGAGATTGATAGGAGTCAGGTTCTCTGGGGGGTTTGGAAACATGAAGAGGGTAGAAGTATTAAGTTTGAGGTACAAGTAAATAGGTTAGATCTAACATTTGCATTTTTAGATAAGTTGAGCGTTTCTATGTATATCAAAGGGGAGTCAGAGGTTAAAAGAAACATGTTTGTATCTTGCAGGAGTTCCATAGGTAAACAGTAGTGGGGCTATTATATTTTATTGAACTGAAAGCAAAGACAACATAGAAATATGAAAGATCTTATTTTTGGAAGGGTGTGAATTTCAAAGAGGTGTGAGAACAATGGAACTGTGGCAAAAGAAGAAAAAACTGTATTTTAGAGTTGCTGTTGAGCTGGAAATATAGAGATAGGTGGAGCTGTTTGAGCTGTTGAGCTATAGCTGGAGCTCTGGGCTGGGAAAGGATGCAGTTTGAATCACCCACCCAGTCAAGCCAGAAAAATCTTGGGCTACAGCAAACAGTTTTATTTTGAAGTGGATTCCACCACAGAGTAGAAAAGGGTAAAAATAATGTGGCATGAAATTATTAAAGCTACAGCAGTTTGTCTTGTGTAATATTACTGGATTTCATAGTAGATACCTATCAGGAAGTGTTGCCTGGAAGGTGTTTACTTGTGGGTTTGACCAAGTGGAAAGATTTTGGGGGAATATTTTGTAAGATAACCCAAATTGTGTAACTGTATAATCTTGTGTGCTTAAGTTTTCTTTTATTTTTGCTAATAAAACTTTTACTTTTAATTTTAAAAATCCCAAACATGTTCTTAGACCTCTTACTGCTGAGATCGGTATGTCTTCTTCTTGTGTTCAGAATACAAAAAAACGTTATGGCCCGTAAGCCAAGTTTCCTTCTGGGATTTGGTTTGCGCAGCAATTAACATCGACTGTGGTCATAACAATAGTTCATTTCTATCTAAAACACTTATAATTCTTAAAAAGAGTAAATCAATGTTTTCTAGATTGTTTCTAAATCTTGTACATAATTATTATGTTGTATAATATTTTGTCTCTACTCTTCAGTAAATCATGTATTTAATTGTAAATTCAATCAGTAATTGTAGTCTAAAAAATCAGCCTAGTTTCCTGGATTTCTGGAAAGGTTAACTGTTAGCCCTGCATCACGCTAACTCAGTACTAAAGCAGGTACAGGCTTCAGGTTACAAAAAAAAATGATATGCATTTACAAAAATTGTTATCAGACTGTACGAATAGGAAAATGGCATTGG
Organism: Carcharodon carcharias; assembly: GCF_017639515.1. Lineage (NCBI taxonomy): Eukaryota > Metazoa > Chordata > Chondrichthyes > Lamniformes > Lamnidae > Carcharodon > Carcharodon carcharias. The sequence continues at coordinate 86,244,244 of NC_054473.1, forward strand.
AAAAAGCGTGAGGCATCTGCTAAGGATTAAATGCCACGAGGAAGAACAGTCAAGAAAGCAGACTTTTTTCACTGTCTGCCCTTCTGTAATTTAAACTGAGAATACATTATTTAAGCATAAAGAACAGCATTTACATCCTTGCCCAATGGATACAATTACAACAGAGAACAAAAAAATGTAGCTAGTTGTCTGTACCATGGGTCTTATCCAATGATATAGCCAAAGTGAAATACTTATTTTAAAAGCTTTACAAAGTAAATGAGCAGATTTTCCTGCAGTGTCAGATCAAAAGGCTACATTGTGCATAATTTTGAATAAGGAAATTTCCATGAGTTGGCAACATTTGATTTTTCAGTTGGCTCAAACTTATTTCACAAGTGCAACCATCCTTTTCTTAATCAGCTATGAGAAAAAAAAGCATGCTGAAAATTGACTGCCTGCTCAAAGACTGCTTGCAAGTATTTCCTGATTTTGGTAGGAATCTTTTGTAGAACGTAGCATTGTAGCCAACAAACCATAATGTCTTCCATTTCTTTGCCAATTTCTGCTGATCTATCAATTCTTGAGGATATGCAGTTTCCAAAGAATCTGGCAGAAGCTTCCAATTCTTCTACTGTGTGTGTGCCATGTATGTATGTGGCGGAGGGGCGGGCGGGGGGTGGGGAGGAGGCATCCAATTCCAGATTCATTGGCAGGCGGCATGATTTAATAGGTGTTTAAGATTATGAAGGGTTTTAATAGAATAAATGAGGAGGCACTGATCCCACTGGAGGGATGGTACGTAACCAGAGGGCATAGATAGAAAATAATTAACAAAATAATCAAAGGGCAGATGAGAGAAATTCTATGTTATGCAGCAAGTTTTGTGACCTGGAATTCACTGGCTGAAAGGATGGTAAAAGAAGATTCAAACTTTCAAAAGGGAATTCAATATTTATTGAGAAGGAACATATTTACAGGGCTATGAGGAAAAGAGCAAGGCACAGGCATGATGGGCTGAATGGGTGCCTTCTGTGCTGTATGAGTCAGTGAATTTCTAATGGTTTAGTAAGGTACACCTGATTCCTGCTGGTATAGGGGGAAGACAATCAAATTTTGATTTTTTTTTGTGAAAAGTAATATCCTATTCCACATGCTGTCATAGGACCAGGCAGAGGCTATTAACCCTACAAATCTGTTCAACCAGCAGAAATGGTTTCTGTCTAGCTACCCTATCTGTTCCTGTTAATGTCCCTAAAACTTTTAACAAATCATCCCTTGAGCTTCTAAATTCCAAGGAATACAGCCCCAGTTTCTGCAACTTCTCTTTGTAATTAACCCTTGGAGTTCAGTGTCATTCTAGTAAATCGACACGTGCTCCCTCCAAGGCCATTATATCTTTCCGAAGGTGTGGTGCCCAGAACTGCTCACAGTAACTCCAGGTGTGGTCTAACCAGGCCCTTGTAAAGCTGAAACATGACTTCTACTCTGTTGTATTCTAGACCACTAGAAAGGCCAGCATTCCATGAGACTTTTTGATTATTTTCTGCACTTGTTCATCACATTTTAATGAACTGTGTACCTGGACCCCCAAGTCTTTTTGGACCTCTACTGTTTCTGGCTTTTCACCATTTAGAAAATACCCTGTTCCATCCATTTTAGGCCCAAAGTTAATGACTTCACATTTCCCTATTATGAAATCTGTTTGCCACAGTTTTGCCCATTCACATAATCGATTAATATTTCTTTGTAATGCTACGTTTCCATCTACACTGCTTACCAAACCACCTAACTTTGTGCTATTGACAAATTTGGATATGTTGTTTTCTATCCCATCAACTAAGCTGTTAATAAATACAGAAAATAGTTGAGACCTCAACACAGATCCTTGCAGGACACCACTAGTCACATCATGCCATTATGCCAACTCCGTGTCTGCAGCCACTCAGCCTAATTCCAAAACAGCTCAATAATTTGCCTTCAAATGACCTGAACAAAACATGAAAATTCACCACTATTGCAGGGAAGGCCCAGAACAGTAAATCATTGCACAAAACAAACGGCAAAGAAGTCAGGACCACCATCGAATTGGGAGCCCACCAAAACACAACAAACTTGTGAAGGCTCTTTGAAAAAGCACTTATTGTGGTGCCATATTTAAAACCTGCACAGCATTTAAACGTGTACTCAAAAAATTTAAAACAACTATGGATAATAAAGAAACTTTACCATACCAATTTGAACCGATCCAAAGCCAAGATCAAGCATAAAATTGGGGACTTTGGCAGAAGAGATTCGTTAGGTATATAAAATACCTGGAAAAACTCAGCAGGTCTGGCAGCATCTGCGGAGAGGAACACAGTTAACGTTTCGAATCCATATGACTCTTCAACAGAACTAAGTAAAAATAGAAAAGAGGTGAAATATAAGTTGGATTAAGTGGGGTGGGGTGGAGGGGGTGCAGAGAGTTCATGATCTAAAATTGCTGAACTCAATATCCAGTCCAGAAGGCTGTAAGGTGCCTAGTCGGAAGATGAGGTGCTGTTCCTCCAGTTTGTGCTGAGCTTCACTGGAACAATGCAGCAGGCCAAGGATGGACATGTGAGAATGAGAGCAGTGTGGAGTGTTGAAATGGCAAGCGACAGGGAGGTCTGGGTCATGCTTGCGGACTGGGTCACCCAGTCTGCGTTTGGTCTCTCTAATGTAGAGGACACCACATTGGGAGCAATGAATGCAGTCGACTAAATTGAGGGAAGTGCAAGTGAAATGCTGCTTCACTTGAAAGGACTGTTTGGGCCCTTGGATGGTGAGGAGAGGGGAAGTAAAGGGGCAGGTGTTGCAGCTTCTGCGGTTGCATGGGAAGTTGCCATGGGAGGGGGTTTAGGTGTAGGGAGTGATGGAGGAGTGGACCAGGGTATCCTGGAGGGAACGATCCCTGCGGAATGCCGCCGTGGGGGCTGGTTGGGGGGGGGGGGGGGGGGGGGGGGGGGGGGGGGGGGGGGGGGGGGGGGGGGGGGGGGGGGGGGGGGGGGGGGTGTGTGTGAAAGGAAGATGTGTTTGGTGGTAGCATCATGCTGGAGTTGGCAGAAATGGCGGAGGATGATCTTTTGAATGCGGAGGCTGGTGGTGTGATAAGTGAGGACAAGGGAGACCCTATCATGTTTCTGGGAGGGAGAGGAAGGTGTGAGGGCGGATGCGCGGGAGATGGGCCAGACACAGTTGAGAGCCCTATCAACCACCGTGATTGGAAAACCTCAGTTAACGAAGAAGGAAGACAAGTCAGAGGAACTGTTCCTGAAAGTGGCATCATCAGAACAGATGCGACGGAGGTGAAGGAACTGAGAGTTGACGGGACTCGCAGATACTTCCTCCTACCGCCCCCTGGACCATGACCCCACCACTGAACATCAAGCCATTGTTTCCAGGACTGTTACTGATCTCATCTCCTCTGGAGATCTTCCTTCCCCAGCTTCCAACCTCATAGTCTCCCAACCTCGGATGGCCCGCTTCTACCTCCTACCTAAAATCCACAAACAGGACTGTCCCAGCAGACCGATCGTGTCAGCCTGTTCCTGCCCCACGGAACTCATTTCGTGCTATCTTGATTCCATTCTCTCTCCCCTTGTCCAGTCCCTTCCCACCTACATCTGTGATTCCTCTGACACCCTACATCATATCAACAATTTCCAGTTGCCTGGCCCCAACCGCCTTCTCTTCACCACAGACGTCCAATCTCTCTACACCTCCATCCCACACTGGGATGGTCTGATGGCTCTCCGCTTCTTCCTCGAACAGAGGCCTGAATAATCCCCATCCACCACTACTTTCCTCCGTCTGGCTGAACTTGTTCTCACACTGAACAATTTCTCCTTAAACTCCCCTCACTTCCTTCCAAATAAAAGTTTTGGCTACGGGTGCCCCATGGGCCCCAGTTATGCCTGTCTCTTTATGAGGTATGTGGAACATTCCTTGTTCCAGTCCTACTCCGGCCCCCTCCCACAACTCTTTCTCCACTACATCGATGACTGCTTCAGTGCTGCTTCATGCTCTCGTCTGGACCTGGAAAAATTTATTAATTTTGCTTCCAATTTCCACCCCTCCATCATTTTCACATGGTCCATCTCTGACACTTCCCTTCCCTTCCTTGACCTCTCTGTCTCAATCTCTGGTGATAGACTGTCCACCAATATTCATTACAAGCCCACAGCTACCTCGACTACAACTCTTCACACCCCGCTTCCTGTAAGGGTTCCATCCCATTCTCTCAGTTCCTTTGCCTCCGTCGCATCTGTTCTGATGATGCCACTTTCAAAAACAATTCCTCTGACATGTCTTCCTTCTTCCTTAACCAAGGTTTTCCACCCACGGTGGTTGCCAGGGCCCTCAACCGTGTCCGGCCCATCTCCCGCGCATCCGCCCTCACACCTTCCTCTCCCTCCCAGAAACATGATAGGGTCTCCCTTGTCCTCACTTATCACCCAATCAGCCTCCGCATTCAAAGGATCATCCTCCACCATTTCTGCCAACTCCAGCATGATGCCACCACCAAACACATCTTCCCTTCCTTCCACCCCCCACCACCCCCCCACCCCCCAGCGGCATTCCGCAGGGATCGTTCCCTCCGGGACACCCTGGTCCACTCCTCCATCACCCCCTACACCTCAACACCCTCCTACAGCACCTTCCCACGCAACCGCAGAAGGTGCAACACCTGCCCCTTTACTTCCCCTCTCCTCACCGTCCAAGGGCCCAAACACTCCTTTCAAGTGAAGCAGCATTTCACTTGCACTTCCCTCAATTTAGTCTACTGCATTCGTTGCTCCCAATGCGGTTTCCTCTACATTGGAGAAACCAAAGACTGGGTGACCGCTTTGCAGAACACCTTCAGTCTGTCCGCAAGCATGACCCAGACCTCCCTGTTGCTTGCCATTTCAACACTCCACCCTGCTCTGATGCCCACATGTCTGTCCTTGGCCTGTTGCATTGCTCCCGTGAAGCTCAGCGCAAACTGGAGGAACAGCACCTCATCTTCCGACTAGGCACTTTACAGCCTTCCGATCTGAATATTGAGTTCAACAATTTTAGATCATGAACTCTGTCCTCCATCCCCACCCACTTTCCGATCCCCTCCTTTATTTTCCAATAATTTATATAGAATTTTCTTTCCCCACCTATTTCCGTTATTTTTAAATGTATTTCCATCCATTGTTTCATTTCTACCTTTTAGCCTATTTCAATCCCTTCCCTTCACCCCACTCCACCCCCACGAGGGCTATTTGTACATTGCTTGTCCTGCTTTCTACACTTAATTAGCACATTCCTTAGATAATATCACCACCTTCAACACCACTTTATCCTTTTGTCTATGACATCTTTTAGCTATCTCCACCTATCACTGGTCCTCTATCCAGCTCTACCTGTCCCACCACACCACCACCCCCCCCACCGCCCCTTAAACCAGCTTATATTTCACCTCTTTTCCATTTTTACTTAGTTCGGTTAAAGAGTCATATGGACTCGAAACGTTAACCGTGTTCCTCTTCACCGATGCTGCCAGACCTGCTGAGTTTTTCCAGGTATTTTTATTTTTGTTTTGGATTTCTAGTATCTGCAGTTTTATGCTTTTTTCCTTAGATATATGATAGCTTCAGGTCTTACCAAAAAGAAGCTCAGTCACTTTTCTAGAATTGTTTCATCCAATTTAGGGTCACAGGGAGTCGGAGCCCATCCTGACAGGCAATAGGTGCTAGGCAGGGTATGCCCAGGACAGGATGCCAGTCCATCAAAGGGCACACATACACACACACACTGGGGGACAATTTACCATTGCCAATCCACCTAAGCAGTACGTCTTTGGACAGTGCAAGGAAACTGGAGCACCCAGTGGAAACCCACACAGATACAGGGGAAGCATGCAAACTCCACACAGACAGACCCGAGGTCAGGATCAAACCCAGGTCCTTAGAGCTGTGAGGCAGCAGCGTTAACCACTGACAGCTCAAGACAGAGCTGAACAAGTGAATACACTACTTTATTCAGTAGGACCAAAAGCCAGTGTTATTATAGCAAGGCAAGGAATAAACAAATCCTTACCTGAAGACGTTTTGAATTCGTTCGATACATATTTTAATATGAGAAGCAACAAAATTTTAGAGTGAGCCAAGTTCAACATACATGTCCATAAGCCAGGAGAACTGGTTGACTCTTTTATTAACAAACTATATGGATTGCCTGAAGGCTGTGACTACGGCGACCTTTAGTCAGAACTCATAAGAGACAGAATAGTTGTCAGAGTGGCTAACGATGCCCTTTCAGACATTCTACAAGCCAAGGCAGATCTGACTCCAGAAAAGGCCATTCAAATAGTCAGACAATCTGAAATCTGCCAATAGCACTGATGTATTTTACATGGCGAAAGCAAGCCATGGTACAGAGCAACTCCAGTTGTCCAGCTAGTAAAGCAACAAAGGGGCAGACAGACTCCAGGCCAAGGAAGGCTATACCCAAACTGACCAAAAGAGGATGGGAGACCATGTCAGTTTTGTGAAACAAAACAACCCCATAGACGAGATCAATGTCCAGCGATCTCAGTGCAGTGTTTTAACTGCAACTGCATTAGGCACTTCGGATAAAGCTAAAACACCCAGACAGGTGGAGGATCCTAAGACAATCCATGAGATTAAGGTACCACACCAGAAAAAGACCCAACTGTGATTCTTGGATGAAGCCAAAGATCCCGAGTTCTCTTTTTGGAATGCGGGCATCTCAGTAAATGATCACATCACCAACTTCAAATTGGACACAGGTGCCAGTATTACGGTCATCTCAGGCAAGGAGCCATGGATGGTGACATAATGCCTGATGCCACCTACAATACAGCTGTAAGGAGCAAGTGACAACAAGCTCCCAGTTAAAGGAACATTGCAGAGGACATTCCAATACAAAGATAAACAAATATGGGAGACATTATTTGTGGTCCACAATTGAGAATTTTCCCTCTTAATCAGGAAAGCCCGTATTGACCTCAACCTCCTTCAGAAAATTTATGAGGTCACCCAGGTTGGGTCTGGTTCCAAATTTAAAAGAGAGTTTCTGAAACTCTTCACTGGATTGGGCCGACTGAGAACCACATACCATATTACATTAAGGGAGGACACAGAGCCCATGTGCTTGTTCACACCACGGAAAATACTGCACCCTCTCATGAAGCAAATGCAGCAACCGCTGGATGAGATGACCAAAATGGGGTTCATTTCTCCCACTCAGCCAACTAAATGATGTTCCAGGATGGGCCCAGTTCCGAAGCCAAATGGGTCCACTTGTATCTGCGTTGAAGTGACACAACCCAACAAGGCAGTGACAAGAGAAGTCCACCCAATGTCCTTGGTGGATGATAGCCTGACCAAGTTTCCCCAAAAGCTCGGTGTTTTCAAAGCTCAATGCTAACAATGGCTTTTGGCAACTTTGTCTAGACAAGAAATGCAGATTGCTGATGAAGTTTATCACCCCATTTAGCAGATTCTGTTTCAAACACTTGCCATTTGGCATTATCTCAACACCCGAGATTTTTCAATGCACGATGTCAGCCATCTGGCAAGGTCTAGAGGTGTCATTTACCATATGAATGATGTTTTCCATGGTACAACCATTGAGGAACACGACAGGAGGCTCATGGCTATCCTAGAATGCTTGCAGGGAGCAGGGCTGACTCAGAATGAGAAATTTGAGTACTCCAAGACCTCTATTTGATTCTTAGGACACATTGTCAGCAGCAAAGGCATCAGCGAGTTCCCAACCCCTGTCTTTTCAGACCTCCAGAGATTCCTGGGCATGGTGAACCAGTTGGCAAAATTTCTGCCCACTCTGGCGCAGGTCATAAAACCCCTGCAACACCTTGTCAAAAAAGGCCAGGCATGATGCTGGGATATGCACCAGGAGTAAGCATTTAGTCACATCAAAGCCATGCTGCTCTTACCCAATATCCTGGCTCACTATGACCCATCCCTGCCCACATAGCAGCAGATGCCTCCTTCACAGTCCTAGAGGCAGTTTTATTTTAGGAACAATTAGATCAATGTCGCTGACCAGTATATTATGCATCTACAGAATGGTCAGACACAGATATGGTATGCCATTATCAAAAATGAAGCTCTCACAGTCAGGTGGGCTTGTGAGTTCTCCGACAACATTATGGGCCTGAAAGACACCATTAAAATATATCATCAACCACTGGCCTCACTGTTAGGTGAGAAGGAGCTTGCAAAGATGTCCCCCAGAATTCAGAGATTCCATTTGCATCTCAAGAGATTCCCAAATGAGACAGTGTATGCTCAAGGGAAACATCAAATGACTGCAGACACATTATCCAGAGTTACAGCTAACCTTGCTGAAACACATAGGCCTGAATTTTCCCATCGGCGATTTTGCGGCGGGGCCTGCTCGCTGATGGGAAAATGCTGCGGGATGACGTTGGGAGGAACCCCCGACATCATCCCGCCCCATTTAAGTATTCAGGAAGGCAGGTGGATAGTAAAATCAGCTGTCCGCCTGCCAACCTGTCAATGGCCAATTGAGGACATTGACAGGATAATTAAGGTAATTAAAGGCCCTGCCCGTCCAACCTTAAGGCTGGCGGGCAGGCCAAGAGCTCCAGCGGGCTTCTGATAAAACATGAAACCTCAGCCTGGCGGGATGAGGTTTCATGTCCGTTTCAAAGATCTTAAATAAATTTTGTGTGAGATTTATTAACATGTCCCATCTCGTGTGACATTGTCACATGAGGGGAACATGTTAATTTTTTAAATTTTTATATTTTGACACTTTGAAGCACTGTCAGTGATCTCCCTGAGACAGCATTTAGTCTCAGGGAGCATTGCACTCTGTCACGCTCATGTGCGAAAGAGCACACTTTGACAGATGGGAAATCCCTCTCCCCCCTGCACAGGAAGCGCTTCCTGTCGGGCAGCCCGCCCGTTCAAAATGGTGGCAGGGCCCGCTTCGGCGGTGGAGTTCGGCTGCCCGCCCGCCAACCTAGGGCAAAATTCTGCCCATGATGTCAACCTGGCTGAGGAACTCGAGTCATACTCCCAAGTGGTGAGGAGACAATGCTGGCTACCTAAGGGAAACTTCAGCAAATTTGCCAGGAGCAAATCTGCCTTTACTGTCAACAAGGGTGGCCATATCAGAGGCCAAGCATCATGAAAATTTTGTTTGAACAGCAGAAACATTTTACCCTAATAGATGATCTGCTAGTATACAACAAGCAATTGATCATACCAGAGATAAAAACAAAAAACTGCGGATGCTGGAAATCCAAAACAAAAACAGAATTACCTGGAAAAACTCAATAGGTCTGGCAGCATTAGCGGAGAAGAAAAGAGTTGACGGTTCGAGTCCTCATGACCCTTTAACAGAACTAGATGAGTCCAAGGAAGGGGTGAAATATAAGCTGGTTTAAGGTGTGTATGTGTGGGGGGGGGTGTTGGGTGGGGAGAGAGAAATGGAGGGGTGGGTGTGGTTGTAGGGACAAGCAAGCAGTTATAGAAGCAGATCATCAAAAGATGTCACAGACAACAGAACAAAAGAACACAGAGGTGTTGAAGTTGGTGATATATATCTAAACAAATGTGCTAATTAAGAATGGATGATAGGGCACTCAAGGTATAACTCTAGTGGGGGTGAGGGGAGCATAAAAGATTTAAAAATATTTAAAAATAATGGAAATAGGTGGGAAAAGAAAAATCTATATAATTTATTGGAAAAAACAAAAGGAAGGGGGAAGAAACAGAAAGGGGGTGGGGATGGAGAAGGGAGTTCAAGGACCTAAAGTTGTTGAATTCAATATTCAGTCCGGAAGGCTGTAAAGTGCCTAGTCGGAAGATGAGGTGTTGTTCCTCCAGTTTGCGTTGGGCTTCACTGGAACAATGCAGCAAACCAAGGACAGACATGTGGGCAAGAGAGCAGGGTGGAGTGTTAAAATGGCAAGCGACAGGGAGGTTTGGGTCATTCATGCGGACAGACCGCAGATGTTCTGCAAAGCGGTCGCCCAGTTTACATTTGGTCTCTCCAATGTAGAGGAGACCACATTGGGAGCAACGAATGCAGTAGACTAAGTTGGGGGAAATGCAAGTGAAATGCTGCTTCACTTGAAAGGAGTGTTTGGGCCCTTGGACCGTGAGGAGAGAGGGGCAGGTGTTACATCTTTTGCGTGGGCATGGGGTGGTGCCATAGGTGGGGGTTGAGGAGTAGGGGGTGATGGAGGAGTGGACCAGGGTGTCACATTCTGAGATCCACACTCAGTGCCATGCGCTGCCATATGAACACACTCGACCTCTCCCTCCAGCAGCACCGCCGTACCATTTTTAAAAGCTGCGCGTGCCCCCAGTTTCACTTTATTCTTTGTCTCATCCGACGCCTCAACAAGAAACTTTTTCGCTTTCCCTCAAGTGCTAAGGAACGCAAGCTCCAACAACTCATCGACACCAACACCCATCTAGGACCCTCCACCCCTGCCTGTCCCTCCGTCCCCACCCCATCTTCCAATCCCAGCCCCAGCCGCGTATTCACTATACTCCCTGACCTTCCCCTCTCCGATGCTGAACGTTCAGTGCTCAGCAAAGGACTTAGTTTCATACCCCTACGCCCTCACCTTAATGAATTTCGGGCTCGGCACGATGCTGAACTGTTCTTCTGCTGTCTTCGTCTCCGGGCTCACTTCTTTGGGCAGGAGTCCTCTCCCCGTTCAACAGATTCTTTCACCCACCTCCAATATTCTCTCTCCATCTGGACCCCTCCCTCTGGATTCTTACCTTCTCTTGATCTTTTCATTGAGAACTGTCGGCGCGACATTAGTCGTCTCAATTTCCCTGCACCTCTCACCCATTCCAATCTCTCTCTCTCTCTGAACTTACTGCACTCCATTCTCTCAGGTCCAACCTTGACATTGTCATCAAACCCGCTGACAAGGGTGGTCCTGTTGTTGTCTGGCGCACTGACCTCTACCTCACAGAGGCTGAGCGTCAGCTCACAGACACTTCCTCCTACCTCTCCCTGGACCATGACCCCACCACTGAACATCAAGCCATTGTTTCCAGGACTGTCACTGACCTCATCTCCTCTGGGGATTTTCCTCCCACAGCTTCCAACCTGATAGTCGCCCAACCTCGGATGGCCCGCTTCTACCTCCTACCCAAAATCCACAAACAGAACTGTCCCGGTAGACCGATCGTGTCAGCTTGCTCCTGCCCCACAGAACTCATTTCTCATTATCTTGACTTCCTTCTCTCTCCCCTTGTCCAGTCCCTTCCCACCTACATCCGTGATTCCTCTGACACCTTACATCACATCAACAATTTCCAGATCCCTGGCCCCAACCGCTTCCTCTTCACCATGGACGTCCAATCTCTCTACACCTCCATCCCCCACCAGGATGGTCTGAGGGCCCTTAGCTTCTTCCTCGAACAGAGGCCTGAACAATCCCCATCCACCACTACTCTCCTCCATCTGGCTGAACTTGTTTTCACACTGAACAATTTCTCCTTCAACTCCTCTCACTTCCTCCAAATAAAAGGTGTGGCTATGGGTACCCGCATGGGCCCCAGCTATGCCTGTCTCTTTATGGAGTATGTGGAACATTCCTTGTTCCAGTCCTACTCCGGCCCCCTTCCACAACTCTTTCTCCGGTACATCGATGATTACTTCGGTGCTGCTTCATGCTCTCGTCGGAACTTGGAAAAATTTATTAATTTTGCTTCCAATCTTCACCCCTCCATCAGTTTCACGTGGTCCATCTCTGACACTTCCCTTCACTTCCTTGACCTCTCTGTCTCAATTTCTGGTGATAGACTGTCCACCAATATCCATTACAAGCCTACCGACTCCCACAGCTACCTTGAGTACAGCTCCTCACACCCCGCTTCCTGTAAGTACTCCATCCCATTCTCTCAGTTCCTTCGCATCTGTTCCAATGATGCTATCTTCAAAAACAGTTCCTCTGACATGTCCTCCTTCTTCCTTAACCAAGGTTTTCCACCCACGGTCGTTGACAGGGCCCTCAACTGTGTTCGGCCCATCTCCCATGCATCCGCCCTCACGCCTTCTCCTCCCTCCCAGAAACATGATAGGGTCCCCCTTGTCCTCAATTATCACCCCACCAGTCTCCGCATTCAAAGGATCATCATCCGCCATTTCCGCCTACTCCAGCATGATGCCACCACCAAACACATCTACCCCCCCCCCCCCCCCCACCGCTGTCAGTATTCCATAGGGATCGTTCCCTCTGGGACACCCTGGTCCACTCCTCCATCACCCCCCTACTCCTCAACCCCCACCTATGGCACCACCCCATGCCCACGCAAAAGATGTAACACCTACCCCTTCACTTCCTCTCTCACCGTCCAAGGGCCCAGACACTCCTTTCAAGTGAAGCAGCATTTCACTTGCATTTCCCCCAACTTAGTCTACTGTATTCGTTGCTCCCAATGTGGTCTCCTCTACATTGGAGAAACCAAACGTAAACTGGGCGACCGCTTTGCAGAACACCTGCTGTCTGTCCGCAAGAATGACCCAAACCTCCCTGTCGCTTGCCATTTTAACACTCCACCCTGCTCTCTTGCCCACATGTCTGTCCTTGGCTTGCTGCATTGTTCCAGTGAAGCCCAACGCAAACTGGAGGAACAACACTTCATCTTCTGACTAGGCACCTTACAGCCTTCCGGACTGAATATTGAATTCAACAACTTTAGGTCCTGAACTCCCTCCTCCATCCCCACCCCCTTTCTGTTTCTTCCCCCTTCCTTTTGTTTTTTCCAATAAATTATATAGATTTTTCTTTTCCCATCTATTTCCATTATTTTTAAATATTTTTAAATCTTTTATGCTCCCCCCACCCCCACTTGAGCTATACCTTGAGTGCCCTACCATCCATTCTTAATTAGCACATTCGTTTAGATATATATCACCAACTTCAACACCTATGTGTTCTTTTGTTCTGTTGTCTGTGACATCTGTTGATGATCTGCTTCTATCACTGCTTGCTTGTCCCTACAACCACACACCCCATCCATTTCTTTCCCCCCACCCAACCACCACCCCACCCCACCCACCCCCCCCCCCCACTCCCCACCCCCATCCACACACACACATCAAACCAGCTTATATTTCACCCCTTCCTTGGATTCACCTAGTTCTGTTGAAGGGTCATGAGGACTCGAAACGTCAACTCTTTTCTTCTCCGCCGATGTTGCCAGACCTGCTGGGTTTTTCCAGGTAATTCTGTTTTTGTAATTGATCATACCAGTCTCCCTTCAAGGAGATTCTTCAAAAAATTCACCTAGACCACCTGGGCATTACGAAGTGCAGAGCATGTGCCCAATCTGCAGTACTGGGGCTGGGCATATCAAGGGCTATTGAAGAAATTATCACAATCTGCCAGTTGTGTGCGCCAGACCAATGGGAGTCCCACATCTCCATTCAGTTCCCTACCAGACCATAGGAATGGTTGGGAATTGACTTATTAGTCTCTCATCATGGTTGACTACTTCACCCCATGTATCGAGGTGAAGCAACTATGCATGAAGACCACTGAGGCGGTCATGATATCCTTGAAGGAAATGTTTGTGAGCTATGGCATCCCAGACCTGGTGGTGTCTGGTAATGGCCCGCAATTTACAAATGAATACTTCACCCAGTGTACCATCAGTAATGGCTTTCAACATTGCACCAGCTCCCCATGGTATCCACAATTGAACAATGAAGTGGAAAGGTGCATCTGCACCATTAAAGCTCCCCTGAAAAAAAATGACAACTTCCCAATGGTGTTTTTAACTTTTGGACCCACCCCACTGCAATGAGGGTTAGTCCCATCAGAGCTCCTGATGGCAGAAACCACTGCACCCAACTCCTATTGCTGCCAAAGAAATTAATCCCAAGGTTGGCAGTCAAGGACTACCGAAACATTCAGGACTGAGAACTGTCTTACAGACAGCAGCAGGCTTCCGCCTGCAATAGAATATACTGCACTAGAAACCTGCCACAGTTACACAAAGGGGACAGGGTGTGGATCAGGGACCTTGAAAAAGAGGGTGTCATTGTCCAGAGAGATGAAGACCAGTCAAGGTCATAACTCATCTGCACAGGTACAATCAAGAAGAACAGGTGGAGCCCCCTCCCCATCCCTCAATGCGAACCTCCTAATATACACTTGAGAAAATTAGGAGAAGACAACCAAGTGCCAGAAAGACAGACTACAATTCAAACTCTGAGTCAACAAAGTTTTCCCAAATTGACAAAGCTTACCACACCTCCAAACGTGACCAGAATGAGATCTGGCAGAATTATCAAGCCTCCAGACCATCTAAATTTATAATGTCAGAGAATTGAAGGGGGGATTTGGGTATCATGAATGTAGTATAAATGTGTTGGGTAAGCATGATTGTAATGTAAATACGTTAGGTAAAGACTTAGGGGAGTTGTAGTATAAGGGTATCTGGCATAGCATGGGTTAAAGTGAGACTGGGTACAGTACTGCCCACAATGCGATGTGAAGAGGCTCATGACTTGAGACTAGAGTCAGCTGAGGACTGGACAGAAATCTGTGTAGCAGCAAGCATGGAGCTACTGCCTAGCTTGGACTATACCCTATACATATATATATATATATAGTTATGTGTTATCAATAAATAGTTAATGTTCCACCTCACAAGCCTAAAAACCTCTTTGTGAGAGATGCACTGAATATACAACATACAACTTCACCTACTTCCTTTAAAACCCTTAAAGGGAAATCATCTGGTCCTAGAGGTTTGTCACTCTTTCGTGCCATTATTTTCTTCATTCCTGTTCTTTTTCTTACATTAACTTTGGTGAGTCACTGACTCTACTTAAATATTAGTTGCCATGGGATATCTGGCATGCTGATTTTTCTTCAATTGTAATTATAGGTGTAAATAATTATTAAACATCTCCGCCAACTCCTTATTTTAATTGGCAACATCACTGTTGTCGGTTTTCATAGGATCCATATTTCTCTTCTTTTTCTAAATATAATTGGAAAAATATTTGTGTGGTTTTGATATCCCTTGCAACTTTCTTTTCATACTCCCTTTTGCAGTTCCTGCTTTTTGTTTTGTCGTCCTTTGCGGCTTGTATTTCTTATTATTCATTCATGGGATGTGAGTATCGCTGGCAAGACCATCATTTGTTGCCCATCGTCAAATGCCCTCACGAAGTTGAACTGCAGCAGTCCATGTGGTGTATGTACACCCTATTAGGGAGTGACTTCCAGGTTTTTGATCCAGTAACACTGAAAGAATGGCGATATATTTCCAAGTTAGGATGGTGTGTGGCTTGGAGGTGAATTTTCAGGTAGTGGTGTTCCCATGCCTCTGTTGCCCTTGTCATTCTAGATGGTGTAGGTCATGGGTTTGAAAGGTGCTGTCAAAGGAGGCTTACTGAGTTGCTGCAGTGCATCTTTTAGATGGGGCACACTGCTGCTGGTGGTAAAGGGAGTAAATATTTAAGTGGTGGATGGGGGGCCAATCATGTGGGCTGCTTTATTCTGGATGGTTTCAAGTTTCTTGAGTGTTGCTGGAGCTCTCATGGCAAGCAGAGTGTATTCCATCACACTCCTGATTTGCACCATATAGATGTTGGGCAGGCTTTGGGGAGTCAAGAGCTTAATTACTTGCTGCAGAGTTCCAAGTCTGTGACCTGCTCTTATAACCAAAGTATTTATATGGCTGGTCCAGTTAAGTCTGGTCAATGGTAATCTCTAGGATATTCATGGTAGGGGGATCAATGATGGTGATGCTTTTGAATGCCAAGGGGAAATGGTTAGATTCTCTCTTGTTAGAAATGGTCATTGCCTGGCACTTGTATGGCATGAATGTTACTTGCCACTTGTCAGCCGAAGTCTGAATATTGTCCAGCTTTTGCTGCATATAGGTATGGATTGCTACACTATCTGAGGAAAACAAAAACAAAAACTTTTGCAAAAACTCAGCAGGTCTGACAGCATCTGTGGAGAGAAAGACAGAGTTAACATTTTGAGTCCACATGACTCTTCTTCAGAACTAAAGAGAAGTAAAAATGTGGTGAAATATGTATTGTTTAAGAGGGGGTGGGACAGGTGAAGCTGGATAGAAGGCCAGTGATAGCTGGAGGCAAAGTAGAGGTTGCAAAAGATGTCAGAAACAAAAGGTCAAAGGGGTGTTGATGGTGGTGATACTGGCTAAAGGATGTGCTAATTAAGGGTAGAAAGCAGAATGAGCAAGTGACAGACGGCCCTAGTTAGGGTGGGGGGAGGGGATGGTGTGGGGAAAAGAAATGAAAATAGGCTAAAAGTTGGGGATAAAACAATGAATGGAAATTAATTTTTTAAAATAATAATAATAGAAATAGGTGGGGAAAAAATATATACATAAAGATTTATAAATAATTATTTTTAAAAAGAGGATCAAAAAGGGGTGGGGATGGAGGAGAGAGTTCATGATCTGAAGTTGTTGAACTCAATGTTAAGTCCGGAAGGCTGTATAGTGCCTAGTCAGAAGATGAGGTGCTGCTCCTCCAGTTTGCGTTGAGCTTCACTGGAACATTGCAGCAGGCCAAGGACGGACATGTGGGCATGAGAGCAGAGTGATGTGTTAAAATGGCAAGCGACAGGATGGTCTGGGTTGTGCTTGCGGACAGACCGAAGGTGTTCCACAAAGCTGTCACCCAGTCTGCATTTGGTCTCTCCAGTGTAAAGGAGACCACATTGGGAGCAGTGAATACAGTAGACCAAGTTGAGGGAAGTGCAAGTGAAATGCTGCTTCACTTGAAAGGAGTGTTTGGGCCCTTGGACGGTGGGGAGGGGGGATGTAAAGGGGCAGGTGTTGCATCTTCTGCGATTGCATGGGAAGGTGCCGTGGGAGGGGGTTGAGGTGTTGAGGTTGATGGAGGAGTGAACCAGGGTGTCCCGGAGGGAAAGGTCCCTACGGAATGCCGACAGGGGGGGGTGAAGGGAAGATGCTTTTGGTGGTGGCATCATACTGGAGTTGGCAGAAATGGCGGAGGATGATCCTTTGAACGCGGTGGCTGGTGGGATGAAAAGTGAGGACAAGGGGGACCCTATCATGGTTCTGGGAGGGAGAGGAAGGTGTGAGGGCAGAGGCGCAGGAGATGGGTCGGACACGGTTGAGGGCCCACCGTGGGTGGGAAACCTTGGTTAAGGGAGAAGGAAGACATGTCACTGTTTTGGAAAGTGGCATCATCGGAACAGATGCAACAAAGGTGAAGGAAGTGGCAGAATCAGCACGGATTTACGAAAGGGAAATCTACTGCAATTTTTTGAGAATGTAACTAGTAGAGTTGATGAGGGGGAGTCAGTGGATGTGGTTTATTTGGACTTTCAGAAGGCTTTCGACAATGTCCCACTTAAGAGATTAGCGTGTAAAATTAAAGCACATGAGTTTGGGGGTAGTGTATTAAAGTGGATAGAAAACTGGCTGGCAGACAGAAACAAAGAGTAGAAATAAACGGGTCTTTTTCCGAATGGCAGGCAGTGACTAGTGGGGTACCGCAGGGATCGGTGCTGGGACCCCAGTTATTCACAATATATATTAATGATTTAGATGAGGGAGCTAAATGTAATATCTCCAAATTTGCAGATGACACAAAGCTGGGTGGGAGGGTGAGCTGTGAGGAGGATGCAGAGTTGCTTCAGGGTGATTTGGACAAGCTGAGTGAGTGGGCAAATGTTTGGCAGATGCATATAATGTAGATAAATGTGAGGTTACCTACTTTGGTAGCAAAAACAGGAAGGTAGATTATTATCTGAATGGCTATAAATTGAGAGAGTGGAATGTGCAACAAGACCTGGGTGTCCTCATACACCAGTCATTGAAGGTAAGCATGCAGGTGCAGCAGGCGGTAAAGAAGGCAAATGGTTTGTTGGCCTTCATAGCCAAAGGATTCGAGTACAAGATCAGGGATGTTTTGCTGCAATTATCCAGGGCCTTGGTGAGACCACACTTGGAATATTGTGTGCAGTTTTGGTCTCCTTATCTGAGGAAGGATGTACTTGCTATAGAGGGAGTGCAGCGAAGGTTTACCAGACTGATTCCTGGGATGGTGGGACTGACATATGAGGAGAGATTGAATCAGTTAGGATTATATTCGCTGGAGTTCAGAAGAATGAGGGGGGAGATCTCATAGAAACCTATAAAATTCTAACAGGACTAGAAAGGGTAGATGCAGGAAGGATGTTCCCAATGGCGGGGGAGTCCAGAACCAGGGGTCACTGTCTGAGGATACAGGGTAGACCATTTAGGACTGAGTCAAGGAAAAATTTCTTCACCCAGAGAGTGGTGAGCCTGTGGAATTTGCTACCACAGAAAGTAGTTGAGGACTAAACATTGTATGTTTTCAAGAAGGAGTTAGATATAGCTCTTGGGGCGAAAGGGATCAAAGGATATGGGGAGAAAGCGGGAGCAGGCTATTGAGTTGGATCAGCCATGATCATAACAAATGGTGGAACAGGTTCAAGGGGCCGAATGGCCTACTCCTGCTCCTATTTTCAATGTGTCTAACTGAGAGAATGGGATGGAGTCCTTACAGGAAGCAGGGTGTGAGGAGTTGTAGTCGAGGTAGCTGTGGGAGTCGGTGGGCTTGAAATGAATATTGGTGGACAGACTATCACCAGAAATTGAGTCAGAGAGGTCAAGGAAGGGAAGAGAAGTATCAGTGATGGACTATGTGAAAGTGAGAGAGAGGTGGAAATTGGAAGCAAAATTAATAAATCTTTGAAGGTCCAGATGAGAGCATGAAGCGGACCGAAACAGTCATTGATGTATTACCAGAGAAAGAGTTGTGGGAGGGGGCCTGAGTAGGACTGGAACAAGGAATGTTCCAAATACTCCATAAAGAGACAAACATAACTGGGGCCCAAGCGAGTACCCATATCCACACATTTTATTTGGAGGAAGTGCGACGAGTTTAAGGAGAAATTATTAAGTGAGAGAACAAGTTCAGTCAGACAGAGGAGAGTGGTGGTGGATGGGGATTGTTCGGGCCTCTGTTCAAGGGAGAAGCGGAGAGCTGTCAGACCATCCTGGTGAGGGACAGAGGTGTAAAGGGATTAGATGTCCACGGTGAAGAGGAGGTGGTCGGGGCCAGGGAACTGGAAAATGTTGATATGATGTAGAGAATCAGAGGAATCGCGGATGTAGGTGGAAAGAGACTGGACAAGGAGAGAGAGAACGGAGTCAAGATAGGAAGAAATGAGTTCCGTGGGGCAGGAACAAGATGACACAATCGGTCTACTATCTGAGGAGTTGCAAATGGCACTGTACATTGTGAAATCATCAGTAAACATCTTCACTCCTGACCTTATGATGGAGAGAAGGTCATTGATAAAGCAGCTGAAGATTTTTTGGCCCAGGACGCCACCATTAGGAATTCCTGCATCAGTCTTGGGACTGAGGTTATTGGCTTCCAACAAACGTATCATTTTCCTTTATGGTAGGCATGACAGCAAGCAGTGGAGAGTTTTCCCTGATTCTCATTGACTTCAATTTTACTAGGGCTCCTGATTCCACACAACAAATGCTGTTGTGGGCCTGAATTTTTGCCCAGATGGAGAGTGCAAAAATGCCAGCAGAGGCCCGAATCCAGAAGACCTTCCTCTAAACCCAGCCTCTGCCATTATTGCAGGGGGGTGGGAAGGCGGGGGGTCTAAATTGTACATCTGTAGTTCCCAGATGTAGCTGCCCATATAAATCAACAGCTGCCTCCACTCATATGTGATTTTAGTGAGGTAGGTGCCTGAAACTCGAAATGTGCAGATTAGACCTGGCAGGAGCAGGTCTGAAACTTGTGGACCCATTTAGATAGCCAGGGTACCCTTTTGGACAGCTAAGGCACCCCTTTGGATATGTCCTGGGAAACCTTTGGGAGAGGCAAGGTACATTTAGTTGAATAAGGTACCCTACGGGGAAGGGAAGATACCCCTTTGAGAGAGGTCAGGTACCTTTTGGGATTGTTAAAAGTAGATGTAACTGTGCATAAAAAGTACATAAATTCATTGGAACTGTCAAAGAATTGTCAAGCTATCAAGAACTGTCAAAGAACTGTCAAGCTGTCAAAGAACTGTCCAAGCTGTCAAAGAACTGTAAAATCTCAATGGAACTGTCAAAGCTGTCAAGCTCTGCTGGGCGCCTTTAAAAAAAATCAGTTCTGGCTATTTCAGTCCATCTGTGGACATAGGCCTGAGGGTTAGCATTATTGGATTTGTGCTGCATGACTGATCTTACAACCTAACATTATCACAGTGAGATGCCTGTTAAGTGAGCAGTTTGACTGACAGCTCCAAGTGGTTATAGAATAGAGATGTTGGTTTTCATAAAAGGTTAAGTATTTAAGTAAAATATTTGTTTTCATAAGGGATTATTTGAAGGAATTCCAATATATCGAGTGTTTTTTAATCAATTAGTGATTTTAATACTGACAATCAATAGATACAACTTTCTTTTATGACAGCATGGCTCCTGAGGTTTGGCATGATGGATATAGGTGAGTTGGCATAGATGGGTGGGGTCATAGGCTGGCATAAGTTGGCACAGAGGCTATAAAAGGCCATGGGGGTGTGCAGTGGCATGATTGGCATATGGAGTATGAGGAGCTGTTGGGGGCTGGGTAGAGGGACATAGGTGTCTTGAGGAGCCATGGGTGTGGGTTGAGGGGCTTAGGGTGTACGAGGGGCCATTGAGTGGGGCTTCATGGAGGTGGGGCATAATTTGGCCTGGAGGATATGGGGGTCCATGGGTGGTGGGTGGCGGGCATGAGGTGGCATGGGTTGTCATGGATGGGCTAAAGGGAGTGTGTAGGAGAGTGAAGGCTTGAGGAGTGAGGGCTGAGGAGATCTTTTTAATTGCTATTTTTCAGTCTTTCACACAGTGCCTGTGCACAGAGGCAGGCCTTCTGGCCAGCCAACCGCTGAACCCGGCAGCCTTTGTGATTGGCCTGTGGATGGCGGGATTCACTCTCACCTCACCTCTTAAACTCATGTTTGGATCAAGGCTGTAATAAGGTTTGGAACCAAGTGACTCTGGCAGAATCCAAACGAGCATCAGTGAGCAGGTTATTGCTGAGTAAGTGTCACTTGATAACTCTGTCAACGACATCTTCCATCACTTTCCTGAAGATTGGGAGTAGGCTGATTGGCCAGATTAGATTTGTCCTGCTTTTTGTGGACAGGATATAGCTGAAAAATTTTCCACTTTGTCAGTGTTGCAGTGTTGTCAGCTTGGCTAGGGGCAAGGATGTTGTCAGGATCTTTGCAGTATCCCAGTGTGTTCAGCCAATTTTTGATATCATGTGGAGTGAATCAAATTGGCTGAAGACTGGCATTGTGATGAGGACGACGACATGGGTCATCCACTTGGCACTTCTGGCTGAAGATATGGGCTGGGGTCCCCCATCATTGAGGATTGGGTTGTTTGTGCAACCTCCTCCTCTGGTTAGTTACTGAATTTTCCACCACCACTCAGAACTGGATATGGCAGGACTCCACTACTTTGATAGGATCCATTGGTTGTGAGATTGTTTAGCTCTGTCTATTGCATGCTGCTTCTGCTGTTTAGCATACATGCAAGACTGTGATGTAGCTTCGCTAACTTTGTACCTCATTTTTAGGTACGCCTGGTGCTGCTCCTGACATACTCATTGAACCAGGTTTGATTCCCCGGGTTGATGGTAATGGTTGAGTGAGGCATATATCAAGCCATGTGATTACATTTTGCCCAAATCTTCTAGTCTCAATAATGGTGAACACTGAGAAGTAAGCCGCTGTTGGAGCTGTAACAGTAGTGCAACTTCTGGGGAGCTCATCTTCACTCAAATTTGGAAGTTGTGGTGTGCCTGAATGGATTCCAGAGGATCCCATGCTGATGGTTCCACTTGGATCTGTCATGTGGGATCTATGGCTGATTAACCATAACTTACACCACTGATTTTTTTAGGGTTTCTTCCAGAAAGTGTAGAGTCTGCTATGATAGAATTTTTCATCAAGATAGAGAGTGACGTAGTTGATTCTGAGACTTGGGTCTTGAATCTTAATAAAGGAAACTATGATGGTATGAGGCGTGAGTTGGCTGTGATGGATTGGGAAACGTTACTTAAAGGGACAATGGTGGATAGGTAATGGCAAACATTCAAAGAGCACATGGGTGAACTGCAACAATTGTTTATTTCTGTCTGGCGCAAAAGTAAAACAGGAAAGGTGGCCAAACCATGGCTGACAAGAGAAATTAGAGGTAGTATTAGATGCAAGGAAGAGGCATACAAATTGACCAGAAAAAGCAACAGACCTGAGGATTGGGAGCAGATTAGAATTCAGCAGGGATTGATTAAGAAGGGGAAAACAGAGTACGAGAACAAGCTTGCAGGGAAGATAAAAACTGACTGTAAAAGTTTCCATTGGTATGTGAAGAGAAAAAGGTTAGTGAAGACAAATGTAGGTCCCTTACAGATAGAAACAGGGGAATTTATAATGAGGAACAAAGAAATGGCTGACCACCTAAGTACATACTTTGGTTCTGTCTTCACAAAGGAGGACAGTAATAACATACTAGAAATGTGGGGGAACACAGGATTTGGTGAGAGGGAGGAACTGAAAGAAATCAGTATTAGAAGGGAAATGGTGCTGAGGAAATTGCTGGGATTGAAGGACAATAAATCCCCAGGGCCTGATAATCTACATCCCAGAGTACTTAGGGAAGTGGCCCTAGAAATGGCAGATGCATTGGTGGTCATCTTCTGAGACTCTATAGACTCCGGAACAGTTCCTACAGATTGGGGGGTAGCTAATGTAACCCCACTATATTAAAAGGGAGGTAGAGAGAAAACAGGGAACTATAGACCTAACGTCTATAGATTCTGGAGTCCATTATAAAAGATTTAATAGCTGCGCACTTGGAAAACAGTGGCACAATCAGACAGAGTCAGCATGGATTTATGAAAGGGAAATCATGCTTGACAAATCTACTGGAATGTTCAAGGATGTAACTAGTAGAGTTGATGAGGGAGAGCTAGTGGATGTGGTTTATTTGGACCTTCAGAAGGCTTTCGACTAAGTCCCACATAAGAGATTGGCTTGTAAAATTAAATTGCATGGGTTTGGGGGTAGTGTATTGAGATGGATAGAAAACTGGTTGGCAGACAGGAAACAAAGAGTAGGAATAAATGGGTCTTTTTCCGAATGGCAGGCATTGACTAATGGGGTACCGCAGGGATTGGTGCTGGGACCCCAGTTATTCACAATATGTATTCATGATTTAGATGAAGGAATTAAATTTCATATCTCCAAATTTGCAGGTGACACAAAGCTGAGTGGAAGGGTGAGCTGTGAGGAGGATGCAGAGATGCTTCAGGGTGATTTGGACAAGCTGAGTGAGTGGGCAAACGCATGGCAGATGCAGTATAATGTGGATAAATGTGAGGCTATCCACTTTGGTAGCAAAAACAGGAAGGTAGATTATTATCTGAATGGCCATAAATTGAGAGAGGGGAATGTGCAACGAGACCTGGGTGTCATTGTATACCAGTTGCTGAAGGTAAGCATGCAGGCGCAGCAGGTGGTAAAGAAAGCAAATGGTATATTGGCCTTCATAGCCAGAGGATTCGAGTACAGGAACAGGGTTGTCTTGTTGCAATTGTACAGGCCCTTGGTGAGACCACACTTGGAACATTGTGTGCAGTTTTGGTCTCCTTATCTGAGGAAGGATGTGCTTGCTATAGAGGGACTGATTCCTGGGATGGTGGGACTGACATATGAGGAGAGATTGAGTCGATTAAGATTATATTTGCTGGAGTTCAGAAGAATGAGGGGGGATCTCATAGAAACCTATAAAATTCTAACAGGACTAGAAAGGGTAGATGCAGGAAGGATGTTCCCGATAGTGGGGGAGTCCAGGACCAGGGGTCACAGTCGAGGATTTGGGGTAGACCATTTAGGACTGAGATGAGGAGAAAATTCTTCACCCAGAGAGTGGTGAGCCTGTGGAATTTGTTACCACAGAGAGTAGTTGAGGCCAAAACATTATATGCTTTCAAGAAGGAGTTAAAAAAAGCTCTTGGGGCGAAAGGGATCAAAGGGTTTGGGGAGAAAGCAGGAGCAGGCCATTGAGTTGGATGATCAGCCGTGATCATAATGAATGGCGGAGCAGGCTCGAAGGGCCAAATGGCCTACTCCTGCTCATAGTTTCTATGTTTCTATGAGTACATCCCTGTAAATCAACAAATATTAAAACCTTCCAGCTCTTCCAGCATTCCTGGCTCCACACCAGCTCCTTTGGCTCTGCTCCTAGTTTCTGGCAATCTCCAATTATGTAGGTCCTCTTGCCCATTCTCTCATATGTTGTTAGCCACAACATAGGTCACAATGATTGGATCCCGATTGTCCATCACCAAACTCCTTTCAAGCCAGTTCAAGGCATATTCACCCTGGTACCAGGTAGGCCACATGCAATGTAGGACTCTCCATTCTGCTTACAAAGGATGTTATTTGTCACCCTAAACATTGAGTCCCCTACAAATACCACATACCCTTCCCCTCTTCTCCTCTTCTCTCTGGAAGCTCATTGCTCCAAGGTGGGACATTCAGCGTTCCTGCTGTCCTTCCGATAGTCTTTATCATTATCCTCACAGGTAGCAGGTACATTATACCTGTTGGATAGAATCAATTCCTGTAGATTCTCATTGTTTATCTCACCTCTTTTCTCCTAACTCTATACACTATCAGTCACACTAACCACATTCTGAACCTGTACCTCTTTATGAGATGTGAATAAAATCTGGAGCAAAATGTCCAAATATTGCTCCTATCTCCTTATGTTTAGAAATAACACTTCAGCTCAAATGCTTTGAGTCACAGAGATTTGAAACAGAGACATCCACTGCAAATGTGTTCGCTCAAGACAGTCTCATAGTCCACAACTCTCGCATCGAATCATAGAATGGTTACCACATTGTTCAGCCCATCCTGTCTATGCTGGCTCTTTGTTAGAACTACTCAGTCCAAAACCCCTGCCTTTTCCCAGCTGCACTGCAATTCTTTGCTCTTCAGATAATTATCCAATTCCCTTTTGAAAAGAATGATTGAATCTACCTCCGCCACACTCTCAGGCAGTGCATTTACATACTGCAGTCCAGGCATACAACCTGTTCTGCCATATCTTAATTTAGACTACTTATTTTATTTATGCCCTACATTTTAGTTTGCTGTAAGTTTTTTTCTTTTTCTACAATTCTTCCAGAATTTGCACTAAGCACTAAAACACTGCACATATCGATTCCTGATGGAGAGAAGTTAAGTAACAGAGGATTCAACTCTTGTTGGGTGACACCTATCCTTGGCAGTCCTCTGGATTATCTGAACTTGTGTCTCAAATAGCCCATTAAGAATATCTGCTCTCAACTGCATTAGAAATGGAATAACTGAATTTTTATAGTTTGGTCGACGCATTTAGATACTGATGCCTGAAGAGATAACATTTGATTCCTCCAAATCTTACGATAGATTTTTGGCTCATGTTGGTCCAGTTAGAACTATTACAGATGTTCTCCTGTAGCTGGAGTCATCTCATTCTTGATAGTCCAATGAGTGCCCCAAACAGATACTTGTGACCTCGTCCAGTGAGGAAGACTTCTTCACTAATTTGCATTCTCCCTGAACTGTGGAACCACATGCTTTTTCATGCTCCCTGCCATTGTGATGACGTTGCATCGACATTACTTAAAAATGGTCTGGTTTAATATACAGTACCTGCAAACTCTTTTCCTCAGAATGTAAAGACAGTTTCACTTGTTAACCTCAATTTCAAAGAAAACAAAGACCAAATAATTACAACACCTTCATCACCTTAATACAGATCCTCAGTCCCTCGATCCCAAAACAGAGTCTATTAGAGATAAAAAGCAGCAGGTTGCCTCTTTGGTGCTGATCATCAACATTTCAGAAATAGAAATGACAGTATCCATCCCAGCTTAGAACAGCTTGTCTGTGTTATTTCATTTTAAACTAAGTAAAAGGATAAGTAAGCAAATATTTATAGGCTATTTCAAGAGTGACAAGACTCACTATGTGGTAAATGTACTCTTCATGATATCCTTAATGTGAAAATCAACAACAGCTGTGCCGCTGCCTCTTCAATTATTAATACGCATTGCCTAGATATTATCTGCATATTTGTCCCACACTGGTTATGATGACTTTGTTTAACCCTCCAATGACCTCACAATAAAGAGAACGAATGAAGTAATCAGCAGTGCCATCACAATAATTGTATCTCATTAATAATCATTATTGTGGGACTCTTAAAAACTGAAAACATAATTTTGTCAATAGAGTTATGGACAGTGGTTCTGAGCAAGGGGTGCCTTGTATTTCTTGTTCACTGCGTGCTAATGAGCTGGTGTGCAAGTAAAATCTTTCCAACAAGCCTCCCCCATTGCTCTGAGTTAAAACAGAAAACTTGCCAATCAGAGTGTTCTTTTTACTTGATGTTTAAATGGTGAATACGTTGTTCAGCCTGTGGAGCGTGCAAAGATTTGTAATTGTCCAATGTGTAAATACAGATTTACTGATTGAAATAGGAAGGTTTTAACCATGGAGCCAATTTTGTGGTCATATTGCAGGACATTATTCTTTTAGTGCTGTGCTTGTAAGCAGAGCTAAAGACTGACTTCAGTTATCTAGTGAGGTCAGTTAATTTGTATAACTTTGTAGTACCCCTAGTGCACATTGGATAATGCATTGTGAGCTCACTGAGTCAATGAGTGAGATACTCTGCTTCAGGAGTCCTTAAAACCATTCTGCTACTGAGGTAGAAGAAATGGCCCCAGGAACTCTGTGGTACAGCATTGGTAGCCCATCACAAAAGACTGTTCCTGTTTGAAGTGATAGGATATTCCTACTGTCAAAAAAAATGCTAGAATAATGTGGACTGAAGTCCCAGGAGTAAATGTAGTGTCAAGTGAAGTGATCATGGGGCCAGATGAGAAAGAAATTTAACCACTGTTGTACTATACCTTATAAGCATGTCAACAGAACTCCAATATAAACCAGTGCAGCAGCATAAACGTGGATTACACTCTGGTTACTGTTCGTCTCATTTCCAAATGCACAGGTATATTCATGTTTCTGCAGCCACACTATTGCTACCATACGAATAAGCTTGCATATATAACCTTACAAACTAGGAATGCAATGCACAGTGTTAATACAAGCTACCTTCATGCTGCATGTGTATAAGTGCTCGTCTAAGATTCCTCAAATTTCTCCTTCCATATATATTCCATTTCCATATCAGATAGGATAAGGCCACAAATAATTAGCAGCAATAGTTTGGATGGGAAGTGGACAGCGCAGTTAAGTCTTTGAATCTTTGAGGAGAGGGCACTCCAAATTTTGAGTATGGAGACAGTAGAGGGAGGAGGGAGGGTTAAGTGTGAAGCCTCACCCCAGCACACAGATAGAATAAAATACAAAGCATGGTAGTGTCTCATTAATTTATCTATTCATTCACACACTCACATGTAGGGAAACATTGCATTGCTGCAACATAACCACAATTCTTTGCCATGTTTTAACAAGTGTGTCACTATTAGCATTGGAAAATATACTCTTTAGATGCCTAAGAAGAGACCCTGCCTTGCACAGAGCATCTTACAACACCCTATTCACGCACTGCTATGGTGGCAAATAGCAACACAGATGCATCCACTCTGGGGATTTAGTGAGTTTAGGGAAGAGCACCTGCTGAATCAATGAGCATGAATCAGGAGGAACCAGTGGGAATGGCATTAGAGATAGGTGTATAGACAGGTTAGATGAGCAAGCAACAAGGTGGCAGATGGAGCAAAATATGAGAGGTGCGAGATTATTCACTTTGGTCATAAGAATAGAAAAGCGGATCATTTTTTAAAGTATGAACCTTGTAATGTTGATGTTCAGAGGGGCTTAGATGTACTTGTATAAGGAACACAGAAAGTTTGTATGCAAGTACAGAAAACAATTAGGAAGACAAATGCTATGTTGGCTTTTATTGCAAGGGTATTAGAGTACAAGAATAAAGAAATCTTGCATTAGAAACAGTACAGCGAAAGTTCATTAGATTGGTGCCCGGGATGAGAGGGTTTTCCTTAGATGAGTAAAGTGGATCTATATTCTCTGGAATTTAGAAGAATGAGAGGTGATCTCAATGAAACGTAAGAGATTCTGAAAGGACTTGACAGGGTAGACACAGAGGTTGTTTTCCCTCACTGGGGAATCTAGAATATGGGTCCACTGTCTCAGGAGATGTGGTAATCTGAGGTGTAATACAACTTTAAGAGACTGTGAGCAGATTGACCATGTAACTGTAAGATACAATAGCTGTGTAGCGTGATCTACCATGTAAAAGTTAGTCTAGAGTAGGGTCAGGCTGGAGAAGCACACACTATGTTAATGCTCTGTTGTTTGTGTAAATAAATAGTATGTGCTCCATTTCATATTGGTCTCTGTGTCTGCAGTATATTGTAATTGACTCGCCTGCCGACAGATAAGCATGCAACTGGTTCGTGAGCAAAGCGACCCCATAGTAAAACAAAACAACTGGTGATGAAACAAAACACCACCAGTCAATGACACCAAGGAAAGCAGCGAAATCTCAAATGTACTGAAGTAGCCATGCCTGCAGCCCAATTGTAAGTACATTACAATTGTAAACCCTCACCGTAGTCGTCAAAACCATCACCCTCCAATATGCCACAATTTGGCTGCATCAAACGGTTTGATCAGATCATCGATGACTGGTCACATTATATTGAAAGCTTCGCGTTTTTCTTTTTAGCCAAAGACATATCAGGGGAGGAGCAAGACTGGCGATCCTCTTGTTGACATGTGGCAGTAAAACGTACGGCCTAATTTGTAGTCTATCAACACCCGACATCCAGATTCCAAGAGCTTTGATGAGATGGTGAATCATTTCCAACCAAAATCCTCGGTAACAACGCAGCATTTTAAGCTCAATTCAAGGTATTGCACCCCTGGAGAGACAGTCGTTTGCTATGCAGCAACCTTAAAACAATTGACAAGGCACTGTGAATTCGGGACATCAATTAATGACATGTTAAGAGACCGATTCGTGTGTGGGATTAATGAAGACACCATTCAAAAAAGTTTGCTGTCTGAGACAAATTTGGATTTCGGCAAAGATCTGGAGTTGGCGCTTGCAATGGAAAGCGCAGTCAGGGACACAGAAGGAATCAAGGGAGCACAAAGTGGCACTATTCTTCACATCGGGAGGGAGGCACCGGCTAGAAATGGTGCGGAAGCGCAGGGCTCAGCGGAAAGGTGGGAAACAGCCGCCATTAACAGACCAGCAAAAAGCAATGGCTTAATGGATAAAAACCACATTCATAATAGCAGAATTGGTACCTGACAGCCTACAAACAAACGACAATTTATAAGAACCAAGTGCTTCTACTGTCATTGTAATGGGCACATTATGTGATATTCTAAGGCCAAAGTTCAAACAAAAAGGCAGAAGGTGTGAAATATAACTAATGGAGGAGCCAGGAGAAACAGAGTCAGATATTTACTCCTTGCACAATTTAAAATTGCGTAAAACAGAGCCAATCTACATGACAGTAGAAGTCATAGGAGAACACACATTTAAGTATCTGAATGGAGGAGGCCACTCATTAAAGCTAGAAAACTCAGATGTCAGGCTAAAGACATATACTGGCAAAAACATGCAAGTGAAAGGTATATGCAAGGTTCCAGTACAATATGGAGGCTTTTGATAGTGGTAGCAGGGGTGAATCCAATTCGACTTGGTTGGAACTGGCTTAAGGAAATAAAATTGGAGTGGACTGAGATTTTCCAACTTAGAATGAAAGACCTACAAGAATCATTACAGAAATATGCCCCTGTGTTCAGGGAAGAGCTCAGGAAGATCCAGGGACTGCAAGCTAAAATCCACATAGATCCTGGAGCAACCCCCAGATATTTGAAGGCGAGGCCTGTCCCCTATGCATTACGAGAAAAGGTGGATATTGAATTGAACAGGTGGAAAGGTTGGGACTCTTACAACCTGTACAATTTTCTGAATAGGCAGCACCCATAGCTCCAGTTCTAAAGCCTGACCAGAGTGTGCAAATATGCGGGGACTGCAAGTTGACCATTAACAGGGTAGCCAGATTTGACAGGCATCTTATACCAAAAATTAATGAATTCTACTCCAAGTTGGCAGGAGGAACCACATATATGAAACTCAACATGCGCCACGCTTACCAGCAAGTTGAGCTAGAAAAGACCTCTCAGGATTTGTGATTACCAACACAAATAGGGGGTTATATCAGTACACCAGGATATCCTTCAGAGTCTCACCGGCTTGTGCCATTTTTCAATGGGCTATGGAAAATCCGCTCAAAGGTCTACCCCATGTGGTGGTATATCTCGATGATGTCCCAGTAACAGGACTGACTGATGAAGAACGCTGGACTAACTTGGAAGAGGTATTGAAGCGTTCTTAAAAGCCAGGGTGCGCTTGAAAAAGGAAGAATGTATCTTCCAAGCAAAAGAAGTGATTTACCTGGGTCATAGGGTCAAGTTGCAGGGCCTTCACCCAGTTTCCCTTTGGAGTCTACACCACAGGTAGAAGGAACTCCTCATGCTTTGGAGGTATCTGCAGAACACATTGAACCTGAGAGAGTCGAAGAGGCAAACTTGCAGGTTTCTATTGGGGAGCCTAGTGGACAGATAACTCCTGAGAGGGAGGCCTCAGATAAACTACCCAAAATTGTAGAACTATGACGGATGACACGTTTGAAAAAGCCTCCAGAGACACTGAATTTGTAAATAGTTAATTTTTGTAAATAGTTAATATATCGTAAAAAGTACTTTCATGTAAAGGGGAAGGGATGTGGTAATCTGAGGTGTAATACACCTTTAAGAGACTGTGAGCAGATTGACCATGTGACTGCAAGACCCAATAGCTGTGTTAGTCTAGAGTAGGGTCTGGCTGGAGAAGCACACACTGTTAATGCCCTGTTGTTTGTGTAAATAAATAGTATGTGCTTCATTTCATATTGGTCTCTGCGACTGCCGTATATTGTAATCAACTCGCCTGCTGGCAGATAAGCGTGCAACTGGTTCGCAAGTAAAGTGAGCCATAGTCAAAGCATAACAGGAGGAGAGGGCAATCATTTATGGCTAAGAAGAGGAGAAATTTCTTAATTCAAAGGTTTGTGAATCTTTGAAATTCTCTACCTCAGAGGGTTGTGGACGCTCCATCGTTGAATATATTACAGGTTGAGATAGACAGACTCTTGGTCTCTCAGGGGATGAGGGGATATGAGGATAGGGCAAGAAAGTGGAGTTGAAGCCCATGATCTGCCATTATTGTATTCAATGGTGGAGCAGGCTCAATGGGCCATATGGCCTAGTTCTGATCCTATTTCTTCTCTTAAAGTTGAAGTTATGAATGGAATCAGTGAGAGGAAACAAAAAGCCACTGAGGGTCAGAACATGGTGGACGAAAGGCATGGAGTATGGGTTGGTAAATGGAGTTGAAGTACACATCAGCCATAAAATAACTGAATGGTGGAACAGGCCCAGACGGTTGAATGGCCTCCTCTTGTTCCTATGTGCATAGGGATGGCAATAAGAGTGAGCATATATCAAAAGGTAGAAAAAATAGAATGGCAGGTTGTGGGAATGGAGAAGACAAGACATAGTATGGAGGAAGGCAAAGAAGTAGCTAAGAGGGTTGATGTATGCTCTGTGATTGATATTCTATATACAGACTTTCAAAAGACACCACATAAGGTACCACATATAAACTTGATATCAAAATTGAAGCCCATGGGTTAAAAGAGGGAAATGGCAGTGTGAATACTAAACTGGCAGGAGATAAAAAGCAGAGAGCAGTGGTGAACTGTTGTTTTTCACACTGGAGTCAAGTATACAATTGTGTAACCCAGGGGTCAATATTGTGTGCACAGCTCATTTTGATAATCATTTCAAAATTTGCTGGTTACTTTGGTACTGTTATTATTGCTGTAACAGCACTGCAACTTCTGGGAAGCTCATATTCACTCAAATCTGGAAGATATGGTGTGTCTGAATGAGCCCACACTGATGGTTCTGCTCAAAACATTATTATATATAAAATATTATGTTATAAAAAATATATAATAATAATGTATACAATATTGTATAATAATTATTATTGTTAGCATTGTCTGCGTCTGCTGTTCCCTCTATATAGGTAATTTTCTTTTTCCTGTAGATGGAAAAGAGACATATGTTAGAATAAGGGAGAGGAGGGTAGATCTGTGTCATCCAATTGCATTGTCCAGCAGCCATCTTGTGTGAGCCCACAAAGTGCAGCATACAGACAGTTTGTGTTGGCATTCTGGATTAAAACATTTATTGAGCAACACTGTTCGCATTCTTGATCATAATACAGAAATATGAGCAAGCCTGTGCATTTGAAAAGATGAACAGTTTCTAGTGTTGGATCCATGAGACATGAAGAGAAATCCAGAGCTTTTTTCTTATTGCTATTTTTTTAAATGAAATCCCTGCTGAACCAAAGAGATGGCTGCTACATGTCACATGTCCACAGATTTGGCCCTTTGTCTGGGAGCTACCCCCAGGAGCTACAAGAACAAAATAATTTTTTTCTCAGCCAGTCTTTTCTCACATCTCATTGTACAGACCGCTTGTAATCATTTTTTTAATATTCATTCATGGGAGGTGGACCACGCTGGCTGGGAGAGCATTTTATTACCCATTCCTAATTGCTCTTAAAAGATGATGGTGAGTTGCCTTCTTGAACTGCTGCAGTCCCTGTGGTGTAGCTACACCCACAGTGCTATTAGGGAGGGAGTTCCAGGATTTTGACCCAGTGACAGTGAAGGATCGGCGATATATTTCCAAGTCAGGATGGTGAGTGACTTGAAGGGTATCTTCTAGGTGGTAGTGTTCCCATCTGTCTGCTGCTCTTGTCCTTCTAGATGGTAGTGGTCGTGGAAGGTGCTGTCTAGGGAGACTTGGCGAATTCCTGCAGTGCATCTTGTAGATGGTACACACTGCAGAGGGAGTGAATGTTTGTGGTTGTGGTGCCAATCAAGCGAGCTGCTTTGTCCTGGATGTTGTCAAGCTTCAAGTGTTGTTGGAGCTGAACTCAACCAGGCAAGTGGGGAGTATTACATCACGCTCCTGGCTTGTGTCTTGTAGATTGTGGACAGGCTTTGGGGAGTTACTCGTCGTAGGATTCATAGCCTCTGACCTGTTCTTGTAGCCAAAGTTTTATGTGGCTAGTCCAGTTCAGTTTCTGGTCAATGGTAACCCCCAAGATGTCGATAGTGATGGTAATGCCATTGAATGAAAAGGGGTAATGATTAGGTTCTCTCTTGTTAGACATGGTCATTGCCTGGCATTTGTGTGGCGCAAATGTTACTTGCCACTTGGCAGCCGAAGCTTGGGTATTGTCCAGGTCTGGTGCTGAACATTGTGCAATCATCAGCAAACATCATCACTTCTGATCTTATGATGGAAGGAAGGTCGTTGATGAAGCAGCTGAAGATGATTGGGCTGAGGGCACTATCCTGAGGAACTCCTGCAGTGATTTCCTGGAGCTGAAAAGACTGAACTCCAACAATCACAACCATCTTCCTTTGTGCTAGGTATGACTCCAACCAGTGGAGACTTTTCTCCCTGATTCCCACTGACTCCTGTTTTGCTAGTCGTCCTTGAAGCCGCACTCCATCAAATGCAGCCTTTATGTCACGGGCAGTCACTCTCACCTCACCTCGGGAGTTCAGCTCTTTTGTCCATGTTTGAACCAAGGCTCTAATAAGGTCAGGAGCTGAGTAGCCTGTCAGAACCCAATCTGAGCGTCAGTGAGCAGGTTATTGCTAAACAAGTGCCGTTTGATAGCATTGTGTGACCCCTTCCATTACTTTATTGATGATTGAGAGTAGACTGATGGGTGATAATTGGCCGAGTTGGATTTGTCCTGCTTTTTGTGTACAGGACATACCTGGGCAATTTTCCACATAGCCAGTTAGATACCAGTGTTGTAGCTGTACCGGAACAGTTTGGCTAGGGGTGTGGCATGTTCTGGAGCATAAGTCTTCAATACTATTGCCAGAATATTGTCAGGGCCTATAGCCTTTGCACTATCCAGTGCCTTCAGCCATTTCTTGATATCACGTGGAGTGACTCGAACTGGTTGGAGAGTGGCGTTTGTGACTCTGGGGAACTCTGGAGGATCCCGAGATGGATCATTCACTCGGCATTTCTGCCTGTAATGCTTCAGCCTTGTCTTTTGCGCTGATGTGCTGGGGTCCCCCATCATTGAGGATGGGGATATTTGTGGTTGTGGGTTGTTTCATTGTCCATTGCCATTCACGACTGGATGTGGCAGGACAGCAGGGTTTAGATCTGATCCGTTGGTTTTGGGATCACTTATCTTTGTCTATCACTTGCTGCTTATGCAGTGCATGCATGTTCGGCACGCAAGTAGTCCTGTGTTATAGCTTCACCGGGTTGACACCTCATTTTTAGGTAAGCAGGAGATGCTCCTGTCATGCTCTCCTGCATTCTTCATTGAACCAGTGTTGATTCCATGGCTTGATGGTATTGGTAGAGTGCTGGATATGCCAGGCCATGAGGTTACAGATTGTGTTAGAGTACAGTTCTGCTGCTGCTGATAGCCACAGCGCCTCATGGAATTGCAAGAGTCTTGAGTTGCTAGATCTGTTCAGCACGGTGTTTAGCATGGTGGTAGTGCCACACAGCATGATGGAGGGTATCTTCAATGTGAAGGCGGGACTTCATCTACACAATGGCTGTGCAGTGGTCACTCCTACTGATACTGTCATGGACAGATGCATCTGCGGCAGGCAGGTTGGTGAGGATGAAGTCAAGTATGTTTTTCCCTCTTGTTGGTTCCCACACCACCTGCTGCAGACCCAGTCTAGCAGCTTTGTCATTTAGGACTTGGCCAGCTCAGTCTCTAGTAGTGCTACCGAGCCACTCTTGATGATGGACATTTGAGTCCCTCACCCTGAGTACATTCTATGCCCTTGCCACCCTCAGTGCTTGCACCAAGTGGCGCAAAACATGGACCACTGATTCTCACTTCCTCCAAATAAAAGGTGTGGCTATGGGTACCCGCATGGGCCCCAGTTATGTCTGTCTCTTTATGGGATGTGTGGAACATTCCTTGTTCCAGTCCTACTCCGGCCCCCTCCCAAATCTTTCTCCAGTATATCGATGATTGCTTCAGTGCTGCTTCATGCTCTTATTTGGACCTGGAAAAATTTATTAATTTTGCTTTCAATTTCCACCCCTCCATCATTTTCACATGGTCCATCTCTGACACTTCCCTTCCTTGACCTCTCTGTCTCAATTTCTGGTGATAGACTGTCCACCAATATTCATTACAAGCCTACCGACTCCCGCAGCTACCTCGACTACAGCTACTCACACCCCACTTCCTGTAAGGACTCCATCCTATTCTCTCAGTTCCTTCGCCTCCATCGCATCTGTTCTGATGATGCCACTTTCCAAAACAGTTCCTCTGACATGTCTTCCTTCTTCCTTAACTGAGGTTTTCCACCCACGATGGTTGACAGGGCCCTCATCCGTGTCCGGCCCATCTCCCCTGCATCCGCTCTCACACCTTCCTCTCCCTCCCAGAAACATGATAGGGTCCCCCTTGTCCTCACTTATCATCCCACCAGCCTCTGCATTCAAAGGATCATCCTCCGCCATTTCTGCCAACTCCAGCATGATGCCACCACCAAACACATCTTCCCTTCACCCCCACCCCCCCCCCCCCCAACCCTGGCGGCATTCCGCAGGGATCGTTCCCTCCAGGACACCCTGGTCCACTCCTCCATCACCCCCTACACCTCAACCCCCTCCTATGGCACCTTCCCATGCAGAAGGTGCAACACCTGCCCCTTTACTTCCCCTCTCCTCACCGTCCAAGAGTCCAAACACTCCTTTCAAGTGAAGCAGCATTTCACTTGCGCTTCCCTTAATTT
This sequence comes from Carcharodon carcharias, assembly GCF_017639515.1. Lineage (NCBI taxonomy): Eukaryota > Metazoa > Chordata > Chondrichthyes > Lamniformes > Lamnidae > Carcharodon > Carcharodon carcharias. Next base: position 86,280,304 of record NC_054473.1, read on the forward strand.
AGTCTACTGCATTCTTTGCTCCCAAACGCAGACTGGGTGACCGCTTTGCAGAACACCTTCGGTCTGTCCGCAAGCTTGACCCAGACGTCCCTGTCGCCATTTCAACACTCCACCCTGCTCTGATGCCCACTTGTCTGTCCTTGGCTTGCTGCATTGTTCCAGTGAAGCTCAGCGCAAACTGGAGGAACAGCACCTCATTTTCCAACGAGGCACTTTATAGCCTTCCAGACTGAATATTGAGTTCAACAATTTTAGATCATGTACTCTCTCCTCCATCCCCACCCGCTTTCTGATTCCCCCCTTTTTTTTCCAATAATTTATATAGATTTTTCTTTTCCCACCTAATTCCATTATTTTTAAATGTATTTCCATCCATTGTTTTATCTCTACCTTTTAGCCTATTTCGATCCCTTCACCCCACCCCACCCCCATTAGTGCTATCTGTACCTTGCTTGTCCTTCTTTCTACCCTTAATTAGCACATTCCTTAGATAATATCACCACCTTCAACACCTCTTTGTCCTTTTGTCTATGACATCTTTTGGTTAACTTCACCTATCACTGGCCCTCTAACCAGCTCTACCCTACCCACCCCCCCCCAAACCAGATTATATTTTACCTCTTTTATATTTTTACTTATTTCTGTTGAAGAATCATACATCTCGAAACGTTAACTGTGTTCCTCTCCGCAGATGCTGCCAGACCTGCTAAGTTTTTCCAGGTATTTTTATTTTTGTTTTGGATTTCCAGCATCCGCATTTTTTTGCTTTTATGGACCACTGATTCATTAGCTGAGGGAGGGCGGTACATGGTAATCAGCAGGAGATTTCCTTGCCCATGTTTGACCTGATGCCATGAGACTTCATGGGGTCCAGAGTCAATGTTGAGGACTCCCACCCAACTGTTTACCACCGTGCTGCCACCTCTTCCTCACCGGCATGGCAAGCCCAAGAATGATGATGGTAGTATCTGGGACATTATCTGTAACGTATGATTCCATGAGGATTACTATGTCAGAATGTTGCTTGATTAGTCTGTGAGACAACTCTCCTAATTTTGGCACTAGCCCCCAGATGTTAGTAAGGCCTAAGTTTGCTGTTGTCTTTCCCGGTGCCTAGGTAGATGCCGGGTAGTCTGTCCAGTTTCATTACTTTTTTGTGACTTTGTAGTGGTTTGATACAACTGAGTGGCTTGCTAGGCCATTTCAGAGACCATTTAGTCATATGTAGGCCAGACTAGCTAAAGACAGCAGGTTTCCTTCCCTAAAGGGATTAGTGAACCAGATGAGTCTTTACAACAATCACCAATGGTTTCATGGACTTTTAATTCCATATCTTTTTTATTGAATTCAAATTCCATCATCTACCGTGGCAGGATTCGAACCCAGGTCCCCAGAGCATTACCCTGGATCTCTGGATTACTAAGATAAAAGCAGAATACTGTGGATGCTGGAAATCTGAAACAAAAACAAAAATAGCTGGAAAAACTCAGTAGGTCTGACAACATCTGCAGAGAGGAATACAGTTAACGTTTCAAGTCCGTATGCCTCTTCATCAGAACTAAAGAAATACAGAAATGAGGTGAAATATAAGCTGATTGAGGGGTGTGGGACAGGTAGAGCTGGATAGAGGGCCAGTGATAGGTGGAGGCAAAGGAGAGGTTGCCAAAGATGTCATAGACAAAAGGACAAAGGGGTGTTGACGGTGGTGATATTAGCTAAGGAATGTGCTAATGGTGACTTTAAGGGTGGAAAGCAGGACAAGCAAGAGACAGATAGCCCTCGTGGGGTTGGGGTAGGGGGAAGGGATCAAAATAGGCTAAATGGTGGAGATAAAACAATGGATGGAAATAAATTTAAAAATGATAGAAATAGGTGGGAAAAGAAAAATAGTTAAAAAAATATATATATGTATTTTAAAAACTATAAAATATTGGAAAAAGGGGGATCGGAAAGGGGGTGAGGATAGAGGAGACAGTTCATGATCCGAAGCTATCGAACTCAATGTTAAGTCCGGAAGGCTGCAAAGTGCCTAATCGGAAGATGAGGCGTTGTTCCTCCAGTTTGCGGTGAGCTTCCCTGGAACATTGCAGCAGGCCAAGGACGGACATGTGGGCATGAGAGCAGGGTGGTGTGTTGAAATGGCAAGTGACAGGGAGGTCTGGGTCATGCTTGCAGACAGACCAAAGGTGTTCCACAAAGCGGTCACCCAGTCTGCGTTTGGTCTCTCCAGTGTAGAGGAAACCGCATTAGGAGCAATGAATGCAGTAGACTAAATTGAGGGAAGTGCAAGTGAAGTGCTGCTTCACTTGAAAGGAGTGTTTGGGCCCTTGGGTGGTGAGGAGGGGGGAAGTAAAGGGGCAGGTGATGCACCTGCTGTGGTTGCATGTGAAGGTGCCGTGGGAGGGGGTTGAGGTATAGGGAGTGATGGAGGAGTGGACCAGAGTGTCCCAGAGGGAACGGTCCCTATGGAATGCCGACAGGAGGTGGTGAAGGGAAGATGTGTTTGGTGGGGGCATCATGCTGGAGTTGGCGGAAATGGCGGAGGATGATCCTTTAAATGTGGAGGCTGGTGGGATGATAAGTGAGGACATGGGGGACCCTATCATGGTTCTGGAGGAAGAGAAAGGTTTGAGAGCGAATGCGCGGGAGATGGGCCGGACACGGATGAGGGCCCTGTCAACCGCCGTGTGTGAGAAATCTTGGTTAAGGAAGAAGAAAGACATGTCAGAGGAACTGTTTTTGAAGGTGGCATCATCGGAACAGATGCGACGGAGGCATAGGAACTGAGAGAATGGGATGGAGCCCTTACAGGAAGCAGGGTGTGAGGAGCTGTAGTCGAGGTAGCTGTGGGAGTCGGTAGGCTTGTAATGAATATTGGTGGACAGTCTATCACCAGAAATTGAGACAGAGAGGTCAAGGAAGGGAAGGGAAGTGTCAGTGATGGACCATGTGAAAATGATGGAGGGGTGGAAATTGGAAGCAAAATTAATAAATTTTTCCAGGTCCAGACGAGAGCTTGAAGCGGCACCGAAACAGTCATCGATGTACTACTGGAGAAAGAGTTGTGGGAGGGGGTCTGAGTAGGACTGGAACAAGGAATGTTCCACATACCCCATAAAGAGGCTGGCATAACTGGGGCCCATGCGGGTACCCATAGCCACACCTTTTATTTGGAGGAGCTGAGACGAGTTTAAGGAGAAACTGTTCAGTGAGAGAACAAGTTCAGCCAGATGGAGGAGAGTGGTGGTGGATGGGGATTGTTCGGGCCTCTGTTCGAGGAAGAAGCGGAGAGCCGTCAGACCATCCCGGTGGGGGATGAAGGTGTAGAGGGATTGGACGTCCATGGTGAAAAGGAGGTGGTTGGGGCCAGGCAACTGGAAATTGTTGATATGATGTAGGACGTCAGAGGAATCGTGGATGTAGGTGGGAAGGGACTGGACAAGGGGAGAGAGAATGGAGTCAAGATAACAAGAAATGAGTTCCGTGGGGCAGGAACAGGCTGAAATGATCGGTCTGCCGATACGGTCCTGTTTGTGGATTTTGGGTAGGAGGTAGAAACAGGCCGTCCGAGGTTGGGAGACCATGAGGTTAGAAACTGTGGAGGGAAGATCTCCAGAGGAGATAAGGTCAGTGACAGTCTTAGAAACAATAGCTTGATGTTCAGTGGTGGGGTCATGGTCAAGGGGGAGGTAGGAGGATGCGTCTGCAAGTTGATGCTCAGCCTCTGTAAGGTAGAGGTCAGTGTGCCAGACAATAACAGCACCACCCTTGTCAGCAGGTTTGATGACAAAGTCGGGGTTGGACCTGAGAAAGCAGAGTGTGGCAAGTTCAAAAAGAGACAGGTTAGAGTGGGTGAGAGGAGCAGAGAAACTCAAACGAGTGATGTCACGCTGACAGTTCTCAAGGAACAGATCAAAAGCAGGTAAGAATCCAGAGGGAGGGGTCCAGGTGGAGGGAGAATATTGGAAGCGGGTAAAAGGATCCATTGAATGGGCAGAGGACTCCTGCCCAAAGAAGTGAGCACGGAGACGAAGGCGGCGGAGGAAGAGTTCAGCATCACGCCGAGTCCGAAATTTATTGAGGTGAGCGCATAAGGGTATGAAACTGATTCCTTTGCTGAGCACTGAACGTTCAGCATCAGAGAGGGGAAGGTCAGGGGGTATGGTGAATACACGGCCGGGGCTGGGATTGGAAGGCAGGATGGGGTCAGAGGGATGGGCAGGGGTGAAGGGTCCTGGATGGGCGTTGGTGTCGATGAGCTGTCGTTCCATTGCACCGGAAAGAAAGAAACAAAGTTTCTTGTTGAGGCGTTGGATGAGACGAAGAATAAAATGAAACTGGGGGCAAGGACAGCTTAGAGATAGGGTGAGTTGGTGCTGCTGGAGGGAGAGGTTAAGTGTGTTCGTATGGCGGCACATGGCACTGAGTGTGGATCTCAGGATGCGATTAGAACAGCAGTCCAAGGAGCATTGTATGTCCTGGAGATACCTGTAATCCTGGGTGGGTTCGAAACATGAGGGATGGAACTTCAGTTGGAATCCACGTGGGGTAAGTCGGAGATGGAGACAGTCACTGAGGAAGGAAATATGGCTGTGAAAGTGAGTTTTAGTAAACACCTTGTCAAACACCAGGAGAGAAATGGAAAGCAATGAAGTTCTTTAGTTCTGATGATGTCATACGGACTCAAAACATTAACTGTATTGCTCTCTGCAGATTCTGTCAGACCTGCTGAGTTTTTCCAGCTATTTTTGTTTTTGTCTCGGATTACTAGTCCAGCAATAGTACCACTATGCCAACACCTCCCCTAATTATGGAAACTAGGGGACTCGCACATCGAAACTCATTATGCTTGCAGACCTGCTAACAGACTCATATCACACTTGGGACTGTCCAGGCCCATTTCAAAAGGGAACCAAAGGGACGTCATTTGCATCTGATAAGCTCACCTTGCTAGCAGAGTCAATGGGTCTCTCTAGGCAATGGCTTCCCAACACCAGATCCTCAATACGGATAGCAACTCTTTCAACAACCAACGACTGGGACATTATCAGTCCTAAAAATCAGAGCCAGTTCCAGACACTGGATAAACATCCCTTTTGGAAGTAATTGTAGAGAAAGAAGGTCACATTGACCATTTCAAAATCTCTATATGCCTTTGAGAACTGAGAAATCCTCAGTTTGCTGCTTTAACATCAACTGGAAAGGACTCCAGCCACCCAACTGAGCAGCAGTCAGTTACCATCTCTCAGCTCCTCCAAGCCTGTCTTTGCTGGAAGATTTCTGAACGTCGTATGCAGAATTGACCCAGTCCCTGTGTACCTACTTTATCTGCGGTATACACACCAAATGCAAAGTGAACTCTACAACTCCTGTATTCAGCCAGCTGAACTCGAACTCCTAAGGGAAAGAATTCTTCATGAGACTTTCACTCTAGACTCTAGAAATCATGTGAACTAATATTCATTTCCATGGTCCTTGTACTTTTTTTTATTCATTCAGGGAATGTGGGCTTCGCTTGCTAGACTAGCATTTATTGCCCATCCCTAGTTGCCATCGAGAAGACGGTGGTGAGCTGCTTTCTTGAACCACTGCAGTCCCTGTGGTGTAGGTACACCCAGTGTGCTGTTAGGGAGGGAGTTCCAGGATTTTGACCCAGCGACAGTGAAGGAATGGCGATATATTTCCAAGTCAGGATGGTGAGTGACTTGGAGGGGAACTTCAGGTGGTGGTGTTTTGTGGTCCTTGTACTGTTAAATATCTATAATTGTAAAACTTCTTTTTCTACTGCCCCCATCCACTCCACCCCCCACTTCTACTGTGTGTGTGGGCGTGTGTGTGTGTGTGTGCACGAGCATGTGTGTGTGTAGTGGAGTGGGAAGTTGTTAACGTTCCTGCCCGGGTTTTAAACGTGAAATAAAATAACCTTCTGAGTTTATCACAACACGAGTTTGCTAAAGGTTATTCGAAAATCGGATGGCGCAAACATGTCACCGCATACTTTAAAAATAATTCAAAACACCTTCTGCTTACAAACAGCTGGTGAGAAGAAATCAGTGCAATTTGCCCATCTCCCTCCTGTCCGTAACACTGGAGTGCTACACGTAATTCTTCTGTGATGCTGCATCAAGCTAACAGTGAAGCGGCATTAGAATGCTTTAAGACATTATTGTTAAGGTAACATTGTGAAAATAGGCAAAGGGGTAGCACTTTCTAACCTTTCAGGGGCTAGTAAATTTCATCTTCTCACATGACTGGGGCAGATGCAAGACTATTGACCTTTTCTGCAACCTCTATTCAAGCTGCTAGAATTGTAGAATTATACAGCATAGGAGGCAGTTTGAAAGAGCTATCCAACAAGCCCCACTCCCCTGCTCTTTCTCATAGCCCTGCAATTGTTTCCCCTTCAAGTATATCTCCAATTCCCATTTGAAAGCTACTATTGTGTCTGCTCCCACAAGTGCATTCGAGATAATCATAACCTGCTGTGTAAAAAATACCTCCTGGATATCCTGCCCATTGACTCCTGTGCAGTCCCAGTTCATTGTTCACAGTTACACCAAGTTATATTAGCTGACTGTTCTCTGTAGCAGGGAATCAGCTCTGTGTTGCAGGTACACTGCCAAATGCAGCAGTTCTACTGTCACTAATTCAGGACTGCATTATCCACACTATTGCTAATCCATTATTTTCTATAAGTAGGTATTTCAAAAGTCTGCACAAACATTAACAAGCCTTTTTTTTGCAATTTTCTTATATACATTTCAGACTGAGAAGACGTACAGCAGTAATAATGGACAAAAGGTCAATTATTGTTTTCTAATGATCATGTCTATTATTTTTCTTCAGATTTACATGCTAATATTTCTCCCAAACTATTTCCCACAAGTCACCAGTTGCCTCAGAAAACAGCCTGTGTATTTATACTTACCACCAGGAAGCACCAGCTGTAGCCATGGCAACTCCCTCAGACTGACTGCCCCAAAGCATTCTGCAGCATTAACAGTGCAATACTAATATGCACCAAACATTTGACCCAAAGAAATATATTTACAATTACGGGATGTTCATACAACCTCCATATAAATTCAACTGAACTAAAATTAATATCTCAAGCTTTTTAAGCAGCACAAACAGGCAATCTTCCACTCGTTCATATTCCCGTTAGTCAGCACACATAAGCTCATTCACTATCTCCTGCTCTTAATAGGTAACATACATGTACTCATTCACTGTCTCTTCATCTTAATAGCCAGTGTCCACAATCATTCCTCCACTATCTCCTGTTCTTATGAGTCAGCTGATGAGCTGATTCAGTATGTCCTGATCCTAATAGCCAGTGTCCGTGCTCATTCCCTTACTATATCCTGTTCGTAATAGGTAACAGACATCAGCTCCTTCACTACATTATTTTTGTATAGCTGATATTCACCCGTACTTGTTTGTTGATTTCCTATTTCTAATAGTTAGGAAGCTATCTTCTGGTACCAAACTCATGGAATGAGGAAAACAGTGTAGGAATAAACGGGCATTTTTGAAACAGCAGGCTGCAACTAGTGCAGTACTGCAAGATCAGTGATTGGGCCTCAGCTATTTACAATCTTTATCAATGACTTCGATGAGGGGGCTGAGTGTAATATCGAAGTTTGCTGATGGTGCAAGTAGGCGGGAAAGAAAGCTGTGGGGAGGAAGCGAAGAAGATCTAAAGGGATATAGACAAGTTAAGTCATTGAGAAAGGAGGTAGCAGATGAAGTATAATGTGGGGAATTGTGAAATCATCCATTTTGGTAGGAAGAATGGAATAGCAGAATATTTTTTAAAAGCCGAGAGACTATTAAATGTTGGTATTCAGAGGCATTTGGAGTCCATACATGCTACGAATTAGGAGCAGGAGTAGGCCACTCGGCTCCTCGAGCCTGGTCCGCCATTTAATAAGATCATAGTTGATCTGATTGTAACTTCAATCTCACATTCCTGTCTACCCTCAATAACCTTTCACCCCCTTGCTAATCAAGAATTTGCCTATCTCTGACTTAAAAATATTCAAAGACTCTGCTTCCACCGCCTTTTGAGGAAGAGAGTTCCAAAGACTCACAACCCTCTGAGAGAAAAACATTTCTCCTCACCTCTGTATTAAATGAGCGACCCCTTATTTTTAAATAGTGACTCCAAGTTCTGGGATCTTCCTTAAGAGGAAACATCCTCTCCACATCCACCAATTCAAGGCCCCTCAGTATCTTAAAGGTTTCAATTAAGTTCCCTCCTACTGTTCTAATTTCCAGTGGATACAAGCCTAACCTGTCCATCCTTTCCTCATAGGACAACCCGCCCATTCCTGGTTTTAGTCTAGTAAACCATCTCTGAACTGCTTCTTACGCATTTACATTTTTTTTTAAAATAAGGAAACCAGTACTGTACATAATACTCCAGACGTGGTCTCACCAAGGCCCTGTACAACTGAAGCATAACCTCCCTACTTTTGTAATCAATTCCCCTCACAATAAATGATAACATTTTATTAACTCTCCTAATTACCCGCTGTATTTGCATACTAACCATCTGTATTTTATACACTGGGACACCCAGATTCCTCTGAATCTCAGAGCTCTGCAATCTCTTACCATTTAGATAATAAGCTTCTTCTTTATTCTTCCTGCCAAAATGAACAATTTCACATTTGCTCACATTATAATCCATTTGCCAGATCTTTGCCCACTCACTTAACCTATCTATGTCTTTGTAGCCTCCTTATGTCCTCTTCACAATTTACTTTCCTATCTTTGTGTCGTCAGCAAATTTAGCCACCATTCCTTCAGTCCCTTCATCCAAGTCATTTATATAAATTGCAAAAAGTTGATTCCTGTGGCACACCACTATCACACCCTGCCAACCAGAAAAAGTCCCAATCATGCCAACTCTCTGCTTCCTGTAAGCTAGCCAATCTTCTATTCATGCCAATATGTTACCCCCTACACCATGGGCTTTTATTTTCTGCAATAAACTTTGATGTCTTTTGGAAATCTAAGTACAGTACATCCACCGGTTCCCCTTTATCCACAGCAGATGTGATTCCTTCAAAGAACTCCAATAAATTGATTAAGCATGATTCCCCTTCACAAAACCATGTTGACTCTGCCTGATTGCCTTGAGTTTTTCCAAGTGCCCTGCTATAACATTTTTAATAATAGCTTCTAATATTTTCCCTAAGACAGATTTTAGCTAACTGGCCTATAGTTTCCTGCTTTCTGTCTCTCTCCCTTTTTGAATAAAGGAGTTATATTTGCTATTTTCCAATCTAAAGGAACCTTCTCTGAATCTAGGGAATTTTGGAAAATTAAAACCAGTGCATCAACTATCTCACGAGCCACTTCTTTCAAGGCCTTAGGGTGAAGTCCATCCAGATCTGGAAATTTGTCTGCCTACAACCCCAACAATTTGTTCAATACCTGGTGATTGTAATTTTCCTGTGTTCCTCCCTCTCTTCCATTTCCTGATTTATAGCTATTCCTGGATGTAACTTGTGTCTTTTACCGGGAAGACCGAAGCAAAATACCTGTTTAATTTTTGGCCATCTCCCTACTTTCCATTGTCAATTCCCCAGATGCACTTTCTATAGGACCAGCACTCGCTTTGTTAACTCTTTTCTTATTTAAATACCTATAGAAACTCTTACTATCCATCTTTATGTTACTAGCTAGCTTTCTCTCATACTCTAATTTTTCCCTCCTTATTAATCTTTTTCTCATCCTTTGCTGTTCTTTATATTCTTTCCAATCTTTTAACCTGCCACCCGTCTTTGCATAATTATATGCTTTTTCTTAGTTTGATGCTGTCTTTAACTTTTTTAGTTAACCACAGAAGGTTGGCTCTCCCATTGGAATTTTTCTTTCTCGTTGGAATGTATATATTCTGAGTATTCTGAAATATCCCTTTAAATGTCTGCCACTGAACTTCTATTGACATATCCCTTAACCTCATTTGCTAGTTCACTTTAACTAGCTCTGCTTTCATCCCTCCATAATTGCCCTAATTTAAGTTTAAAATACTAGCCTGGGGCGCACTCATTTCTCCCTCAAAATGAATGTAAAATTCAATTATAATATGAATGCTGCTAACTAGGAATGCCTTCACTATGAGCTTATCAATTAATCCTATCTTGTTGCTCAATTCCAGGTCTAGTATAGCCTGCTCTCTGATTGGCTCCAGAATGTGCTGTTCTAAGAAACTATCCTGAAAACATTCTACGCAGTCCTCAACTACACTACCTTTGCCCATCTGATTTTTCCAGTCTATGGCCTGAATTTTACATTGGTCAGGCGGGTTCGGCAGGAGCGGGCAGGGTCGGCTGCAGAGCCAACCGCCGTCCACAATCGGCTCCGCACCACGATTTCATGTGGGCAGGCCAATTAAGGCCCGCCCAGTGTGGATCGCAAGCGGTAATATGAGTGCTACCTGAGCGGACGGGAGGAGGAGGTCGGGTCCAGCGCTCTTTCGTGCATGCGTGTGAAAGAGCGCTTCACTCTCCCTGAGGCACAGAGCTGCCTCAGGGAGATTAAAGTGCTTTTTAAAAAAATAAACACTAAAAATTTAATGATACATGTCCGCTTATGTGACTGTGTCACATGAAATGGGACATGTTTTTATTCTCAAAATTAAATTTTTATTTAATCAGTATTAGCTTTAGGAAACCTCATCCATTAGTGGGATGAGGTTTCCTAAAAACTGCAAAGGCCGCTTGGCCTTTTCGCCTGCCTGCCAACCATTAGGTTGGACGGGCAGCGTAAATTTGAAGTTAATTAGTTCGTTAATGGCCTCAAGAAGCCTCGCAATTATCGGCTACGTGCTCCCTGTGCAGGCAGGGAGTGGGGGATTCCCTCACCGGGAGTTTGCTCTTTCGTTCATGCACACGAAAGAGCAAACTGATCTCCCTGAGGCTAAGTGCTGCCTCAGGGAGATGGGCTCCAAATTAAAATTTGCAATACGAATGATAGAAAAATTTCTCTGACATGTCCTTTCATGTGACACCATCACATGATTTGGGACATGTCCATAACTTTAACTGAAACCTTTATTAAAAACTTAAATACCCTCATGAAACCTCATCCCACCCCGTTGATGAAGTCTCATGCTTTTTCTGAAGCCCGCCAGGGCTCCCGGCCTGCCCGCCAACCTTAAGGCTGGATAGGCAGGCCCATTAATGATTTTAATTAGTTTCTCAATGCCCTCAATAGGCTGTTGACAGGTCGGCGTGGGCACAGCTGACTCGGCTGCGCCCCCACCGACCTGAAAATTGAAATGATGCGGGGTGATGTCAGGAGTTCCCCCAGACCTCATCCCGCGTCAGCGAGGGGGCCCGGCCCCCACTCACTGACCGGAAGATCCTGCCCTGTGAAACTCATGGCAAGGTGTAGAGCGAGATGCTCTTCTCATGAAGCTAACGTGCAATTCATCGAGCAACTTGTCATGACTTGCAATTCATAGGGTATTGCTTCTTCCCTGTAACTTGCTGGTCGATTTGCACATTAATAACATGTTGTTCATACACTGTTTTGTTTTCAGCAAATCCTGGCCCATTGTTTATTTGTAGGGAAGAACTATCTTCAAATACATTTGACTCTGGGAGCCTCCAATCTAGCATCTCCTCCATATCTTCACTGTTCTCTGATTCATATCATCAAAATAAAGGTATTTTGAATGCACGTTAAAGTACAAAGCAGCACCTTGAGGAGAGTTGGATAAAAGTAGCAAAAAGAAATACCAGTAAAACTTTGGAAATGACCTGTCTGAAAAGGTCAGACCTTAAAATGGAGCTCCAGTTTGGACCAGTAACAGTCATTTCCCAGGTTTTGCTGGTTTTTCTTTCTGGGAAAATCCACACTCAGTTCCCAAATGTTAAAAAGTCAAATAGGCAGACAAAGAAACACCAACTTTCAGTGTCAAAGCCGAGTACATAAGTCTAAAAGAAAACACTGAAGCATTTCCAATCATCTTCAGCCAGAAATGCCAAGTAGATGATCCATCTCAGCCTCCTCCCGAGGTCCCTACCATCACAGATGTCAGGCTTCAGCCTGTTCAACTCCACATCACAAGGCTTAGTGCATTGTATACAGCAAAGTAAAGGGCCCAATAACATCCCGACTGTAGTGGTGAATGCTTGTCTTACAGAACTAGTTGTGTCTCTAACCAAGAGATGGAAGGAGTCGCCGGCAGTGCTGTCAAGTGGCACTAGCTCCACAATAACCTGTTCACCGTCACTCAGGCTGAGTTCCACCAGGACCACCTGGCTCCAGATCTTATTAGTCTTGGTCCAAACCTGGACCAGAAAGCTGAATTCCAGAGGCAAGGTAAGAGTGATTGTCCTTGACATCAAGTCAGTATTCGACCAAGTGTGGTACCAAGGATCCCTAGTAAAATTTAAGTCAATGGCAGTTGGGGAACCCTCTCTACTTAAATAAAAGCAAAATACTACAGGCGCTAAAAATCTGAAACAAAAACAAAAATTGCTGGAAAAACTCAGTAGGTCTGACAGCATCTGTGGAGAGAAAGACAGTTAACGTTTTGAGTCCATATGACTCTTCTTCAGGACCCTCTCTGCTTGCTGAATTCATACCAGACACTAAAGAAGATGGTTATGGTGATTGGAGACAAACCATCTTAGCCCCTGGACATCGCTGCAAGAGTTCTTCAGGGCAGTGTCCTCAGCCCAACCATGTTCAGTTGCTCCATCAATGGCCTTTCCTTGATAATATCTTTAAAAGTGCAGATGTTCACTGATGATTGTAAAGGGTTCAGTACCATACGTAATTCCTCAGAAAATAAAATAGTCAGTGTTTATATGCAAAGGTTTGGGCTGATGGTGACAAGTAATATTCATGTCAGACAAAGGCCAGTTCCAATAAGAGAGTCTAACAACCTCTCCTTGATATTCAATGAAGTTGTGATCGTTGAATCCCCCACCATCAATATTCTGGAAGTAACCATTGACCATCTACTATGTTTAGATCCCTCATGATGCTAAACACCTCCAGCAGATCTCCTCTCAACCTCTTCTTCTGTAAGAACAACCCTAGCACTTACAATCTATCTAACTGAATCCCATATCCCTGAAACTATTCTCATAAATCTTTCTACGTCCTCTCTAAAGTTTCACATCCTTCCTAAAATGTGGTGCCCAGACATGATACTATACTGCAGTTGAAGTTGAAGCAATGTTTTCTAAAGGTTCATCATAACATCCTTGCTTTTTTACTCTATATTTCTATTTAATAAGGCGATCGACTCTGCTTGTCTTATTAGCCGCTTTCTCAACCTGCCCTGCCACCTTCAATGATTTGCACATTTGCCCCCTCTGTTCTTGCACCCCTTTAGAATTGTAACCTTTAATTTATATTGCCTTTCTTCTTTCTTCCGACAAAAATGTATCACTTCACACTTGTCCGCATTAAATTTTATCCGCCATATGTCCTCCCATTCCATCAGCCTGTATATCTTGAAGTCTATCACTATCCTCCTCACAGTTCACAATGTGTCCAAGTTTTAAGTCACCTACATGCAAGTCATGAATATATCAAGAAAAGCAGTAGCCCCATTACTGACCCTGGGGAACACCACTATATATCTTCCTCCAGTCCGAAAAACAACTGTTCACTACTACTCTCTATTAAAGGCACTTAGCTCATTTTGTACCCATGCAGCCACTGTCTGTTATATTTTACTAGCAAGCCTATGTGGCATTTTATCAAACACCACATAAACCACGTAAGAAAGAGGAGCAGGCGTAAGACACGTGGTCCCTTAAGCCTGCTCTGCCATTCAATAAGATCATAGTTGATTTGACCGTGGCCTCAACTTCACCTTCCTGCCTGTCCCTCATAACACTTGATTCCCTTGAAAATCAATATATCCAATGCCCCAGCCTCCACTGCTCTCCAGGGAAAAGAATTCCAAAGATTAATGACAAAAAAACACAAGAAATAGAAACAGGATTAAACCATCTGGCCTATTGAGCCTACTCCACCATTCAATACGGTCTTGGCTGATCTTGGGCTTCAACTCCACTTTCCTGCCTGTTCCCCATATCCTTGAGAGACCAAAAATCTGTCTAAGCCAACCTTAAATGTATTCAGTGATGGAGCATCCACAGCCTTCTGGGATAGAGAATTCCAAAGATTCACAACCGTTCTAAGTGAAGTAATTTCTAAATTATCGTGTTTTAGATTCCTTGTGTTTTAGATTCCCTAACCAGCTGAAGAAATCTCTCAGCGTCCACCCTATCAAGCCCTTTCAGAATCTTGTACAATTTAATGAGATCACTTCTCATTCTTCTAAATTCCTGAAAAAATAGACCCAATTTGCTTAGCCTCTCATCATAGGACAACCCCCTCATCCCAGAAACCAATTTAATAAACCTTTGCTATACTGCCTCCAATGCAAGTATATCCTTCCTTAAATATGGAGACCAAAACTGCACACAGTATTCCAGATGTGGTCTCACCAAAACCCTGTACAATTGTAGCAAGACTTCTTTATTCCTGTACTCCAATCCCTTTGCAATAAAGACCAACATGCCGTTTTCCTTCTTAACTGCTTGCTGTACCTGCATGTTAACTTTTTGTGTTCCTTGTACGAGCACACCCAAGTCTCTTTGAACATCAACAATTACAAGTTTTTATTTTTTAAAAAATATTCAGCTTTTCTATTCTTTCGGCCAAAGTGAATAACTTCACACTTCCCTGCATTATGATCCATCTGCCATCTTGTTGCCCACTCACTTAACCTCTCTATATTTCTTTGCAGCCTCTCTGCGCCCTCCCCACAGCTTACCTTCTCATCTAGCTTGGTACCATCAGCGAATTTAGATACATTACTCTCTGTCTCTTCATCTAAGTCATTAATATAGATTGTAAATAGCTGAGGCCTCAATCCTGATCCTTGAGGCATTCCATTATTCACCGCCTGCTTCCTATCTGTTAACCAATCCTCTATCCATGCTAATATATTACCTTCAACTCCATGTGCACTTATCTTGCCTATTAACCTTTTGTGTGGCACCTTATCCGAATTCCTTTTGGAAATCCAGGTACACTACATCTACTGGCTCTCCTTTATTTACCTTACTAGTTACATCCTCAAGCAACTCCAATAAATTTGTTAATCAGGATTTCCCTATAGTAAAACCATGTTGACTTGTTCTAATCATACTATGTTATCTAAGTGATCCCTGTGCACCCCTCCCCACTCCAAGAGAAGAAATTCCTCCTTATCTCCATCTTATATAGAAGATCCCTTATTCTGAAACTGTTCTGCAAGGAGGGGAAACTCCTCTCAGCATCTACCCTGTCAAGATCTTTCAGAATGTTTTATGTTTCAATAATTTCACCTCTCATTCTTTTAAACTCCAATAAATATAGGCCCAACCTGCTAAATTTTTTTTCATTAGACAATCCCTTTATCCCACTGAACCTATTCTAAACTGCCTCCAATACCTCTATATCTTTCCTTAAAAGGGAGATCAAAACTGAACGTGGTACTCTAGGTACAAGCCCACCAATACCCTGTACAGATGTAGCATGACTTCTCTTCTTTTATACTTTATCCATCTTGCATTAAAGGCCAATATTCCATTTGTCTTCCCAATTACTTTGCTGTACCCGCATGCTAACATTTTATGATTCATGTACAAGGACACAAGATCTCTCTGTACTGTAGCATTCTGCAGTCTCTCTGTCAATTTAAATAATAGCTTTGCTCTGTCTGATACCAAAGTGGACAACCTGACATTTTCCCATTTTAGACTCCATCTGCTAATTTTTTGCCCACTCCCTTAACCTAGCTGTATCCCTTTGCAGACTATTTTTGTCCTTCTAACAACTTTCTTTCCTCCCTATCTTTATATTGTCAGGACATTTGGCTATAATGTATTCTGTCCCTTCATCCAAGGCATTGATATAGAATGTAAATAGTTGAGGCCCCAGGACTAATCCTTATAGCACCTCACTAATTACAGTCTGACAACCTAACAATGACCTTAGTTAAGCATGATTTGCCTTTAATAATTCCATGCTGGCTATCCTTAATCTTCTTATCGTGTCCACGGACATGCTATACATGGCCCAGCCAGAACTAGACACATTTTTGCGCCTTGTTGTTGAATTCGACAAGATCTGTAACAGTGCAGGGTTCCTCTAGTGATAGGCATTGCAGGAGATGTTGCATATGTCTGTGGCTCAGTTCCACATTCACAAGTTGTCGGGCTGGTCGTATATCCCCATTTACTTAGTGACACCTTTGAACAACCTACACCAGTCCTAAGTCTGTTAAGGCACTTCCAGGTTGCCCAGTTGCAATTAGCTTCTGGGCGGAAGGCTTTCATCCGGTAGAATTTCCATTGCTGGGGGTTGTTCGAGACTGGTGAGCCGGTCTTTCCACAAGGCGATGCGGGCTTCAGATGGAGTTGATTGTAATGGAACAACACTGTTCATGAAGCTCTTCCTTGACTTTAGGCAGTTGGGTGTAGGTGTATGACCATGTAGAGGGTGCCTCTCATCTGATAAAAACAAAAAAACTGCGGATGCTCGAAATCCAAAACAAAAACAGAATTACCTGGAAAAACTCAGCAGGTCTGGCAGCATCGGCAGAGAAGAAAAGAGTTGACGTTTCGAGTCCTCATGACCCTTCGACAGAACTTGAGTTCGAGTCCAAGAAAGAGTTGAAATATAAGCTGGTTTAAGGTGTGGGGTGGGGGGGGGTTGGTGGGAGAGAGAGAGAGAAGTGGAGGGGGGTGGTGTGGTTGTAGGGACAAACAAGCAGTGATAGAAGCAGATCATCAAAAGATGTCACCAACAATAGAACAAAAGAACACATAGGTGTTAAAGTTGGTGATATTATCTAAACGAATGTGCTAATTAAGAATGGATGGTAGGGCACTCAAGGTATAGCTCTAGTGGGGGTGGGGAGAGCATAAAATATTTTAAAATACTTAAAAATAATGGAAATAGGTGGGAAAAGAAAAATCTATATAACTTATTGGAAAAAAAACAAAAGGAAGGGGGAAACAGAAAGCGGGTGGGGATGGAGGAGCCCCACCCCCTTTCTGTTTCCCCCTTCCTTTTGTTTTTTTTCCAATAAATTATATAGATTTTTCTTTTCCCACCTATTTCCATTATTTTTAAGTATTTTAAAATATTTTATGCTCTCCCCACCCCCACTAGAGCTATACCTTGAGTGCCCTACCATCCATTCTTAATTAGCACATTCGTTTAGATAATATCACCAACTTTAACATCTATGTGTTCTTTTGTTCTATTGTTGGTGACATCTTTTGATGATCTGCTTCTATCACTGCTTGTTTGTCCCTACAACCACACCACCCCCCTCCACTTCTCTCTCTCTCTCTCTCTCTCTCTCCCCACCCCCCACCCCTCCCAAACCTTAAACCAGCTTATATTTCAAATCTTTCTTGGACTCGAACTCAAGTTCTGTTGAAGGGTCATGAGGACTCGAAACGTCAACTCTTTTCTTCTCCGCCGATGCTGCCAGACCTGCTGAGTTTTTCCAGGTAATTCTGCCTCTCATCAGATGTTTGACGGAGTTGCTCTTTCTTGCTGGCTACCGTTCTTCTTATATCAGGGGGAGCAATACCTGCCAGGATATATAGGTTGTTGGTGATTGTTGGTTTTAAACAACCTGTGATAAGTTGACAGCTTGCATTCAGAATGGCATCCATCTTCTTAGCATGAGTAGATCTTTCCCATGCAGGGCAGGCGTATTTGGCAGTGGAATAGCAAAGAACAAGTGCACTGGTTCGCAATGTTTTCAAGCTTGCTCCCCATTTTGCGTTAGTGAGCTTATTCAGGATATTGTTTCGTGCACTCACTTTTGCCTTTGTCTTTTTGATGTGGTTCTTGAAGGTGAGGCATTTGTCAAGGGTGACTCCTAAGTAGATAGGGTGCTTGCAATGTGTCAGTGTTGCTCCACACCAGGTTACTTTAAGCTGGCGTTTGGTTTCACGGTTTCTGAGGTGGAATGCACAAACTTGCGTCTTTGATGGGTTTGCGCAAAGGTGGATTTTTCATCGTAGGATGTTAGCACCTCCAAGGCCTCAGAAAGCGCTTTCTCCACGATGTTAAAATCAGTGCTTTGGGCAGTGACAGAAACAAAACTGTGAGCTTTAGCTTTCTTATTTGCCTTCACTTTCATTGCTTGCTGTGATATCTTTTAAATATTCCCTAGCCAACTCACATGCTCTATTCAATCTTTCTCTGAAATTTGTTAGGTAATCCAGGAGAATAGTTTCTGAATTTTGACTTGCCAATTTCTCAAGAATTAATTTCCGTGGTCCCCTTACCTCATGACCATAAACTAGTTCAAAAGGGCTTAAACCAGTCGATGCATTAGGACCATCTCTAATAGCAAATAACAAGAATGGAATACCTCTATCCCAATCCTGTGGGTAATCCTGACAGTACGCTCTCATCATAGTTTTAAAAGTTTGATGCACATTCCCAAAGCTCCTTGTGACTCTGGACGGTAAGCTGTTGACTTAAACTGTTTTAACCCCAAACTGTTCACTACTTCCTTAAACAGCTGTGACATGAAATTTGACCCCTGATCTGATTGTATTTCCTTAGGTAAACCATATCTTGTAAAAAATTTAGCTAACTCCTTCGCAATCTTCTTGGTTGTAATATTTCTCAAAGGTATCGCTTCAGGAAACCTGGTAGACACATCCATTATTGTCAGAAAGTACTGATTTTCACTTTTAGTCTTAGGGAGGGGTCCTACACAATCAATCATGACCCTGGTAAAAGGTTCTTCAAATGCTGGTTTTGGGATTAAAGGCGCTGGCTTAATCACTGCTTGTGATTTCCTTGTTACCTGATATGTATGACATGTTCTACAGAATTTGACTACATCCCTATGCAATCCTGGCCAAAAAAACCTCTGTATCTTTTCCTGTGTCTTTTCTAATTCCTAAATGTCCCCCATTGGAATTTCATGAGCAATTCTCAGAATCTCATTTCTATACCTTAATGGGATTACAAGCTGATGCATCTCCCTCCAACTTTTATTTGATGAGACATGATCTGGCCTCCATTTTCTTATTAAAATATCTCCCTTAAGGTAATAACATACTGGAATACATTTTTCATTTCTGCAGCCTGCTCCTCAGAGTTCTTTTGGACAAACTGTGAACATATTCCCACTTCTTTACCTATCACTGATTCTCCATTTTACCTGTACACAAACCACTGGTTTCCCCTGTGCCTGAACCTCAGAACCCACAATACTTTTATATCCAGAACTTTACTGCGCCCCAATAATTCCAACAGATTTTTCCCAGTAATTTCCAACACACTAACTTTGTGTGCCCCACTTTATTACAATGAAAACACCTCCATTTTTGAATGTCACTCCTAACCTCAGCACCTTCCTTTTTCTGAGAAAAAACTTCCTAGGAATTTCCAGCTTCTCCCTCTCTTCCCTGACTATCCACCTTCCTCTCATCTTCCCACTTTCTATCCTTTTACGATTTGAAAGGGTGATGAGGAGAAAGCTTAGCTCTATGCACTAATTCATAATCACCAGCTATCTCTGTTGCTTGCCTTAAAGAATCAACCCTCTGTTCCTCCACATGAGTTTTCACTACCAAAGGAATTGAGTCTTTAAATTCTTCCAAAAGAACTACTTCCCTAAGAGCTGCATATGTTGTCTCTATTTTTAATGCCCGTATCCACCAGTCAAAATTACTTTGTTTTACTCTCTCAAATTCAATATAAGTTTGCCCAGGCTGTTTTCTCATATTCCTAAATTTCTGCCTGTATGCTTCAGGAACCAACTCATAAGCACTCAAAATAGCCTTTTTCACCACATCATAATTCACTGGTACTTTTTCAGACAGCGGAGTATATATCTCATGTGCTCTATCCACCAACTTAGACTGTAACAACAACGTCTAGTACTCCTGTGGCCATTTCATCTGTTTAGCTATCTTCTCAAATGAAATAAAAAACACTTCAACATCTTTTTCCTCAAACTTTGAAAGGGCTTGTACAAATTTAAACATCTTCCCACTTGGTTTTAGGTTAAAGATTTTCTCATCTTCAGAACTCCCCTCAGAATGTGAGGTTTTTTTTAACTTTCTGCCTTTTAAGCAGGTATTCCCTTTTTCTTTCTTTCTCTATTTCCCTTGCCTCTCTTTCTTTATCCTTCTCTCTTGCCTAAAATTCCAGTTCCAGCTTCCTTTCTTTCTACTTGCTCCATTTTAAATGCCCATTATCTGTTCTTTGCTTCTAATTCAAGTTTTTTTTCAGTCCCTTTGCTTGTTTAAGTTCAAGTGTCTTCATTTGTAACTGAAGTCTCACGACCTCCAGCTGTGACTCACTAGTGTCAGACAGCACTTCCAACTGTAGATGCTGTGCTATACCTTTAATTATATCTGATTTCTGAGTCCCTGCAGGTAACCCCGATTGTAATTTATCCCCCAACTCTGTTAACTTACTTTCGGTTACCTTTTGTGACCCCACCAGAGTTATATCTTCAACTCCAAGACAAGCCATAGCAATTACCAAAGCCATCTTGCAATCTCACCACATATAAAAAGACCTCATCAACACCTGAATTCAAAGTGCTTCTGGTACTCGTAACCTTAAGATTCACCAAGTCCAAACCAATCAAGGAATTACAAATATTATCCCACCAAGAGCCCCCAATTCTTTTGACACAGCAGTTGGTAAAGGCTGAGTTGTTTAAATCCCAGAGGGAATCTTGAACAACTGTCATAACCTATATTTTCAATTGGTATGTTTGAGATGCAGCTTAGAAATCAGGAATAAAACCACCAAGCCTCAAGAGGTTTTTTTTAAATATAAACTAAATTAAACATTTATTAATTTAACAATAAATTTAAACACATACACATGGCTACAAATTACTACCATAATAACTTTTAAATAAATCCCCAAATTAATCACTCTCAGGTAATCTTTACCAAGGCAACAATAACCCATAGACTTTAACCAGACACCAGGCAAAGCACATTTGACCTTACGAAATTCAAAATGAGGTTCCTTTGCAATGTGGTTCCTTTGCAGGCACAGTTCTTGGCTTACAGGCTGGTTAGATCTTAAGTACCTCTGACACACGTGCACTCTTTTCGGTTTATACCTAGCTTCCCATTTGAATGTAAATTTTCCATTGTATTACTAGGTTGTTTTAAATTTTACTTCCTCAATATTCCTTTCATTCCACCGATTTTATTAGTAATATAAACATGTTGCTTGGAGTTTCCCATCTAGGTGCAAGATTTTACCCATTCTTTTGAATGGTTTATTCAACAAATGCAAATTTCACTTTACCTTTTACTGCTTACGTTTATCTAATTAACATCTCAAACTACTGTACATCAAAGCACCCAGACTAGCTGGCTTTAATCCAATTAAGATACACACATAGACACATACCCTACTACAATTCCAATTTAAAAATCATTTCCAATAACATCATAGACATTAATCTCTTCATGATAACTGCTGTTTCTTCTGTAATAAAAATTGTTGTGATCTTTTGAAATTTGGCATTCTTCCATTGGTCCTGATGAGTGCAAGACAAAAAGCTTCGGCAACATGTCTCTCTTTTCAGCAATCTTCTATTATTTCTCTCTCACACAACCCTCCATGTTCCTTTAATCCCTGACTTTCAGTTTTCTCTTTTTCACTTGCTTTTTTGTTTTCTCTGACTGGCCACTTTTGTGTTCTTTGCTTGTCTCATTGCTTTTCTCCTTCTCATTCATCTATTTTGTTTCCTGTCACTCATCTTGTGCTTCACTATTTTCACAATTGTGTGCTCTATTTTTGCTTTTCTCTCTTTGCCTTTCTCACATAGAATCATGCAATTTTTCAGCACAGGAATTAATTTGTTCTCAAAGAACTATCCACTTAATCTCATTCCCCTGTCTTTTCCCCATATCCCTTCATATTTTTGTTTAATTTTCTTTGCTTTTCACTCAATCACTATTTCTTTATCTTTTCTGTCACTCAGTTTCTCTGTCCCTCATTTGTTTTCCCTTTCTTGATCTCATTTCTATCCCCAACAACTTGCAGTTATATAATCTTTAACAAAGTAAAACCTCTCATGGCACTTCATAGGAACTGTATTAAACAAAATTTGGCCAAACTACCTGAAAATTTCCAAGACTGTTTCTCCTCTTTCATTTGCTCACTATTTTATTTTCTAATTTTTTGTCATTCCTGCTTTAAATTATTGTCTCTCTCAAACTTTCTCTCTGCCTTTTGCTCTTTTTCTCTATCTTTCAGTATGTGTCCCTGTTGCTCACTCATTTACTATTTCTCCCCTTTTTGTATGATAATCTTTGACTCTTTTTGATCTTACACTCATTTTTTTTTCTCTTTCCCTGGTTTTGTCACATCTTTTCTAATTCATTTTTACCCCCAAGTGTCTTCACAAATCTCTATCCTTTTCACTTCTGTTCATCCCTTACTTTTCCCTCTCCCTTTCAATATCTTTTACTTTTTTTCCCTCCACTTTCATTCATTTCTTTCCCTTCTTTTATTAACCTTCTTACTCCATTTTTATTTCTCATTTTCCCTTTCTTACTCTCATATGTAAGTCCTTCTCTCCTTTTTGTTTCGTATTGCCTCATTCCTTGATTTTCATTTTTATAGCTTCCTTCATTCATTTATTTACTTTTGTTTTTCTTTTACACCTGTTTTTTCTCATTTACTTTTATCTTTCTTTATTTATCACTTATTTTGCTCCAATTCAGTTTTGCCTCTTGTACTTGTTGCCTCACATTCCTTTCACTGCCTCACTCTTTTCATTGCCTCTTACATTCATCTTTCTCACCCATTTTGCTTTCTAATTTTTCTTGCTCATTTTCTCCTTGTTTTTCTTTCTTGCTGCTTTTGTCACTCATATTCCATTCTTGCTATCTTCTCCTGTCATTTTCCTTCACTGTTTCACAGCCTCATTTTTCATTCTCCTTTTCTGTCACCGTTTATCTGTCCCCTCCCTTTTTCATTTTCCTCATCATTGTCTGTTATTTTGCTCTAAAAAAAGCTTGCATCAATAAACTGCCTTTCATGACTTCAGGATGTCCCAAAACACTTTACAGCCAATGTAGGTACTTTTGAAGTACAGTCATTGTTTTGTGGAAATATGACAGACAATTTGTGTGCAGCAAGCTCCCACAAACAGCATTGTGATAATGAGCATTCAGTGATACTGATTGAGAGAAGAATATTGGCCAGGCATCATGTGAGAGGACACATGGGTTCAACCTCCCATCCTAAAGGTACCTCAGACAGTATTACATTCCCTCAGTATGGTGCTGGGTTGGTGACTTGGTGTCTGTGTTCAACTCTCTTTAGTGGTACAGGAACCCTCACCTTCTAACTCAGAGGCTACCAGCTGAGGCAGGGCGGACTCAAATCTCCTTGCCTATCCCGGGATATCTCTCCTTCTCCTGTTTATGTCTAGCCGCCCCCACCTCGCCGCTCCCGCACTCACTGAAGTCGGACAACTCCATTCCCGCGCAGCTGGGCTGACCAATCAGATGGGGACATGGCGGGCGGGCGGCCGCGCGCTGGCAAGTGGGCACGCAGATGGGATGGTGCCCGCGCCGCGCGTTGCCCTGCCATCGTGCCCGCGCCGCGCGCTCTCCTTTCCTCTCCCTCTCTCTGCCTGAATGGAGCGCTCTGTCCCTCACACTCAGGGTGTGGAAATGGCGGCTGTTGGCAGCGCCGTGTGTGTGGTGGTGCTGCAGCTCGTGCTGTTGGACAGGACTGCTTCTTACAGCTTCCCGGCGAATTACACGTGAGTAACCGGGCTGGGCACGGGGGCGGAGGGAAACTCCCAAAAAAAGCCCGGGGAGAGGGGAGGAGAGAAGAGGGCAAACTGATAGGGTGAGGGGGGCAGAGTGAGGGGCAACTGACAGTCCCGCTCCCTTCAGGACCGGGCTGGCACCAGACATGAACCGGGCATTAACTGGACAGGGACCGGACACTGGCACTGGGCTGTGTGATGGATACACCCCACCCGGTGAGATACCTCTGGAATCGGGAAGCCAGCGCTCTGCATCTCCGCAACCTGATGCGGATCTGGCTGCCGCTGTGCCGGTCCCGGGGAGCCGGGAGGAGAGGGATAGAGTCTAGGGATCCTCCCGGGGACAGACCGTGAACCACGGAGCAGCCCCGCGGCTCAGCCTCTTCACCTCCTGACTTGGTTTGAGGGCGAACGGGAACTTTCTCCACACTGAGCGGGTCATTCCCCCCGAGGCAGGATCTCACTCGCCCACTCCTGGAACGGGGTCTACACCCCCCTCGACCCCCGGGGGTCTACACCCCCCTCGACCCCCGGGGGTCTACACCCCCCCCCCCCGCCTTGGGGACGGGGTCTACACCCCCCCCCCCCGCCTTGGGGACGGGGTCTACACCCAATCTCCCCCCCCCTCCAGCCTTGGGGACGGGGTCTACACCCCATCTCCCCCCCCCCCTCCAGCCTTGGGGACGGGGTCTACACCCCATCCCCCCCCCTCCAGCCTTGGGGACGGGGTCTACACCCCATCCCCCCCCCTCCAGCCTTGGGGACGGGGTCTACACCCCATCCCCCCCCCCCAGCCTTGGGGACGGGGTCTACACCCCATCCCCCCCCTCCAGCCTTGGGGACGGGGTCTACACCCCATCCCCCCCCCCCCCCCAGCCTTGGGGGCGGGGTCTACACCCCATCCCCCCCCAGCCTTGGGGGCGGGGTCTACACCCCATCCCCCCCCCCCCCAGCCTTGGGGGCGGGGTCTACACCCCATCCCCCCCCCCAGCCTTGGGGGCGGGGTCTACACCCCATCTCCCCCCCCCCAGCCTTGGGGGCGGGGTCTACACCCCATCTCCCCCCCCCCCAGCCTTGGGGGCGGGGTCTACACCCCATCCCCCATCCCCCCCCCCCCCAGCCTTGGGGGCGGGGTCTACACCCCATCCCCCCCCCCCAGCCTTGGGGACGGGGTCTACACCCCCCCCCCCCCCCAGCCTTGGGGACGGGGTCTACACCCCATCCCCCCCCCCCCCCAGCCTTGGGGACGGGGTCTACACCCCATCCCCCCCCCCCCAGCCTTGGGGACGGGGTCTACACCCCATCTCCCCCCCCCCCCCAGCCTTGGGGACGGGGTCTACACCCCATCCCCCCTCCCCCAGCCTTGGGGACGGGGTCTACACCCCATCCCCCCTCCCCCAGCCTTGGGGACGGGGTCTACACCCCATCCCCCCCCCCCCAGCCTTGGGGGCGGGGTCTACACCCCATCCCCCCCCCCCCCCCCCCCCAGCCTTGGGGACGTGGTCTACACCCCATCTCCCCCCCCCCCCCAGCCTTGGGGACGGGGTCTACACCCCATCCCGCCCCCCCCCCAGCCTTGGGGACGGGGTCTACACCCCCCAGCCTTGGGGAACAGGGTCCCTTCCCATCTCAATCCTCCCAGGATGGGTTTCTTTTCCCACCTCTATCCCCCTGGGATCGCTCTGCCTCCCCCCCTCCCGTGTCTCTCTCTCTCTCTCTTTCCCCATCCCCAAGGGGTGTTCTGCCTTGTTTTGCTCAGACCCTGGGGACTTTGTAAACAGGAATATCTGGGCTAGATTTTGTCTGGTCTGGCCTGGCCTGGATCGGCTGTCCTCTCTCTGCAGGTGCCTGAGGTATAGGGTTTTGGGGGTCTTGCGCTGCTAAGAAATATCAGAGTAAAGCCGCTCGGTTTTCCGGGGGTATAGACGTGTCGGGTGGCATCAGGCAGTTTTGGTTATTTGTGAGTCTATCACAAGCTTACTTGTCAAATAGTTTGAGCCGGCGGTATGTGTATTGAGCTGAGCAGGGGCATATGGCTGCTTTGTACAGCCGGACCTGACCCCCGTCAGGCCCCCCGCCCCCCTTGCGCCTAAAGGCAAAATAATCTCTCCTGTGACTGTTTACATTTCGGGGCTTTGCTGCCGACTGTCTCGTGAGGTTTCCACTCGTTACTTCCTCGGACTCCTAAATCACTTCATGATTTGTAGCCACTAACCACAAGTTAGTAATTGTTCATTATAATTAATAACTTGCCAATTTAAAAAAAACTTATCTAGAGCAACATGTAGTACAACTGATATAAATAACTTGAGAGACCGTGAGGAGTTGGGGGAGGGAGGCAGGCAGACAGGCAGGGGACCCACGAAGAGCTGGGGGAAGGAGGGAAGCAGGGGAATGCGTGAGGAGCTGGGGAAGGGAGGGAGGCTGAGGGATCCACAAGGAGCTGGGGAAGGGAAGGGGTCCTGTGAGGAGCTAGGTGAGGGAGGGAGGCAGGCAGACGGACCTGTGAGGAGCTCGGGGAGGGGGAGGGGAGGGGAGGGGGAGGGGGAGGGGAGGGGAGGGGGAGGGGGTGGGGGAGGGGAGGGGGTGGGGGAGGGGGAGGGGGGAGGAGGGGGAGGGGGAGGGGGAGGGGGGAGGAGGGGAGGGGGAGGGGGTGGAGGGGGGGGAGGGGGAGGAGGGGAGGGGGAGGGGGTGGAGGAGGGGAGGGGGAGGGGAGGGGGAGGGGGGAGGAGGGGAGGGGGAGGGGAGGGGGAGGGGAGGGGAGGGGGAGGGGGTGGAGGAGGGGAGGGGGAGGGGGTGGAGGAGGGGAGGGGAGGAGGGGAGGGGAGGGGGTGGAGGAGGGGAGAGAGGAGGGGGGAGGAGGGGAGGGGGAGGAGGGGAGGGGGAGGGGGTGGAGGAGGGGAGAGGGGAGGGGGTGGAGGAGGGGCAGAGGGGGGGAGGGGAAGGGGGGGCAGAGGGGGGGAGGGGAAGGGGGGGAGGGGAGGGGGGGGTGAGGGGAAGGGGAGGGGGGGAGGGGAGGGGAAGGTGGGGTGGGGAGGGGGAAGGGGGTGGGGAGGGGAGGTGGGAAGGGGGTGGGGAGGGGAGGTGGGAGGGGGGAGGGAGGGGGAGGTGGGGTGGGGAGGAGGGAGGAGGGGGAGTGTGGGGAGGGGAGGAGGGGGGGAGTGTGGGGAGGGGGAGGAGGGGGGAAGGGGGAGGGGAGGGTACAGGGGGGTGGGGGGGGGGAGGGGAGGGTACGGGGGGGGTGGGGTGGATGGGGAGGGGGGCAGGGGGAGGGGAGGGGGGCAGGGGGAGGGGAGGGTACAGGGGGGTGGGGTGGGGAGGGGAGGGTACGGGGGGGGTGGGGTGGATGGGGAGGGGGGGAGGGGAGGGTACGGGGGGGTGGGGTGGATGGTGAGGGGGGCAGGGGGGTGGGTGGGGAGGGGACCGGTGGGGAGGGGGGAAGCAGGGGCCTGTGCAAGGAGCTGGGGGAAGGAGGCAGGCAGGGGGACCCGTGAAGAGCTGGGGGAAGGAGGCAGGGAGACCCGTGAGGAGCTGTGGGAACGAGAAAGGGAGGCAGAGGACCAGTGAGGAGCTTGGGGGGGAGGGGGGGGGAGGTGAGGGGGACCAGTGAGGACTTGGGGGGGAGGGCGGCAGGCAGAGGGACTCGCGAGGAGCTGGTGGAGGGATTGTGGCAGGGGCTCCTTGTCAGGTTCTAATTAAAGACTTGTACCCCAAATGTTAACCTGTACTTCTTTGTTTAAAATATTGACATATCTGCAGTGTATCAGCAGCATTTTCTGTGCTAACCTTCTTGTCCTAATGCTCATTCAGTAAAAATATAGCAATAGATTTGAAAGAAACACATGGTGAGGAGTTGGGCTCAACATTTAATGACTATTCCAGGTTGAGGATTCTCTCTACCTGTAGCTTTGTCATTTTTGGCATGTTTATTTAGGTGTTGGCCTCTGATGTGATATGGAGAGAAAAGAGGGAGATGGGGGAGATAGTGCTTTGAGGGCAATCTGAACACTACAATAAAAAGCTCTTGAGGCTCCGAGTAAGTAAATGTTATGATAGCGAGATGCCCTGCTTAAGGTAACTGTCATTTTCTAAGAGCTTTTCATCACAAAACTCAGATTGCCCCCACAGGCATCTAACTCACCCTGTGCCTCTCTCTCCCATGTGTCTGCCTGAAGACATGGTATCTGTTTCTGACCCTCTGCTGCTCACTTCAGATGTCTCAGTGTTAAAGGATCCTGTGCCCCGGTTTGTGTGGCTGGAACTGTGGCTGGAAATTCTGAGGAAGCCCATTACTATTGCAGTGACAGTATTACCTGTCTCGGTGTATAGTGCCTGTATCACTTTCCTCATTGAGTTAGTTCTGAAGTGCAGTGGATAACTGAGGTAGAATCTTCTGTAACTGGTACATTGATGTTTCAAAGCCCCACTCTGCTACATTCAGCATCGATCACTTGTGAATCCATGATTTTATTAAAAATGCCCCTGTATTTTTACGCTAAAATTTAGCAACACTCCTTTAATGTTGATCACACTGGATCAAGAAGCACCTTGGTAAGGTTATGGATGTTTCACTGACTATCTGAAACCATGCCATTTCAATTTCCGTATCACACAATGAATACTGCATTCCAAGCTCTGTTTGATACAACGGGTGTTTTGTACGTTATCACAAGGCTCCATGGATTGTATTTCTTCACACTATAGGCAACTCCATATCTGGACATCACCTCGTGCATGTGTGTGTGGGTCTGTGTATGTCTGTGTGTGAATCTAGAAGCCGACAGGTTGTGTTTTATGCAGTTTTGGTGTAAACATGCTGCAGTACATTTTAATGTCAGCCCCAAGCCAGCCTCTGCAAGGCACTGCCTTGGGATTATTACCTTTTCCTTTACATTATAATAGTTTATATACAATGTGATTCTTTTATTTTAATGTTATATTTAGAACTGCAGATACTGGAAATGTGCTGCCGCTTATTGTTATAATTCTCTATACCTTTAGTCCTAAGCTAATCGAAGTGCCAAATGGCTGTGCAGATGTATAATGTCTTATGATGAAAATGGGCCAATGGAAACAGGGGCAAAACTCCCTTCATTCAGAAATGACAGGAGAATGCTAGTCTTTCTCCCTGATCAGTGCCACTATATTCTCTCTCTCTCACACACACACACTCCCCCCACCCCACCTCACCCCAGCAATAACCAAATCAGAGAAAGATTAAACGATGCCTTTTTGAGTGTTGTCGTTTCAACAGCAAACCACATAAAATGGATGTCTGGCTAGTTTTTTGTTCGTAATCCAGGTGAGTGGTTGAGATGATTTCATAAACTATACAGGTGAAGGTGATGTATTCCACATCTGAATTGAGTTATCATGTGTCCTTTCTCAACCTTCCTGTGTACCTGATATTACAGGAATTAGTTTAATCGGAGTGGGTAAAAGGTTTGTGTTGCTGGACTAGCAACCCAGAGGTTGTAGGTTAACTGGCAAATGTGAAAATCAGTTTGATAAATCTGGTCATTTGTAACTGGCATCAGAAATAAAAATGACCATGAAAATTCATGGAATGTTGTGAAAGACGAACTGTTTCACTGACACCCTTTAGAAAAAGGTAATTTGCCGACTCTGCCTGTTTTGCTGTACGACTCCAATTCAGGGTTGCATGGCTGACTTCCTAAGACCTCTAAAGTGGCCAAGCAAACTGCTCAGTGTATTAATGAGCATGCTCAAGAAGGCAGCTTATCACCACCGCCTTATCCAAGGATGTCAGTGCTATTTACCTCTGGTGTTGCTGTTTTTCTTCCGCTCCGTCAGAGTGGTGGGTGAATGTTGTGCAGCTGGTGCAAATCCTCAACAAATGTCATGCTCATTGTTTGTTTCCCCCAATTCTGTGCACTCTCCCTCACTTTACTCACCTTGCTGCAGTGTCCATTCTGCACAGTTCAACAACAACTTGGATTTATATAGCACCTTTAAGGTAGTAAGATGTTCTACGGTGCTCCACAAGCACATAGTCAAAGTGAGCCAGATGAAATATAGGACAGGTGACCAAAAGCTTGGAGAAAAAAAGGGAGCTTTATGGAGCATGGATGAAGGTTTCAGCAGCAGATATTTGGCAGCAGATGAGCTGAGGCAGGGGTAAAGTTGGGTAATGCTAATAAGCTAGAAATATATGGTCTGTATATGCAGCACTGAGGTTGTGTACAGTCTGACTTGGCCTCTAATAGTTGTCAGGAGAGGGATGCATTCAGTTGCTAGAGAATTGAGGACAATGGCTTCAGCCTTCCTGGTATTTAATTGAAAGAAATTTCTGTTCATCCCCTGGTGGCTGATAAGCAGTGTGATGAATTAGACATTGGTGGGTTCAAGAGAGGTGGTGTCAATGTAAACTTGACAGTGTTTTTGGATTATATTATCGAGGGGCAGCATGTGGTTGAGAATTCAGAGAGGGCCCAGGATAAACTCTTAGGGAATGCCAGAGGTAATGGTCCAGGAATAGGAAGAGAAGCCATGGAAGTTGATTATCTGGCTCTGATTGAATAGGTAAGAATAGAACTAGGCAAGTGCAGTCCCACTCAGTTGAACTGACTAGGAAACAGGAAGACAAGATTGCTCCTGAGTGCTCTCCAGTGAGCCTTAGTAGACAACCTGGGGACACTGGATGAAGATAACTCCGTTCATCTGGTGCTCGTTTGAAAAAAGATGTGCCAAGGCTCCCAACAGAAGTAAAAATTGAGCAATTGTTCAGTCTTTGCAATGACTGGTTGAGGAAAATCACATTAAAGAAGCTTTTAATGGCATGGAGATAGTGAGATGGAGGGATTTTAAGCAGGTAGTTCCAGAGATTAGGACCAAGACAACTAGAGAATCTACCACCAGAGTAGTATCATGTCCTCTACCATGAGGGGACAGAAATTGAGTATACAGGTCAGAGATATTGTAGTCCAACAGCACTTAACGTGGGACAGAACATAGGCAGCACAGACTTGGACAGCTTAGAGTTTATGGAGGTTAGAGGTCAAGAGGCCTCAATCGAGTGTTAACTTGATTTCTGTCCTCGTCATTTACAAACTCATCTACTGGTTCTGTGGTGGTAGATTCTCTAGCTGTGTTGGTCCTAATCTCTGGAACTACCTCCCTAAATCCCTCCATCTCGCTATTTCCATGCTATTAAAAGCTTTTCTAAAGTCATTTTCCTCAACCATTCAGTCATGGTGCTGCAAAAGTCTGGACAATTGCTCAATTTTTAACTTTGGTTGGGAGCCTTGGCACATCTTCCTTCATAACTCATTAATCTGGTGCTCGTTACCATCATCCAATATCCCCAGATTGTCTACTAGGGTTCACTGGAGAGCATTCAGAAGGAGGAATCCTCTTCCTGTTTCCTAATCCAGTGGGCCTGAGGCACCCAGTTGCTGCGCACTGGGGATTGAACTTTGGGTTTTCCTACTGTGTGTAGCTCTGCTATAAAATGCTTAACCAGCTGGGGGAGCCTCATCATACTTTCTAACTCTGAGTGTCCACTTTTAAGAGCAGTGTGGCAGAAGTCGATGATCTAGCTGTGCCCTCTTGGGGTACGATGTATGCTGAGGAATGAATGAAGAAACTGGCAGAAACACCTTCTGATTGAGGCAGCTTCAGTGGTCTTATAGAGCTGTGTTACATAAATAAAGACTTGCGTTGCTATAGCACCTTTCATGACCACTGGACGTCTCAAAACCCTTTATAGCAAATGAAGTATTTTTGATTTGTAGTCACTTTTGTAATGTAGGAAACAAGGCACGGAATTGTTTACAGCAAGCACCCACAAACAGCAGTGTGGTAATGACCAGATAATCTAATTTTGTGATATTGATCGTGGATAAATATTGGAAGGACATGGGAGAACTCCCATTCTGTGAGACCTTTTATGTCCCTCTGAGATGATAGGTAGGCTCTTGGTTTGAAGTCTCCTTCGGGAGTGGACATCTCTGACAGCGCAGCACTCCCTTGGTACTTTCTGGAATGTTGCATCCAAGTCCTTGAATAAGACTTGGACCCACAGCCTTGTTACTCAGAGGCGAGAGTGCTATCAATTGAGCCATGGTTGAGCCACCAAAAACTAGGAGAAGGAATAGGCTATTGGTCCTTTGAGCTTGCTCCACCATTCAGTACAACCATGGCTTATCTACTTCAGCTCCATCATCCCACACTATTGCCATGTCCCTTAACCCACTTACTATTCAAAAAAAATATTGATCTCTGGAATATACACAATGACTGACTGAGCATTTACTACTCTTGGATTGATATTTCCAAAATTTCACAACCCTTTTAAATGGCTGACCCTTTATTCTGAGAGTGTCTCCTAGTTTTAGACTCCCTAGCCGAGGGAAACAGTTTTTCCTATGTAATCCCTGCTGTAGTGTAATACATTTCATGCAGTGGTTGCACTTCCGTTATCCTAACTAATCCTCAACTCCACTATGCCCCAGTTACAATAATTACCATTCATGTACATAAGTGCGCCTCTAATCTCTCCATGTTACTACATCTTGGTTATTTAACAATCTATGTATACACCCACATACTACTTGTAATTCTCACCATCTAGCTACCATACTGCAGCTTCCCAGTTTACATTTCTGGGTTCCAGCTGGCAGCTACACTATCTCTGTTACTTTACAAGACTCTGATTGCTATTTTCACCATACATAACACATTCAGATTCCAGGTCCCAGCTGCGCTGTGAGTAGACACATGACTGTTCCCTCAGGCCAATCATAGGCACCATTAGAGATCTAAATTGCTACATTTAGTATACCCTGTATCTTTGCCCTTGTCCTGAAGCTTTATCTGGTACATTTTTATTAAATTATTTAGAAATGTAGAGCATTAAATTCCTAATGATCTCCACAGCACTCATAAAACCAATTCCAAATGTGTCTAGTATTATACCCAGGACAGGAATAGGCCATTCAGCCTCTTGAGCTTGTTCTGTTATTAGGTTAGATCATTGTAATCTGTACTTCAACACCATTTGCCCACCTTTGCTCCATATCTCTTGATATATTTACCCAACAAAATCTATCAATCTCAGACTTGAAAATGTCAATTGATTGCTAGCATCCACAGACTTTGGAGGAAAGAATTCCAGATTTCCACTACACTTTGGGCTGATCTTTCACTCCCGATTTGGGAGAAGGTGCCCTGAATCTTCGGATATTCGCTTTGGGGTGGGGGTGGGTGCGATCTGGAGTTGTGCCCTCCGACCTCAGAAAGAGCAGAGTGGGCTGTTTAAAAGGCCTGTCTCAGTTCTCTGGGACCTCGTCCCAGTTATTCAAAAAAATTAAAAAAACATTCCTCTAGCCCTCACCCTTCACACACCCTCACCCCTCACATATTCCCCATGCCCCACCCATACCAACTCATACCACATCATGCCCCCCATCCACCCTAATAGTCCCTCATAAGCTCCATGCCAACCCATGCGTCTCAACCAGCATCCCAGCAATGAAAATTGGATCTGTTTGAAGGCAGCTGCATCTCTACACGTGCAGCTGCCTCCAAGAACCACGGATATGCAAACTACAACCTGGTCCCGTTTTTCACCCCGCGTGAAAACAGTAGGTGCTGGGACTTCCGGCATTGGGGCTCCAGCACCTTTAAGCTAAGGTGTGGAGCCCTTCCAACTTCAGAAAGATTCAGGTGCTTCCTGATTTCACTCCTAAAATGGCCAAGTTCTAAATTTAACATTGTTCTGGATTTCCCTTGAGAGGAAAAAGTTTCTCTGTATCAACCCTCCAAAATTTCATTTTAATCTCTCAATTTATTCGCCCCTCAAACTTCTAACTCAAGGGAATATAATTCAAATTAGTATAACATATCTTTGTAATTTAACCTTTTAAGCTCTGGTACCATTCTAGGGAATCTAAGCCTGAATCTCCTGAAGTAATCCTTCCTGAAGTGCGGAGCTGAAAACCGAATCCAGTACTTCAGATGGGGTCTGCCCAAGGTTACCACAGGATCTTAGCTTATCCTAGAGAAGTAGGTAATTATGTCCAAGTTGGTTTGTCAGGTTGGGGGGGGGCGGTGGATAGTGGGGTGTCAGTGGTATAAGCAACTGATGACCAAATGGGCTGCAGTATTGTGTTTAGGAATTATTGTGACATGAACCTCTTTCTTTTGGTAAGGAGGGAATTGTGTTGTTGATACCAGCATTGTTCAGACTAACACTAAATTTTTTTCCAACTTTTTCCTCTTCTCTCCTGAAAGCACCACATCCAGCTGGTCTACTGTCCTTGATGTTCAATGTCTTATCCAGGAGAATATTTGTGTTGACATGCTATTCAGGCAGGAAAGGCATCGCTACATAGCCTACCCTGTGCACATCTGTTGTCTATGCAACCAGTTTATGATAGGATAATGAACAAGAGTGAGAAGCCAGACTGGTTTTCTCTTCTCTAGCTTAGTCATGTATTAGGATTTCACTGATATCAGCTGGCAAGGTATAGGTAAAAAAAAAAACCAAGAATTCTAATGGCTCATTAACCGGGTCTAGCAATTAGGTGAATAATCTGATCAGCTCAATTTGTTGCACTGGCTTATCTTTCCTCCAAGCATATTTTCATAGAGGTGGTGAGATTCTGGCTTTCTTGTTATGGCTTAGACCAGGATGCTGAGATGTCAGGTTATAAATACAGTCGTTATACCTGCTTGGCACATGGAGCATAAGGTCCCTTTTGGGATGGTTTATTATTGGCAGCCTTGGTTTACTTTATTTACAGAAATATGAAATGAACTTTTGGGATTACTCTCTCTTCATCTGATCAGCTCTTGGAGTGGAGGAGCAGGGTGGTCCTTGCTCTGGAAAGTAGTTCTGTTTGCACTATAGAGAAAGTCCATGCTTCTGTGGAGGTGGTAGTCGTTCTATATAGATTATTCTGCACTCTGGAGCTGACCCTGCTCTTGAGAGAGTCCTTGTCCTGATAATTGACACGAGAAAGTGAACCTCCCTGTGAACTGGGTGCATGTTTCCTGCTGTCCTATATTTTCAGCTGGACTGCTGGAATGTGAGTGGAGTTGCACAATTGACCACTTGTAAATACTCACTCATCACAGTGTTTCACCCCTCCTTACATACTCTCCCGTCTTTTATGATATCATCCACCCCACAGAGTGTCATCCCACCCACCCCCACCCCGCCACGCAACGGTGCCTCCCTGCTCACGGCTCTCCCTCTCCTTGTAGTAATTTCCCCACTCAGGATGTCTTTGTCTCCAACCCCCCCCACCACCCCTCCACCCACCCAATCTCCCAAATCCATGGTCTCCCTTCTTACCTTCCTGCAGTTGGCTCTCCTTTCCACCAAGCATGGTCACTTGCCGCCCCGTGGATCAATACCCAATGATGTGTTTTCTCTTCCCTCACCAAGGTCTCTTTCCCTCGCCCACCCCTCCCACCAAGCACCCTTCCGAAAATCACATGATCACTCTCCCCCCTCCAGAGTCTTTCCCACTTTCTTTCCTCTTGCCTGCGCTCTCTCCCTGCAAGCCAGCCCCACAGTCTCTATCTCCCCTCTGACTCCATCCTAATCCCCAGCAGTCTCTCTAACCTAACCCCCATAAACACACATTCTCCCCACCCCCCCTCGCATTCACTTAGTACTCCACCCCCCCATCCCACCATGGATTCTCTATTCCTCCTCTCTCTGTTCCCCCCCCCGTGTTCCCCCCTCTTCCTCTTCCCTGTGATCCCCCCACTTCCCCCCACACTGTGTCCCCCCCCTTCCTCCCCTCCGTGTCCCCCCCCTTCCTCCCCTCCGTGTCCCCCCCCTTCCTCCCCTCCGTGTCCCACCCCTTCCTCCCCTCCGTGTCCCCCCCCTTCCTCCCCTCCGTGTCCCCCCCCCTTCCTCCCCTCCGTGTCCCCCCCCTTCCTCCCCTCCGTGTCCCCCCCCTTCCTCCCCTCCGTGTCCCCCCCCTTCCTCCCCTCCGTGTCCCCCCCCCTTCCCTCCCCTCCGTGTCCCCCCCCCTTCCTCCCCTCCGTGTCCCACCCCCTTCCTCCCCTCCGTGTCCCCCCCCTTCCTCCCCTCCGTGTCCCCCCCCTTCCTCCCCTCCGTGTCCCCCCTCTTCCTCCCCACCGTGTCCCCCCCTCTTCCTCCCCACCGTGTCCCCCCTCTTCCTCCCCACCGTGTCCCCCCCTCTTCCTCCCCACCGTGTCCCCCCTCTTCCTCCCCACCGTGTCCCCCCTCTTCCTCCCCACCGTGTCCCCCCTCTTCCTCCCCACCGTGTCCCCCCTCTTCCTCCCCACCGTGTCCCCCCTCTTCCTCCCCACCGTGTCCCCCCTCTTCCTCCCCACCGTGTCCCCCCCTCTTCCTCCCCACCGTGTCCCCCCTCTTCCTCCCCACCGTGTCCCCCCTCTTCCTCCCCACCGTGTCCCCCCCTCTTCCTCCCCACCGTGTCCCCCCCTCTTCCTCCCCACCGTGCCCCCCCTCTTCCTCCCCACCGTGCCCCCCCTCTTCCTCCCCACCGTGCCCCCCCCTCTTCCTCCCCACCGTGCCCCCCCTCTTCCTCCCCACCGTGCCCCCCCTCTTCCTCCCCACCGTGCCCCCCCTCTTCCTCCCCACCGTGCCCCCCCCTCTTCCTCCCCACCGTGCCCCCCCCTCTTCCTCCCCACCGTGCCCCCCCTCTTCCTCCCCACCGTGCCCCCCCTCTTCCTCCCCACCGTGCCCCCCCTCTTCCTCCCCACCGTGCCCCCCCTCTTCCTCCCCACCGTGCCCCCCCCTCTTCCTCCCCACCGTGCCCCCCCTCTTCCTCCCC
Organism: Carcharodon carcharias; assembly: GCF_017639515.1. NCBI lineage: Eukaryota > Metazoa > Chordata > Chondrichthyes > Lamniformes > Lamnidae > Carcharodon > Carcharodon carcharias. Next base: position 86,316,940 of record NC_054473.1, read on the forward strand.
ACCGTGTCCCCCCTCTTCCTCCCCACCGTGTCCCCCCCTCTTCCTCCCCACCGTGTCCCCCCTCTTCCTCCCCACCGTGTCCCCCCTCTTCCTCCCCACCGTGTCCCCCCTCTTCCTCCCCACCGTGTCCCCCCTCTTCCTCCCCACCGTGTCCCCCCTCTTCCTCCCACCGTGTCCCCCCCTCTTCCTCCCCACCGTGTCCCCCTCTTCCTCCCCACCGTGTCCCCCCTCTTCCTCCCCACCGTGTCCCCCCTCTTCCTCCCCACCGTGTCCCCCCTCTTCCTCCCCACCGGTGTCCCCCCTCTTCCTCCCCACCGTGTCCCCCTCTTCCTCCCCACCGTGTCCCCCCTCTTCCTCCCCACCGTGTCCCCCTCTTCTCCCCACCGTGTACCCCCCCTCTTCTCCCCACCGTGTCCCCCTCTTCCTCCCCACCGTGTCCCCCCTCTTTCCTCCCCACCGTGTCGCCCCCCTCTTCCTCCCCACCGTGTCCCCCCTCTTCTCCCCACCGTGGTCCCCCCCTCTTCCTCCCCAGCCGTGTCCCCCCTCTTCCTCCCCACCGGTGTCCCCCCCCTCTTCCTCCCCACCGTGTCCCCCCTCTTCCTCCCCACCGTGTCCCCCCTCTTCCTCCCCACCGTGTCCCCCCCTCTTCCTCCCCACCGTGTCCCCCCTCTTCCTCCCCACCGTGTCCCCCCCTCTTCCTCCCCACCGTGTCCCCCCCTCTTCCTCCCCCACCGTGTCCCCCCTCTTCCTCCCCACCGGTGTCCCCCCCTCTTCCTCCCCACCGTGTCCCCCCCTCTTCCTCCCCACCGTGTCCCCCCCTCTTCCTCCCCACCGTGTCCCCCCTCTTCCTCCCCACCGAGGTCCCCCCTCTTCCTCCCACCGTTGGTGTGTCCCCCGCCCCCTCTTCCTCCCCACCGTTGTCCCCCCCTCTTCCTCCCCACCGTGTCCCCCCTCTTCCTCCCCACCGTGTCCCCCCCCTCTTCCTCCCCACCGTTGTCCCCCCTCTTCCTCCCCACCGTGTCCCCCCTCTTCCTCCCCACCGGTGTCCCCCCTCTTCCTCCCCCACCGTGTCCCCCCCTCTTCCTCCCCACCGTGTCCCCCCTCTTCCCTCCCCACCGTGTCCCCCCTCTTCCTCCCCACCGTGTCCCCCCTCTTCCTCCCCTACCGTGTCCCCCCTCTTCCTCCCCACCGTGTCCCCCCTCTTCCTCCCCACCGTGTCCCCCTCTTCCTCCCCACCGTGTCCCCCCTCTTCCTCCCCACCGTGTCCCCCCCTCTTCCTCACACCGTGTCCCCCTCTCTCCTCCCCACCGTGTCCCCCCTCTTCCTCCCCACCGTGTCCCCCCCTCTTCCTCCCCACCGTGTCCCCCCTCTTCCTCCCCACCGTGTCCCCCCTCTTCCTCCCCACCGTGTCCCCCCTCTTCCTCCCCACCGTGTCCCCCCCTCTTCCTCCCCACCGTGTCCCCCCTCTTCCTCCCCACCGTGTCCCCCCTCTTCCTCCCCACCGTGTCCCCCCTCTTCCTCCCCACGTGTGTGTCCCCCCCTCTTCCTCCCCACCGTGTGTGTCGCCCCCTCTTCCTCCCCACCGTGTGTGTCCCCCCCTCTTCCTCCCCACCGTGTCCCCCCCTCTTCCTCCCCACCGTGTCCCCCCCTCTTCCTCCCCACCGTGTCCCCCCCTCTTCCTCCCCACCGTGTCCCCCCCTCTTCCTCCCCACCGTGTCCCCCCCTCTTCCTCCCCACCGTGTCCCCCCTCTTCCTCCCCACCGTGTCCCCCCTCTTCCTCCCCACCGTGTCCCCCCTCTTCCTCCCCACCGTGTCCCCCCTCTTCCTCCCCACCGTGTCCCCCCTCTTCCTCCCCACCGTGTCCCCCCTCTTCCCTCCCCACCGTGTCCCCCTCTTCCTCCCACCGTGTCCCCCCTCTTCCTCCCCACCGTGTCCCCCCTCTTCCTCCCCACCGTGTCCCCCCCTCTTCCTCCCCACCGTGTCCCCCCCCTCTTCCTCCCCACCGTGTCCCCCCTCTTCCTCCCCCACCGTGTCCCCCCTCTTCCTCCCCACCGTGTCCCCCCTCTTCCTCCCCACCGTGTCCCCCCTCTTCCTCCCACCGTGTCCCCCCTCTTCTCCCACCGTGTCCCCCTCTTCCTCCCCACCGTGTCCCCCCTCTTCCTCCCCACCGTGTCCCCCCTCTTCCTCCCACCGTGTCCCCCCTCTTCCTCCCCACCGTGTCCCCCCTCTTCCTCCCCACCGTGTCCCCCCTCTTCCTCCCCCACCGTGTCCCCCCCTCTTCCTCCCCACCGTGTCCCCCCTCTTCCTCCCCACCGTGTCCCCCCCTCTTCCTCCCCACCGTGTCCCCCCCCTCTTCCTCCCCACCGGTCCCCCCTCTTCCTCCCCACCGTGTCCCCCCCCTCTTCCTCCCCACCGTGTCCCCCCTCTTCCTCCCCACCGGTCCCCCCCTCTTCCTCCCCACCGTGTCCCCCCTCTTCCTCCCCACCGTGTCCCCCCTCTTCCTCCCCACCGTGTCCCCCCTCTTCCTCCCCACCGTGTCCCCCCTCTTCCTCCCCACCGTGTCCCCCCCTCTTCCTCCCCACCGTGTCCCCCCTCTTCCTCCCCACCGTGTCCCCCTCTTCCTCCCCACCGTGTCCCCCCTCTCCTCCCCACCGTGTCCCCCCTCTTCCTCCCCACCGTGTCCCCCCTCTTCCTCCCCACCGTGTCCCCCCCTCTTCCTCCCCACCGTGTCCCCCTCTTCCTCCCCACCGTGTCCCCCCTCTTCCTCCCCACCGTGTCCCCCCTCTTCCTCCCCACCGTGTCCCCCCTCTTCCTCCCCACCGTGTCCCCCCTCTTCCTCCCCACCGTGTCCCCCCTCTTCCTCCCCACCGTGTCCCCCCTCTTCCTCCCCACCGTGTCCCCCCTCTTCCTCCCCACCGTGTCCCCCCTCTTCCTCCCCACCGTGTCCCCCCTCTTCCTCCCCACCGTGTCCCCCCTCTTCCTCCCCACCGTGTCCCCCCCTCTTCCTCCCCACCGTGTCCCCCCCTCTTCCTCCCCACCGTGTCCCCCCCTCTTCCTCCCCACCGTGTCCCCCCTCTTCCTCCCCACCGTGTCCCCCCCTCTTCCTCCCCACCGTGTCCCCCCTCTTCCTCCCCACCGTGTCCCCCCTCTTCCTCCCCACCGTGTCCCCCCCTCTTCCTCCCCACCGTGTCCCCCCCTCTTCCTCCCCACCGTGTCCCCCCCTCTTCTCCCCACCGTGTCCCCCCCTCTTCCTCCCCACCGTGTCCCCCCTCTTCCTCCCACCGTGTCCCCCCTCTTCCTCCCCACCGTGTCCCCCCTCTTCTCCCCACCGTGTCCCCCCTCTTCCTCCCCACCGTGTCCCCACCTCTTCCTCCCCACCGTGTCCCCTCCTCTTCACTCCCCACCGTGTCCACCCCTCTTCCTCCCCACCACGTTGTCCCCCCTCTTCCTCCCCACAGTGGACACCCCCTCTTCCTCCCCACCGTGTCGCCCCTCTTCTCCACCCACCGTGTCCCCCCTCTTCCTCCCCACCGGGTCCCCCCTCTTCTCCCCACCGTGTCCCCCCTCTTTCCTCCCCACCGTGTCCCTCCTCTCCTCCCCACCGTGTCCCCCCTCTTCCTCCCACCAGTGGGGTCCCCCCTCTTCTCCCCACCGTGGTCCCGCCCTCTTCTTCCTCCCCACCGTTGTCCCCCCTCTTCCGCCCCACCGGTCCCCCCCTCTCCTCCCACCGTGTCCCCCCTCTTCCTCCCCACCGTTCCCCCCCCTCTTCCTCCCACCGGTGTCCCCCTCTTCCTCCCCACCGTGTCCCCTCCTCTTCCTCCCCTACCGGTGTCCCCCCTCCTCTTCCTCCCACCGTGTCCCCCCTCTTCCTCCCACCGTGTCCCCCCTCTTCCTCCCCACCGTGTCCCCCCTCTTCCTCCCCACCGTGTCCCCCCTCTTCCTCCCCACCGTGTCTCCCCCTCTTCCTCCCCACCGTGTCCCCCCTCTTCCTCCCCACCGTGTCCCCCCTCTTCCTCCCCACCGTGTCCCCCCTCTTCCTCCCCACCGTGTCCCCCCTCTTCCTCCCCACCGTGTCCCCCCTCTTCCTCCCCACCGTGTCCCCCCCTCTTCCTCCCCACCGTGTCCCCCCTCTTCCTCCCCACCGTGTCCCCCCTCTTCCTCCCCACCGTGTCCCCCCCTCTTCCTCCCCACCGTGTCCCCCCTCTTCCTCCCCACCGTGTCCCCCCTCTTCCTCCCCACCGTGTCCCCCCTCTTCCTCCCCACCGTGTCCCCCCTCTTCCTCCCCACCGTGTCCCCCCTCTTCCTCCCCACCGTGTCCCCCCTCTTCCTCCCCACCGTGTCCCCCCCTCTTCCTCCCCACCGTGTCCCCCCTCTTCCTCCCCACCGTGTCCCCCCCTCTTCCTCCCCACCGTGTCCCCCCTCTTCCTCCCCACCGTGTCCCCCCCTCTTCCTCCCCACCGTGTCCCCCTCTTCCTCCCCACCGTGTCCCCCCTCTTCCTCCCCACCGTGTCCCCCCTCTTCCTCCCCACCGTGTCCCCCCTCTTCCTCCCCCACCGTGTCCCCCCTCTTCCTCCCCACCGTGTCCCCCCTCTTCCTCCCCACCGTGTCCCCCCTCTTCCTCCCCACCGTGTCCCCCCCTCTTCCTCCCCACCGTGTCCCCCCTCTTCCTCCCCACCGTGTCCCCCCCTCTTCCTCCCCACCGTGTCCCCCCCTCTTCCTCCCCACCGTGTCCCCCCTCTTCCTCCCCCACCGTGTCCCCCCTCTTCCTCCCCACCGTGTCCCCCCCTCTTCCTCCCCACCGTGTCCCCCCTCTTCCTCCCACCGTGTCCCCCCCTCTTCCTCCCCACCGTGTCCCCCCTCTTCCTCCCCACCGTGTCCCCCCCTCTTCCTCCCCACCGTGTCCCCCCTCTTCCTCCCCACCGTGTCCCCCCTCTTCCTCCCCACCGTGTCCCCCCTCTCTCCTCCCCACCGTGTCCCCCCCCTCTTCCTCCCCACCGTGTCCCCCCCTCTTCCTCCCCACCGTGTCCCCCCTCTTCCTCCCCACCGTGTCCCCCCCTCTTCCTCCCCACCGTGTCCCCCCTCTTCCTCCCCACCGTGTCCCCCCCTCTTCCTCCCCACCGTGTCCCCCCCCTCTTCCTCCCCACCGTGTCCCCCCCTCTTCCTCCCCACCGTGTCCCCCCCCTCTTCCTCCCCACCGTGTCCCCCCTCTTCCTCCCCACCGTGTTCCCCCCTCTTCCTCCCCACCGTGTCCCCCCCCCTCTTCCTCCCCACCGTGTCCCCCCCCTCTTCCTCCCCACCGTGTCCCCCCCTCTTCCTCCCCACCGTGTCCCCCCTCTTCCTCCCCACCGTGTCCCCCCTCTTCCTCCCCACCGTGTCCCCCCTCTTCCTCCCCACCGTGTCCCCCCTCTTCCTCCCCACCGTGTCCCCCCCTCTTCCTCCCCACCGTGTGTGTCCCCCCCTCTTCCTCCCCACCGTGTGTGTCCCCCCCTCTTCCTCCCCACCGTGTGTGTCCCCCCCTCTTCCTCCCCACCGTGTGTGTCCCCCCCTCTTCCTCCCCACCGTGTGTGTCCCCCCCTCTTCCTCCCCACCGTGTGTGTCCCCCCCTCTTCCTCCCCACCGTGTGTGTCCCCCCCTCTTCCTCCCCACCGTGTGTGTCCCCCCCTCTTCCTCCCCACCGTGTGTGTCCCCCCCTCTTCCTCCCCACCGTGTGTGTCCCCCCCTCTTCCTCCCCACCGTGTGTGTCCCCCCCTCTTCCTCCCCACCGTGTGTGTCCCCCCCTCTTCCTCCCCACCGTGTGTGTCCCCCCCTCTTCCTCCCCACCGTGTGTGTCCCCCCCTCTTCCTCCCCACCGTGTGTGTCCCCCCCTCTTCCTCCCACCGTGTGTGTCCCCCCCTCTTCCTCCCCACCGTGTGTGTCCCCCCCTCTTCCTCCCCACCGTGTGTGTCCCCCCCTCTTCCTCCCCACCGGTGTGTCCCCCCTCTTCCTCCCCACCGTGTGTGTCCCCCCCTCTTCCTCCCCACCGTGGTGTCCCCCCCCTCTTCCTCCCCACCGTGGTGTCCCCCCCTCTTCCTCCCCACCGTGTGTGTCCCCCCCTCTTCCTCCCCACCGTGTGTCCCCCCCTCTTCCTCCCCACCGTGTGTGTCCCCCTCTTCCTCCCCACCGTGTGTGTCCCCCCCTCTTCCTCCCCACCGTGTGTGTCCCCCCCTCTTCCTCCCCACCGTGTGTGTCCCCCCCTCTTCCTCCCCACCGTGTGTGTCCCCCCCTCTTCCTCCCCACCGTGTGTCCCCCCCTCTTCCTCCCCACCGTGTGGTCCCCCCCTCTTCCCTCCCCACCGTGTGTGTCCCCCCCTCTTCCTCCCCACCGTGTGTGTCCCCCCTCTTCCTCCCCACCGTGTGTGTCCCCCCCTCTTCCTCCCCACCGTGTGTGTCCCCCCCTCTTCCTCCCCACCGTGTGTCCCCCCCTCTTCCTCCCCACCGTGTGTCCCCCCCTCTCCTCCCCACCGTGTGTGTCCCCCCCTCTTCCTCCCCACCGTGTGTGTCCCCCCCCTCTTCCTCCCCACCGTGTGTGTCCCCCCCTCTTCCTCCCCACCGTGTGTGTCCCCCCCTCTTCCTCCCCACCGTGTGTGTCCCCCCTCTTCCTCCCCACCGGTGTGTCCCCCCCTCTTCCTCCCCACCGTGTGGTCCCCCCCTCTTCCTCCCCACCGTGTGTCCCCCCCTCTTCCTCCCCACCGTGTGTGTCCCCCCCTCTTCCTCCCCACCGGTGTGTCCCCCCCTCTTCCTCCCCACCGTGTGTGTCCCCCCCTCTTCCTCCCCACCGTGTGTCCCCCCCTCTTCCTCCCCACCGGTGTGTCCCCCCCTCTTCCTCCCCACCGTGGTGTCCCCCCCTCTTCCTCCCCACCGTGTGTGTCCCCCCCCTCTTCCTCCCCACCGTGTGTGTCCCCACCCTCTTCCTCCCCACCGTGTGTGTCCCCCCCTCTTCCTCCCCACCGTGTGTGTCCCCCCCTCTTCCTCCCCACCGTGTGTGTCCCCCCCTCTTCCTCCCCAACGTGTGTGTCCCCCCCTCTTCCTCCCCACCGTGTGTGTCCCCCCTCTTCCTCCCCACCGTGTGTGTCCCCCCCTCTTCCTCCCCACCGTGTGTGTCCCCCCCTCTTCTCCCCCACCGTGTGTGTCCCCCCCTCTTCCTCCCCACCGTGTGTGTCCCCCCCTCTTCCTCCCCACCGTGGTTGTCCCCCCCTCTTCCTCCCCACCGTGTGTGTCCCCCCCTCTTCCTCCCCACCGTGTGTGTCCCCCCCCTCTTCCTCCCCACCGTGTGTGTCCCCCCCTCTTCCTCCCCACCGTGTGTGTCCCCCCCTCTTCCTCCCCCACCGTGTGTGTCCCCCCCTCTTCCTCCCCACCGTGTGTGTCCCCCCCTCTTCCTCCCCACCGTGTGTGTCCCCCCCTCTTCCTCCCCACCGTGTGTGTCCCCCCCTCTTCCTCCCCACCGTGTGTGTCCCCCCCTCTTCCTCCCCACCGTGTGTTCCCCCCCTCTTCCTCCCCACCGTGTGTGTCCCCCCCCTCTTCCTCCCCACCGTGTGTGTCCCCCCCTCTTCCTCCCCACCGTGTGTGTCCCCCCCCTCTTCCTCCCCACCGTGTGTGTCCCCCCCCTCTTCCTCCCCACCGTGTGTGTCCCCCCCTCTTCCTCCCCACCGTGTGTGTCCCCCCCTCTTCCTCCCCACCGTGTGTGTCCCCCCCTCTTCCTCCCCACCGTGTGTGTCCCCCCCTCTTCCTCCCCACCGTGTGTGTCCCCCCCCTCTTCCTCCCCACCGTGTGTGTCCCCCCCTCTTCCTCCCCACCGTGTGTGTCCCCCCCCTCTTCCTCCCCACCGTGTGTGTCCCCCCCTCTTCCTCCCCACCGTGTGTGTCCCCCCCTCTTCCTCCCCACCGTGTGTGTCCCCCCCTCTTCCTCCCCACCCGTGTGTGTCCCCCCCTCTTCCTCCCCACCGTGTGTGTCCCCCCCTCTTCCTCCCCCACGTGTGTGTCCCCCCCTCTTCCTCCCCACCGTGTGTGTCCCCCCCTCTTCCTCCCCACCGTGTGTGTCCCCCCCTCTTCCTCCCCACCGTGTGTGTCCCCCCCTCTTCCTCCCCACCGTGTGTGTCCCCTCCTCTTTCCTCCCCACCGTGTGTGTCCCCCCTCTTCCTCCCCACCGTGTGTGTCCCCCCCTCTTCCTCCCCACCGTGTGTGTCCCCCCCTCTTCCTCCCACCGTGTGTGTCCCCCCCTCTTCCTCCCCACCGTGTGTGTCCCCCCCTCTTCCTCCCCACCGTGTGTGTCCCCCCCCTCTTCCTCCCCACCGTGTGTGTCCCCCCCTCTTCCTCCCCCACCGTGTGTGTCCCCCCCTCTTCCTCCCCACCGTGTGTGTCCCCCCCTCTTCCTCCCCACCGTGTGTGTCCCCCCCTCTTCCTCCCCACCGTGTGTGTCCCCCCCTCTTCCTCCCCACCGTGTGTGTCCCCCCCTCTTTCCTCCCCACCGTGTGTTGTCCCCCCCTCTTCCTCCCCACCGTGTGTGTCCCCCCCTCTTCCTCCCCACCGTGTGTGTCCCCCCCTCTTCCTCCCCACCGTGTGTGTCCCCCCCTCTTCCTCCCCACCGTGTGTGTCCCCCCCTCTTCCTCCCCACCGTGTGTGTCCCCCCCCTCTTCCTCCCCACCGTGTGTGTCCCCCCCCTCTTCCTCCCCACCGTGTGTGTCCCCCCCCTCTTCCTCCCCACCGTGTGTGTCCCCCCCTCTTCCTCCCCACCGTGTGTGTCCCCCCCTCTTCCTCCCCACCGTGTGTGTCCCCCCCTCTTCCTCCCCACCGTGTGTGTCCCCCCCTCTTCCTCCCCACCGTGTGTGTCCCCCCCTCTTCCTCCCCACCGTGTGTGTCCCCCCCTCTTCCTCCCCACCGTGTGTGTCCCCCCCTCTTCCTCCCCACCGTGTGTGTCCCCCCCTCTTCCTCCCCACCGTGTGTGTCCCCCCTCTTCCTCCCCACCGTGTGTGTCCCCCCCTCTTCCTCCCCACCGTGTGTGTCCCCCCCTCTTCCTCCCCACCGTGTGTGTCCCCCCTCTTCCTCCCCACCGTGTGTGTCCCCCCCTCTTCCTCCCCACCGTGTGTGTCCCCCCCTCTTCCTCCCCACCGTGTGTGTCCCCCCCCTCTTCCTCCCCACCGTGTGTGTCCCCCCCTCTTCCTCCCCACCGTGTGTGTCCCCCCTCTTCCTCCCCACCGTGTGTGTCCCCCCCTCTTCCTCCCCACCGTGTGTGTCCCCCCCTCTTCCTCCCCACCGTGTGTGTCCCCCCCCTCTTCCTCCCCACCGTGTGTGTCCCCCCCTCTTCCTCCCCACCGTGTGTGTCCCCCCCTCTTCCTCCCCACCGTGTGTGTCCCCCCTCTTCCTCCCCACCGTGTGTGTCCCCCCCTCTTCCTCCCCACCGTGTGTGTCCCCCCCTCTTCCTCCCCACCGGTGTGTGTCCCCCCCTCTTCCTCCCCACCGTGTGTGTCCCCCCCTCTTCCTCCCCACCGTGTGTGTCCCCCCCTCTTCCTCCCCACCGTGTGTGTCCCCCCCTCTTCCTCCCCACCGTGTGTGTCCCCCCCTCTTCCTCCCCACCGTGTGTGTCCCCCCCTCTTCCTCCCCACCGTGTGTGTCCCCCCCTCTTCCTCCCCACCGTGTGTGTCCCCCCCTCTTCCTCCCCACCGTGTGTGTCCCCCCCTCTTCCTCCCCACCGTGTGTGTCCCCCCCTCTTCCTCCCCACCGTGTGTGTCCCCCCCCTCTTCCTCCCCACCGTGTGTGTCCCCCCCTCTTCCTCCCCACCGTGTGTGTCCCCCCCTCTTCCTCCCACCGTGTGTGTCCCCCCCTCTTCCTCCCCACCGTGTGTGTCCCCCCCTCTTCCTCCCCACCGTGTGTGTCCCCCCCTCTTCCTCCCCACCGTGTGTGTCCCCCCCTCTTCCTCCCCACCGTGTGTGTCCCCCCCTCTTCCTCCCCACCGTGTGTGTCCCCCCCCTCTTCCTCCCCACCAGTGTGTTCCCCCCCTCTTCCTCCCCACCGTGTGTGTCCCCCCCTCTTCCTCCCCACCGTGTGTGTCCCCCCCTCTTCCTCCCCACCGTGTGTGTCCCCCCCCCTCTTCCTCCCCACCGTGTGTGTCCCCCCCTCTTCCTCCCCACCGTGTGTGTCCCCCCCTCTTCCTCCCCACCGTGTGTGTCCCCCCTCTTCCTCCCCACCGTGTGTGTCCCCCCCTCTTCCTCCCCACCGTGTGTGTCCCCCCCTCTTCCACCCCACCGTGTGTGTCCCCCCCTCTTTCCTCCCCACCGTGTGTGTCCCCCCCTCTTCCTCCCCACCGTGTGTGTCCCCCCCTCTTCCTCCCCACCGTGTGTGTCCCCCCCTCTTCCTCCCCACCGTGTGTGTCCCCCCCTCTTCCTCCCCACCGTGTGTGTCCCCCCCTCTTCCTCCCCACCGTGTGTGTCCCCCCCTCTTCCTCCCCACCGTGTGTGTCCCCCCCTCTTCCTCCCCACCGTGTGTGTCCCCCCCTCTTCCTCCCCACCGTGTGTGTCCCCCCCTCTTCCTCCCCACCGTGTGTGTCCCCCCCTCTTCCTCCCCACCGTGTGTGTCCCCCCCCTCTTCCTCCCCACCGTGTGTGTCCCACCCCTCTTCCTCCCCACCGTGTGTGTCCCCCCCCCTCTTCCTCCCCACCGTGTGTGTCCCCCCCTCTTCCTCCCCACCGTGTGTGTCCCCCCCTCTTCCTCCCCACCGTGTGTGTCCCCCCCCTCTTCCTCCCCACCCGTGTGTGTCCCCTCCCCCTCTTCCTCCCCACCGTGTGTGTCCCCCCCCCTCTTCCTCCCCACCGTGTGTGTCCCCCCCTCTTCCTCCCCACCGTGTGTGTCCCCCCCTCTTCCTCCCCACCGTGTGTGTCCCCCCCTCTTTCCTCCCCACCGTGTGTGTCCCCCCTCTTCCTCCCCACCGTGTGTGTCCCCCCCTCTTCCTCCCCACCGTGTGTGTCCCCCCCTCTTCCTCCCCACCGTGTGTGTCCCCCCCCTCTTCCTCCCCACCGTGTGTGTCCCCCCCTCTTCCTCCCCACCGTGTGTGTCCCCCCCTCTTCCTCCCACCGTGTGTGTCCCCCCCTCTTCCTCCCCACCGTGTGTGTCCCCCCCCTCTTCCTCCCCACCGTGTGTGTCCCCCCCTCTTCCTCCCCACCGTGTGTGTCCCCCCCCTCTTCCTCCCCACCGTGTGTGTCCCCCCCTCTTCCTCCCCACCGTGTGTGTCCCCCCCCTCTTCCTCCCCACCGTGGTGTCCCCCCCTCTTCCCTCCCCACCGTGTGTGTCCCCCCCTCTTCCTCCCCACCGTGTGTGTCCCCCCCTCCTTCCTCCCCACCGTGTGTGTCCCCCCCTCTTCCTCCCCACCGTGGTGTGTCCCCCCCTCTTCCTCCCCACCGTGTGTGGTCCCCCCCTCTTCCTCCCCACCGTGTGTGTCCCCCCCTCTTCCTCCCCACCGTGGTGTCCCCCCCTCTTCCTCCCCACCGTGTGTGTCCCCCCCTCTTCCTCCCCACCGTGTGTGTCCCCCCCTCTTCCTCCCCACCGTGTGTGGTCCCCCCCTCTTCCTCCCCACCGTGTGTGTCCCCCCCTCTTCCTCCCACCGTGTGTGTCCCCCCCTCTTCCTCCCCACCGTGTGTGTCCCCCCCTCTTCTCCCCACCCGTGTGTGTCCCCCCCCTCTTCCTCCCCACCGGTGTGTTCCCCCCCCCTCTTCCTCCCCACCGCGTGTGCGTCCCCCCCCTCTTCCTCCCCACCGCGTGTGCGTCCCCCTCTTCCTCCCCACCGCGTGTGCGTCCCCCTCTTCCTCCCCACCGCGTGTGCGTCCGTCTCTTCCTCCCCACCGCGTGTGCGTCCGTCTCTTCCTCCCCACCGCGTGTGCGTCCGTCTCTTCCTCCCCACCGCGTGTGCGTCCCCCTCTTCCTCCCCACCGCGTGTGCGTCCCCCTCGTCCTCCCCACCGCGTGTGCGTCCCCCTCTTCCTCCCCACCGCGTGTGCGTCCCCCTCTTCCTCCCCACCGCGTGTGCGTCCCCCTCTTCCTCCCCACCGCGTGTGTCCCCCCCTCTTCCTCCCCACCGCGCGTGTCCCCCCTCTTCCTCCCCACCGCGTGGTCCCCCCTCTTCCTCCCCACCGCGTGTGTCCCCCCCCCTTCCTCCCCACCGCGTGTGTCCCCCCCTCTTCCTCCCCACCGCGTGTGTCCCCCCCCTCTTCCTCCCCACCGCGTGTGTCCCCCCCCTCTTCCTCCCCACCGCGTGTGTCCCCACCCTCTTCCTCCCCACCGCGTGTGTCCCCACCCTCTTCCTCCCCACCGCGTGTGTCCCCACCCTCTTCCTCCCCACCGCGGTGGTCCCCACCCTCTTCCTCCCCACCGCGTGTGTCCCCACCCTCTTCCTCCCCACCGCGTGTGTCCCCACCCTCTTCCTCCCCACCGCGTGTGTCCCCACCCTCTTCCTCCACCCCCACCGTCATCCTATCTCGTGTTCCCCCCCCATGTTCCCAACTCTTCCTCCTGCTGTGTTCTTCTCCCCTGTTCCCCCCTCTTCCCCCCCCCCCCCCCATGTTCCCAACTCTTCCTCCTGCTGTGTTCCTCTCCCCTGTTTTCCCCCCTCTTCCGCTCCTGTGTGTTTCCCCCCCCCTTGTGTTCCCCTCTCTTCCTTCCCTTCCTTCCCCCTCCCCCCCCCCCCGCCAGCGATCCTCCCTCAACCTCCCCCCCGCCCCTGTTTCCTCCCTCTCCCGCCCCTGTTCCTCCATTGCCCGTTTTCACCCCCCCCCACCCCACGGCCATATTATTCCCCCTCTTTGGACCCCCTATCCTGTCCCCTTTCCTCTGGTGTCTGTCTTACCCCCCATGCCATCTCTTTGTCACCCCTGCACCCTCTCTACATACCCACACGTGCGGGCATGGACCTCTTCCTGGTTTCATGTTATCTGTAAGCTCCAAAGTTGTGCTCCGTATCCTTAAGTTGAAATCATTGATGTAACCCAGATGTATAGTACTCAGATCGTAGCTCAGCTATGCTTTCTGCCTCCATCAGGATATTTCTATTTTGTTCTCTGTCCTCCTCTGGGAATCCTGTTAATGTTAAAATGCCTTTAGAAGACGTTTTGATTCCCTTTTTGTGTTAGCTGCCAATCTGTTCTTGTATTGTCTCAGCCTCACTTCTTTCCTTTTTCACTTGTCTGTACTTCTTATATTCATACTGATTCCCCTTTGTATTATCAAGCTAACATTTGTTATAGTCCCACTTTTTTCTGCTTCATCCTACTCTTGTGGACAATGAAAGAGTTACAGCCTCTGGCTTTTGTTGTCCTCCCTTTCTTCCTTGTGGGAATTTGCCTAATGTACCTGAACCTTTTGCTCTTTAAAGACTGTCCATTGCTCTGTTACAAATCTGCCTGAAAGTCTTTGACTCTATTTTACTGAAGCTAGCTTTCTCCTAAATTCGCTGAAATTAGCTCTCTTCCAGTTTATTTTTATGATTGCTACTTGTTCTTCTCCATAACTAAGATAAAACTCACACTACAACGAGCACTATTCTCGAGGTACTTCCTTCTGTGACATTCTCCACTTACCCACTTCATTCCTCAGGACTAGATCCAGCATTGCCTCCTTCTCATTTAGACAAGCAACATTCTTTTTTGATCAAGAAAATTCTCCTGAGCACACCAGAATTTCCTCTCCATTTCTGCCTTTAATATAATCACCGCCCCATTCAATATTGGGGTAGTTAAGGTCTCCCATTATCATAAAGCTATAGATCTTGCACCTCTCAGTCATTTTGCAAATCTGCTTTTCTATCACCGTCCCACTATTTGGTGGCCTCATTTTTTCTCAACCAAATAAACTTTATTAACACACTTCTGCATTTACACACATGCACTCCAAAGCTAACTTAGACCTCTTTGTATTTTCTATGATCACATTTGTTCTAACTATTGCTCCCAGTCCTCTGTGCACCTCATTTTTACTTTTTTTCTGTATCTTACTGCCCAACCGCCTGCCAAGTTAGTTTCAACCCTTCCCCACAACCTGTCTGCTAGGATACTGCTCAGGTACAACTTGTCCATCTTGTACAAGCCCACCCTCCTTCATTGTGTCTCTAGTCATGCATTATCCTGCCATATCCTCCTCCTCCTCATTAGAGCATGGCATTGGGAGTAATCCAGAGACTACTCTTTTGGAAGCCTGCTTTTTAACTACTTCTCCTGACTGCAGAACCCCAAACCTCTTCCTTCCTGTGTTGTTGTTTCCAACAAGGACCATGCCTTCTAATTCTTCCTCTTCCTCCTGTAGAATGTTCTGCATCCACTTCTTGATTTCTCTTTCCCTCCGTGGTGCCAGGGTGTCAATGCACCATGCGGGTCAGACGTTAACTGAAGCAGAATTTGCCTGTACGTGCACCTGTTGAACCTCCATTTACTATTGGAATCTTGCACTTTGTCGTACAGGCCTTTGCCTCAAAGTGCCAAGTTCAGACTGTATACCTTTTGAGGTGTCGCTATCCTCACTAGCCCTCAGTGCTGAATAATGGAAAAATTCCTGCACAAAGTGCCTCTTCCTACCCTTAAGGATGGCTATCCGCTTGCAATTCTGAACTCTATCTGGCTTGGGAGTGACCACCTCCTGGAACCTGGAATCCAGGGCTTCTGCATGCCCTGCAGTACATCCAGTTGCCCCTGAAGCTCAGAAACCCTGAGTGGGTTTGAGAAGCTAGAGGCACTTTCTGCAAAGATTCACCTCCAGGACACATGAAATATCCTGACGTTCCCAGATGTCGCAGGAATTGCAGGCTCCAGGTCGCAGCTGTCCCTTCATTCTAATTAGAAACTTTAAATAAACTCCTTAGATGAAAGGTGATCGATGCATAGTTGCTGTTAACTAGATCTAAGCTAAACTAAACTAATCCACCATGGATGCTGGAAATGAATATTTCCAGTATTTTCTATTTTTATTTCTAAACCATGCTGCTAGTTTTATTATTTGCTCTTCAAAGCAAACAAACCAAAGACTAAATTATTTACTCAGGTTTAACAAGAACCACTGAGATACTAAACACAACTAGTTTTCTATATACTTGACCTGGATACATATCTTCAAATCTTTGGGTTCTGTCTTTTCATTGCTTTTGAGTTCGGTGTTAGAGGCCGCCTTTCTCCACTCCACTATTGACTCTGATTGCGATTCATCTAGCTCTGCCTCCAAGTTCTTTGCCTCAGTTAAAGACTCTGCTAGCAACAGATTAAAGAGAGAACAGAATTACCTGGAAAAACTCAGCAGGTCTGGCAGCATCGGCAGAGAAGAAAAGAGTTGACGTTTCGAGTCCTCATGACCCTTCGACAGAACTTGAGTTTGAGTCCAAGAAAGAGTTGAAATATAAGCTGGTTTAAGGTGTGTGTGTGTGGGGGGCGGAGAGATAGAGAGAGAGAGAGAGAGGTGGGGGTGTGGTTGTAGGGACAAACAAGCAGTGATAGAAGCAGATCATCAAAAGATGTCAACAACAATAATACAAAAGAACACATAGGTGTTAAAGTTAAAGTTGGTGATATTATCTAAACGAATGTGCTAATTAAGAATGGATGGTAGGGCACTCAAGGTATAGCTCTGTCCGCAAGAATGACCCAAACCTCCCTGTCGTTTGCCATTTTAACACTCCATCCTGCTCTCTTGCCCACATGTCTGTCCTTGGCTTGCTGCATTGTTCCAGTGAAGCCCAACGTAAACTGGAGGAACAACACCTCATCTTCCGACTAGGGACTTTACAGCCTTCCGGACTGAATATTGAATTCAACAACTTTAGGTCGTGAGCTCCCTCCCCCATCCCCACCCCCTTTCTGTTTCCCCCTTCCTTTTTTTTCCAATAAATTATAACGATTTTCCTTTTCCCACCTATTTCCATTGTATATAAAAAAAAACCCCCACTAGAGCTATACCTTGAGTGCCCTACCATCCATTCTTAATTAGCACATTCGTTTAGATAATATCACCAACTTTAACTTTAACACCTATGTGTTCTATTGTACTATTGTCATTGACATCTTTTGATGATCTGCTTCTATCACTGCTTGTTTGTCCCTACAACCACACCCCCACCTCTCTCTCTCTCTCTCTCTCTCTCTCTATCTCTCCGCCCCACACACACACCTTAAACCAGCTTATATTTCAACTCTTTCTTGGACTCGAACTCAAGTTCTGTCGAAGGGTCATGAGGACTCGAAACGTCAACTCTTTTCTTCTCCGCCGATGCTGCCAGACCTGCTGAGTTTTTCCAGGTAATTCTGTTTTTGTTTTGGATTTCCAGCATCCGCAGTTTTTTTGTTTTTATTAGATTAAAGAAAGAACTGAAAGATGTTTATTGCAGATGGTGGAAGGCATATATTGAACCATTATCCTCTCAACAGTCAGCTGGAGGCCAATGAGATTAGGTGGTAAAATTTACTTGAAAGGTGAATCATCTTTGAGCAAAAACAGTTCAAAGAATACTGTTTAACACACTGATCAGCATTTGCAGGGGAAATGGTGGTGAATGGTTACCAAATTTATTTGTCTTCCTCTGTTGGAATCCTCTGTAAAGGCCTGGAATTAAATGGGGCAGTGTTATAAAGAAATCTGAGTCCAGAGGAATGTCAGGCCATTGAATTGCTCAGCTGAAGTATGTACAGACTGAGCACTTGCTAGGGGGAATGTCTGGTGAGGAGAATAGGTCAATATAAGAGTAATCTCGCTGGTCCTGAGCCACTTCACTCTGGATCTTTTACCCACAAGGGACAAACGATGGAGAGAAGCCTCTACTACATTCTCCACTCAGGCTAGTTGTTGAGTTAAGAGCTCACCTTAATTCAAGAACCAATGTAGAACTAGTCATATTTGAGCAGAGGACCTAAGAATGGATTTGTTTCCATATGGAGCAGCTGTAATCTCTGTCTAGACTCACTGTTAATTACCCTGCCCCAAAAACTTGGAAATGTTGCAAAGTTGAAACCGGGTGTGAGCTGGTTCGGGATGGGAAAAGGTAAACCATGCCAAGTTGTTGGCTGCCTGTTTTTCAGGAAATAAAGAAGCAAACGGCATTTGAAATTCCTCCCAGTAAGAGTTGTTTGCTCATCACAAGGTTCTGTGTTGTTTTCATGAATATCTTTTAGATTCCTATTGTTCAAATCCACAAGAAGAAGGCCTGCCTCAAAAATCTGTTGTAGGACGGTATAAAAAATACACAAAAGCTGGGCTGGGCTTTGTGATTACTGGAGAAAAGACTGTGTACTTTGGGATGTTTTAGCCCAAAGCTTGTTCAGCCCCTTGGTGCTGTGATCTGGGTTAATCATATTTTGAGTGGATTTGATATTCTTCTTGTTCTTCACCCTTAAATGACAATCAAATTATAGGAAGGGTTGGAGGCAAGACTTTGTGGAAGAAGAACGAGTTGTAACTCCCATGAGGGTTTAACAGTGGTCACAGAAACAGAAAGATCACATGGATGCTTCAGTGGTGCTCTGGCACCATACTTACTGTTTCTTGCTGTAATAAGAAGGATGACTGCTCTAGAGGTTTGACCTACTCTAGTCATTGAAATCGAAGAAATTTCCCCATGCTTTGACTGTGGAAGGGGAAAGTGAAGAGAGAGCCTGGATAACAAAAACATTGCAGCCAAATTCTCCAGTTCACCCCACTGAGGAGATTGTCACTATTTGCAGAAGCAATCTGCTGGAAGGCCTGTTGTGGGACATCTGGGCACTACTGGTGTTTAGATAAGAGAGGAGGAGGGAACAGTAACATGTTAAAAACGTTTGGGGGAATTGGGGATACCTGTCTTCCACTTTGTTATGCCTATAATACAGACAGGTTTTTAAAAATTCATTTATGGGATGTGGGCATCGCTGGCTAGATCAGCATTTATTGCCCATCCATAATTGCTCTTTAGAAGGTGGTGGTGAGCTGTCTTCTTGAACTGCTGCAGTCCATGTGGTGTAGGTACACCCACACTGCTGTTAGGGAGTTCCAGGATTTTGGCCTAGTGACAGAGAAGGAACGGCAATATATTTCCAATTAAGGATGGTGAGTGGCTTGGAGGGGAGCTTCCAGGTGATGGTGTTCCCATGCGTCTGCTGCCTTTGCCCTTCTAGATGGCAGTGATCATGGGTTTGGAAGGTGCTGTCTAAGGAGGTGACAATGCAAAAGCAGTTTGGTGTGAAGTAGGAGTCCAAGTAAAATTTTGGAGCTGTAAGCTAAGTGGTATTTCTATAGGGCAGTCAGTAATGGAGACTTCAGGATTCCAGTAAATCAGCTGCATGAGAGATGCCAAGATGCCAGTCAGCACTTGTGTAACTCAGAGCAAGGAACATAGGAACCAGAGTATGACATTCAGCCCCTCAAGCCTGTTCCTGCCATTAATTCAGTTATGATAAATATCCCTTGATAGCCAAACATAATAAAGATCTATCTAGAACAAAGTATTGGGGATGCTGGAAACCTGAAATAAAAGCACTCAACAGGTTAGACAGCATCTGTGGAGAGTGAAATGGAGTTAACGTTTCAAGTTGATGACACCTTGTCAGAATTAGGTTTCAATCTTGGAAGTTTTCAATTGACCCTGTATCCATGAGCTTTTACAGTAGAGGGTACCAAATTTCTTCTAATCTTTGTGTGGAAAAATTATGTCCTGGTATTCATTTCTGAATGACCTAACGCACCCTTTGTTCTGTGTTCCCCTCGCACTGAGAATAACTTTTCTATATCTACCATATTGAATTCCTCTGTTATTGAAGACTTTTATTAGATTATTAGCTCTTTACCTTTTAAACTTGAGTTGTATTCTCTTGAGTTTGAGACTTTACTTAAGTGTCTAACCCTTTTCACTCTGGTGTGATTCTGGTGAATCTACACTGTACCCCTGCCAAGGCTAATATGTCCTTCCTGAGGTATGGTGCCCAAAACTGAATGTATTACTCCATATGGGCTCTGACCAAGGCTGTACAAAATTGAAGCACCACTTCTGCATAATTCGTGTTACAGTCCCTTGAGGTAAAGTCCAAAAATTCATTAGTCTTGTTGATTACTTTTTCTATATATTTACCAGCTTTAAGTGATTTATGTTCATGGACACTTAAATCTCTTTATTGTTCCACAGTTCTTGGTTTCTTGCTATTAACAGCAACAGCTTGTATTTATATAGCACCTTTAACATAAAATGTTCCAAGGCACTTTACAGGAGAGTTATAAAACCAAATTTGATACTGAGTGACATAAGGCGATATTTGGGGAAATGGCCAAAAACTTGGTCAGAGTTAGGTTTTAAGCATTGTCTTAAAGGAGAAAGGGAGGTAGAGTCAGAGAGGTTCAGGGAGACAATTCCAGAGCTTAGAACCCAGGCAGCTGAATTCAAGGCCACCAGTGGTGGAGCAATTAAAATCAGGAATGCTCAAAAGGCGTGAATTAGAGGAGTGCAGATATAATGGAGAGTTATGGGGTTGGAAGGGGGTGGGGGTAGATGCGGATGTGCATGTCAAGTGGTTTTAAAATTGAGGTGTTGCTTAACCTGGAGTCAGTGTAGGCCAGCGAGCACAAGGGTGATTGGCCAACAGAACGTGGTGCAAGTTAGGACATGGGCAGCAGAGTTTTGGATGACCTCAAGTTTGTGGAAGGTAGAATGTGAAAGACCAGTTAGGAGTTCATTGGCGTGGTTAAGTCTAGAGGTAATAAAGACATGGATGAGGGTTTGGTTGCGGTCCTGCGTTTGCTGTGCTCTTGGATGGCTATTCTCGGCTACTGGTCCCACTCTAGCTGAGTTCTTGGATGGCTGCTCTCACATGCTGCTCCCACCCTCACTACGCTCGGGGCTACTGGCTGGTCCTGTTCTTGCTGTGTTCTCAGGTAGCTTCTGTTAGTTGCTGACCCAGTTCATTTTTATTTAAATAACTTAACACCTCTTGATGTAATGAACAGAGGAATACCATACAAACATACTTATATCATTAACATTTTTATTTCTGGCTTTATACTCACTTTTTCCATATATTCATTTTAAATCGCTAACATTTCTTGATTTTTATTTTGAGTTGTAGCACTGATACTGTGGTTTGGCCACCTGAGAGCACGGCAGATGCTGTACAGGTTGCGCCAGGAGTTTAACATATACTAAACTCTGACATCAGCTGGACTAAGGGAATGGATTGAGTTCCTGTTAAAATGAACTAGGTTATTGTGTCTTTTTAAAAGGAGTAAACCAAGGATTGCCCATCAGTATGAATAGAGCCAAGTGTGGAAAGATACCAAAACTGGCAAAATTAAATTTAATATGTCTCATTATGAAGAAATGTAGCATAGCTATTCTTACACTGTAACAATTAGTACCAATTCTGAGAGAATATCTAGGATAGCTGTCATCACATTGCAATGCTAATATCATGAGGTATGGTCCAGTTATCTAACATTATATGGAAATTTCTAGCATTAACTCTTGGAATACCAGCTGCACGGTGATACTTACTATCCTTGGGTTTTGTAATAATTACAGGCCATCTGTGCCAGTAATTATTATGATTAACCAGTGCCACCCATTATAGTAATTGGAGAACTGAATGGAGTATTATTATTGACTCTTCTCATTAGTAAATATTAGTGTAATGTACATTATGAATGTCTGTTAACTATTAACATCTGTGTGTTTTGATCTGCCCCTTATCTGTTGACCGTTCTCCCTCAGAAGTCTGAATGCTTGGACAATTGGAGCCTTTAAAACTGAGATCAATAGATATTTGTTAGATAAGAGTATCGCGAATTGTAGCAAAGGTTGGAAAGTAGAGATGAGGTGCAGATCAGCCATGATCTATTTCAGTGGTGGAACAGGCTCATGGAGCTGAATGGTCTACTCTTGCTCCTACCAAATGTGGAGGATCTGTTCATGATGTTGTCAGAAGGCCAGATTTTTTTCAAAATTGGACCTGACAAATGTCAGTCTGCAACTAGAGTTAGATGATGAGTCTAAGAGTGGAATCAGCCTATATTTGCACTAAGTGCAGTACCGGGCGTGAAAAATGACATTTTACCCATAATGACGGGTTTTTGCGCCATATCATCCACTTCCCACCTTATTAATTATGCAGTCACTGGAAAGAAGCCACCTCAGTGGGGGGCAGCCTCTGAATCGCCAGCCAGCTGTTACTTCACCATTTCCTCACTCTGGGTGCCATATTTAAATTGCTGTTGTGCACACAGTTCTCAATGCTTGCAGCCCAGGACTGCTCCAGTGAAGACATGGCCCTGAAAGCCAAGAAGAGTCCAGTTACCCGTCATTTTTGAAGGCCCGCCGCGATGTCCTCACCCCTGCTTTGGCCACAGGAGGTCGAGCAATCTCACATCTCTGACATGGGGGGTGGTGGTCAGTGCTAACGTTGAATAGAAGAGGTTAGCCATCCAATGCAGAAAGAAGACGAATGATCTCACCTGTGCTGCCAGGGTAAGGCAACCATCCCATCGCTCTAAACTCTCACACTGACAAGTCCATCACACCTTCACTGGCATCTCACTCACTGCCAGCTCAAGGTACATCATCTCTCTCTCACTTTCTCGCTTGCTCTCTCTCTTGCTTTCTCGCTCGCGCTCTCTCTCTCTCACTTCCTCTCTCTCCAGCCATTGAAAAGCCACTGCTGTCTTATGGCAGGCCTGCTAGGTAGAGACCTGCCCATGAGTCCCTTAAGACTGATGTGATGCTGTCTCTGAAGCCTGGCACTGATGACTGTGAGAGCAGCCTGAAGCAAGGTTGATAAACAAACCTCAAAGTCCCGAGCAAAGTGCGGCTCGCCAGGTGCACGTTGCTTATGTACAGTTGTGAAACATGTCAGCGTGCAATCAAGGGCTTATAATGAGATGCTAAAGTATTGAAATTAGGTTCCCGATATCTGGTGGCCCGCCATTGACAGGTGCAGCGGACAATTGCAATAACTAGTTTCACAACGGCATAAAACTGAATTTTGGCCTTCTCGCCATATTGTCCGCTCATGCCTGCCATGACGCCCGCTGCTAATGGGACTGGATGATTCCACCCTATTTGACTATTAATACACACGTGAGTCTATTTCAGTTTCACAGGTTGCCATTTGGTGTTTGTTCAGCCCCTAGAATTTTCCAAGGGGTAATAAACCAGATTTTGCAAGGAATTTGGAGAGTAGTGTGCTGTTTGGATGACAGACTTATTTCAACTCCAAAAAGGCGGACCCAAGATGACAGGCTGCAAGAGGTGCTCCAACATTTAGAAAAGTACAAAGTTCAGGGAAAGACATGTGAAATGTTTCAAAACTCTGTAGACTATTTAGGTCAGTGTAGATAAAGATGGGTTACATCGTATCAAGGCTAAGGTTAAAACAATAAGAAATGCGCCACATCCTCAATATCTCTGAGCTTTTGGGATTGGTGAATTACTATGTTAAATTCATAATAAGTTTGGCGACATCATTGCATCTATTGAATGAACTCCTGAGGAACAGTATTCGTGGAATTGGGCAGGGGAGTGTGACAAAGCATCCAGTTGTGTGAAAGTAAATTGGTAGATGGTGCAGTGCCTTTACATTACAATGTGTCCAAAAAGATTAAGCTAGCATGTGATTCCCCTCCATTGGGAGTAGGTAGTGTGATCTCTCATGTGTTGGATAATGGTGAGGAGGGACTGATTGAGATAAAATGTGAAGGATTGTCTTTGATTTTTGAAATAAAAAGATTTCATATATACTTGTATGGTCGTAGTTTCACATTTGAAACTGATCATAAGCCACTGTCTGTTATTTTGAACATAAAGTTTCCGGTAACAAAAACAGAATTACCTGGAAAAACTCAGCAGGCCTGGCAGCATCGGCGGAGAAGAAAAGAGTTGATGTTTCGAGTCCTCATGACCCTTCAACAGAATTAGGTGAATCCAAGGAAGGGGTGAAATATAAGCTGGTTTAAGGTGTGTGTGTGTGTGGGGGGGGTGGGGGAGGGGGTGTGGGGGGAGAGAAGTGGAGGGAGGGTGTGGTTGTAGGGACAAGCAAGCAGTTATAGAAGCAGATCATCAAAAGATGTCACAGACAACAGAACAAAAGAACACATAGATAAAAACAAAAAACTGCGGATGCTGGAAATCCAAAACAAAAACAGAATTAGCTGGAAATGTTGAAGTTGGTGATATATATCTAAACGAATGTGCTAATTAAGAATGGATGGTTGGGGAATTAAGATATAGCTCTAGTGGGGGTGGGGGGAGCATAAAAGATTTAAAAATATTTAAAAATAATGGAAATAGGTGGGAAAAGCTTGTCCCTACAACCACACCCCCCCTCCACTCCTCCTCCCCCCCCCCCATACACACACCCACACACACACACACACACCTTAAACCAGCTTATATTTCACCCCTTCCTTGGATTCACCTAGTTCTGTTGAAGGGTCATGAGGACTCGAAACGTCAACTCTTTTCTTCTCCACCGATGCTGCCAGACCTGCTGAGTTTTTCCAGGTAATTCTGTTTTTGTTTTGGATTTCCAGCATCCGCAGTTTTTTGTCTTTATCTCTAAAGTTTCCGGTACCCATTTTAGCTGCAGTCCGAACGCAGAGATGGGCTTTCATTTTGTCTCTTTATTGGTATGAGATAAATACAGATGATCGAAAGATCATTGCAATGCTGATGGAATGCCTAGATTACCTTCCACATCAGAGGTTGAGCCCAACAGGGAAGATGTAATTTTCCTTTCACATGTAGATGGGTTGCTAGTCACAGCAGATGACAGCGGTAGAACAACTTGCAGGGACCCTGTATTGGCGAGTATATCTGATTATATCACAAATGGATGGTCAGTACAGATATTGGATTTGGAAATCAGGCCTTTTTTATGCGCAAGAATGAGTTGTCAGTTGATAAATGTTGTATTATATTGGGAGCCAGCGTTGTAATTCCTGAAAGGTATGGATCGCAGTTGCTATATGATCTTCATGGTCAACATTTAGGAATGGGCTTGACAAAGAGTCTAGCGAGAAGATATCTTTGGTGGCCAGGGTTAGGTAAGGACAGAGAAGACACAGTGAAACAGTGTAGAGTATGTCAAACTGTAGAAAAGAAGCCGCCATCGGTACCTTTGCAGCCAAGGAAATTTCCAGCTAGAGAGTGGCAGAGGCTGCCCATTGACTTTGCAGAATTTGAAGGGCAAGACCTAAGACATAGGAGCAGAAGTAGGCCATTTGGCCCTTCGAGTCTGCTCCCCTATTCAATGAGTTTATGGCTGATCTGATAATCTTCAACTCCACTTTTCTGCCTTTTCCCCATAACCCTTGATTCTCTTACTGATTAAAAATCTGTATATCAGCCTTGAATATACTTAACAACCCAGCCTCTACAGCCCTTTGCGGTTAAGAATTCCACAGATTGACTACCCTCTGAGGGAAGAAATTCCTCCTCATCTCTGTTTTAAATGGGCGCCCCCTTACTCTGAGATTATGCCCTCTGGTCCTAGACTCTCCCACAAGGGGAAACAACCTCTCAGCATATACCCTGTCAAGCCCCATAAGAATGTTATATGTTTCAATAAGGTCGCCTCTCATTCTTCTAAATTCCAATGAGTACAGGCCCAACCTACTCAATCTCGCCTCATAAGAAAATCACTCCATCCCCGGGATCAACCTCGTGAACCTTCTCTGGACTGCCTCCATGTCATTATATCTTTCCTTAGATAAGGGGGCCAAAACTGCACAGCATTCTAGTGTGGTCTGACTAGTGCCTTGTATCGTTTTATCAAGATTTCCCTATTTTTATACTCCATTCCCTTTGAAATAAAGGCCAACATTCCATTTGCCTTTCCTATTACATGTTGAATTTGTATGCTAGCGCTTTGAGCTTCATGCACAAGGACTCCCAAATCCCTCTGTACTGCAGCCTTCTGCAGTCTTTCTCCATTTAAATAATATTCAGCTCCTCTAATCTTCCTGCCAAAGTGCATAACCTAACACTTTCCACATAGGGCATTCCAAAGGAGGAGGGCAAACAGACAGAGATCATGGTACATATTGGTACCAACGACATAGGTGGAAAGAGGGATGAGGTCTTGCAAGCAGAATTTAGGGAGCTAGGAAACAGATTAAAAAACAGGACATCAAAGGCAGTAATCTCTGGATTACTTCCGGTGCCACGCGCTAGTGAGCATAGAAATAGGAGGTTAGTCCAGATGAATGCGTGGCTGGAGAGAAAGTACAAGAGGGAGGGCTTTAGATTTCTGGGACATTGGGACTGTTTCTGGGGGTGTTGGGATCTGTACAAGGCGGACAGGTTGCACCTGAACCAGAATGGGGCCAACACCCTTGCGGGGAGGTTTGCTAGTGCTGCTGTGGAGGGTTTAAACTAACTTGGCAGGGTGATGGGATCCTGAGAGGAGGTTCAGTAGGGGGAGATGCACAGCCAAAATTAGAAGAGAGAGCGAGCGAGTCTGGAAGGCATAGAAATTATTGGCCAGTTAAGGCACAAGGGAGTTTGGCAAGGTTGGATGGTATTTATTTTAATGCAAGGAGTCTGACGAATAAGGCAGATGAGTTGAGGGCACAAATTAACACATGGAATTATGATGTCATTGCTGTCACGGAGACATGGTTGAGAGAGGGGCAGGATTGGCAGCTCAATATTCCAGGGAATAGGGTCTTCAGGCGAGACAGTGGAAGGAGGTAAAAGAGGAGAAGGTATCACAATATTGATCATGGAATCAATTACAGCAGAAAGGAAGGATGACATCTTAGAAGGCTCCTCAAATGAAGCCATGTGGGTAGAACTGAAAAACAAAAAAGGAGCAATTGCATTACTGGGAGTGCACTATAGGCCCCTAAACAGTCAAGAGAGAAATAGAAGAGCAGATATATAGGCGAATTTCAGAGAAGTGTAAAAATAATAGGGTAGTAATAGTGGGGGATTTCAATTTCCCCAACATTAACTGGGTTAGTCATAGTGTGATAGGTTTAGAGGGAGCGGAATTCTTAAAATGAATCCAGGAGAGCTTTTTAAGCCAGTACGTAGAAGGTCCTACAAGAGAGGGGGCGGTCCTTGCCTTAATTTTTGGGAATGAAGCCGGGCAAGTGGTAGAGGTATCAGTGAGGAAGCATTTTGCAGATAGTGATCATAACTCCATTAGATTCAAGGTTGTTATGGAAAAGGACAAGGATGGGCCAGAGATTAGAGTTCTAAATTGGGGAAAGGCCAATTTTAATAGGATCAGATATGATTTGGCCAGAGTGGACTCAGAGCAGTGGGACTCATTCAAGAAAAAAATAGGGAGAGTACAGGATCAACATATTCCAGTAAAGATAAAGGGTGAGACCAACAAAACCAGGGAACCCTGGATGTTGAGGGATATACAGGATTGGATAAAGAGAAAAAGGGAGGCTTATAGCAGACACCGAGGGCTCAAAACAGATGAAGCCCTGGAATAGTATAGAATGGGTAGGGGGGAACTTAAAAAGGAAACTAGGAGAGCAAAAAGGGGGCATGAAAAAACATTGGCGGATAAAATAAAGGAAAATACAAAGTTATTTTACAAGGACATTAAGAATAAAAGGATAACTAGGGAAAGAGTAGGGCCCATTAAGGACCGTAGTGGTAATTTATGTGTGGAGCCGGAAGACGTCGGTAGGATTCTATATGAATACTTTGTGTCGGTGTTCACAAGTGAGAGGGATAACGTGGGTATGGAAATCAGGCAGAAGGTCTGTGATATAATTAAAGAAATTAGCATAGAAAGGGAGGAGGTTCAAAGTGGCCTGGCAGGCTTAAAAGTAGATAAATCTCCAGGCCCAGATAAAATGTATCCCAGACTGTTGAGTGAGGCAAGGGAGGAGGTAGCAGGGGCGCTGGCAATAATTGTTAATACCTTTCTGGCCACAGGAGAGGTGCCAGGGGACTGGGGGACAGCCAGGAAGGGATAAACCAGGGAACTACAGGCCAGTCAGCCTAACCTCAGTGGTGAGGAAACTATTGGAAGCAATTCTGAGGGACAGAATTAACCTACACTTGGAGAGTTAGGGATTAATCAAGGACAGTCAGGATGGTTTTGTTAAGGGGAGGTGATGTCTGACCAATTTGATTAAATTTTTGGAAGAGGTGACTAGGTGAGTAGATGAGGGCAATGCATTTGACGTAGTCTACTTGGACTTCAGCAAGGCTTTTGATAAGGTCCCACATGGGAGACTGATAACAAAGGTAAGAGCCCATAGGATCCAAGGCAATTTGGATCCAGAATTGGCTGAGAGGCAAGAAGCAGAGGGTGATGGTCGAGGGGTGTTTTTGTGACTGGATGCCTGTGTACAGTTGTGCAGTGGGGTTTCACAGGGATTGGTGTTGGGTCCCTTGCTGTTTGTGGTGTATATAAACGATTTAGACTTGAATGTAGGAGGTTTGATCAGTAAGTTGGCGGATGACACGAAAAATGGTGGGGTGGCAAATAGTGAGGAGGATAGCCTTAGATTACAGGAGGATATAGATGGGTTGGTAAGATGGGCTGAGCAGTGGCAAATGGAATTTAATCTGGATAAGTGTGAGGTGATGCACTTGGGCAGGACAAACAAAGCATGGGAATACACGATGAATGGGATGTACTGAGGATCAGAGGACCTTGGTGTGCATGTCCACCAGTCCCTTAAGGTAACGGGACAGGTAGCTAAGGTAGTTAAGAGGGCATATGGGATACTTGCCTTTATTAGCCGAGGCATAGAATATAAGAGCAGGGAGGTTATGCTGGAACTGTATAAAATGCTGGTTAGGCCACAGCTAGAGCATTGTGTGTAGTTCTGGAATCCGCATTATAGGAAGGATGTGATTGCACTAGAGAGAGTGCAGAGGAGATTTACCAGGATGTTGCCTGGGCTGAAGAGTTTTAGTTATGAGGAGAGATTGGATAGACTGGGGTTATTTTCCCTGGAGCAGAGGAGATTGAGGGGGGCCATGATTGAGATGTATAAAATTATGAGGGGCATAGATAGGGTAGACAGGAAGGAACTTTTCCCCTTGGTGGAGGGGATCAATAACCAGGGGGCATAGATTTAAGATAAGGGGCAGGAGGTTTAGCAGGGATGTGAGGATGAATTTTTTCACCCAGAGGGTGGTGGGAATCTGGAACTCACTGCCTGAAAGGGTGGTACAGGCAGAAACCCTCATAACATTTAAGAAGTATTTGGATGTGCACTTGTGATGCCATGGCATACAAGGCTATGGGCGTAGTGCTGGAAAATGGGATTAGAATATTTAGGTACTTGTTTGACCAGTGCAGACTCAATGGGCCGAAGGGCCTTTTTCTGTGCTGTGGACCTCTATGACATTATGTTCCATCTGCCATATTTTTGCCCACTCACTTAACCTGTCTATGCCCCTTGTAGACTCTTTGTGTCATCCTCACCACTTGCCTTCCCACCTATTTTTGTGTCATCCGCAAACTTGTCGCTAGTATATTCATTTCCCTCATCCAAGTCATTAATATATATTGTAAATAATTGTGGCCCCAGCACTGATCCCTGTGGCACTCCACTAATTACACG
The DNA here is from genome assembly GCF_017639515.1 of Carcharodon carcharias. Classification (NCBI taxonomy): domain Eukaryota; kingdom Metazoa; phylum Chordata; class Chondrichthyes; order Lamniformes; family Lamnidae; genus Carcharodon; species Carcharodon carcharias. Next base: position 86,345,487 of record NC_054473.1, read on the forward strand.
TTGCCATCCTGAAAATGCCCCTATATCCCAACTCTTCTATTAGTTAGCCAGTCGTCTACCCATGCTAATATACTACCCCAAACACCATGGGCTCTTATCTTATTAAATAGCCTTATGTGTGGCACCTTATTGAACGCCTTTTGGAAATCCAAATATATTACATCTACTGGTTCCCCTTTACCTATCCTGCTTGTTAGCTCTTCAGAGAATTCTCATAAATTTGTCAAGCATGATTTCCCCTTCATGAAAGTATGCTGATTCTTCTTGATTATGTTAGCAACAGCTATTCATTGTACTAGATAGCCATTTAAAGTGGGCTGAGGGGTTTCCAATTAATTGAACAACAGCCAGCAAAGCTCTAGATATTTTTTGTAGCTTGTTTGCTGCTTGTGGGCTCCAAGAGGAAATCGTGTCTGACAGTTTTGTTCAGAGGAATTTGTAAAATTCATGAGAACAAATGGGATAAGATATACAAGTTCCACCGCATTATCCTGCTTCAAATGGAGCAGCAGAGCTCTCAGTACAAATTATTAAGTGTGCTGTTGTTAAGAACATGCCAGGTACAAATTGGAAGAAATGTCAGTTGCCATTGAATCACAAACTGGTGAATTTTTTGTTTACTTTTTGTAACATATCTTACACTACTAGCGGCAGAACACTTGTTGAATTGTTTCTTAGAAGACAGCCTAGAACGAGGTTTTCATTGCTGAAACCACATTTAGCTCTGTCAGTAGAAGAGCAACAATCATGGAAGAAAGAGATTCATGATAGGGGTAGAGTGATAGAGAGAAGTCTGAAGCTGAACCAGAAGGTTAAGTTGAAAAAGCATCATCATAAGTGTTGAATTGGCTACCAGAAAGAGTTGTGAAAAGATGTGGTCCTCATACAAATTTGGTCAAGATGTTTGGCAAGGTTAGGTTTGTATATGTAGAACCTTCAGAGGTTCACGAAGAGGAAAGTCAATAAGAATCAAATGAACTTGATGAATTGCTTTGCTGTGATACAGTAGAGTACCTTACTGCAACAAAAATTGTACCTGAAATGTCCCTTTGCCTGCCACCCTGCCCACACCCCCCCACCCTCCTCAAACCCTGGAGCCCCTGGTTGAGTCAGGGGGAGGGGGTGAGGGGAGGCATAAAATTAAGTCCCTGGAGTAATGCGCAGAGCTTTGGTTTCCTTACTAAGGAAGGACACACTTGCCCCTGAGGGGATGCAACAAAGGTTTATTAGACTGATTCCTAAGATGAGGATAGATTGAGTAAATTGGGCTTATATTCCATAGAATTTAAAAGGATGCGAGATGATCAAGTTAAAACATACAGAATTCTTAAGGACCTTGAAATGGACTTGAAATATCCTGTGTGGCTGTCCTTGGGCTGGAGAGTCTAGAACTAGGGGTCACAGTCTCAGAATAAGAAGTCAGCCAAATCGGACTTGCAGAAAGTTGTTCACTCAAAGAATTATAGACCTTGGGAATTTGTAATCTGAAGGGCAGTGGATGTTAAGCTGTTGAGCATATTGAAAATAGAGATTGTTAGATTTTAGAATATTATGGGATATGGCGATTGTGGAATTGAGGTTTGAAGAGCACCCAAGGACATTAATGAACCACATAGGTTTTTATGAGAATCTAGTAGGTTCAAAGTCACTATTACTGAGACTCGCTTTTTATTCCAGATTTATTTAACTAAATTTAAATTCTGCAGCTGTCATGGTGGGACTTGAACTCATGTCTCCAGATCATTCGTCCATGGTCTCTATTGCTAGTCCAGTAACATTACCACTATGTTACCATACCTTGACCTGAGTCAGGCAAACTCAACAAGAGGAGCAGATGGGGAAAAATTACTCTGGGTTCATTATCCTTCTAAGCACATACAGATCTTGAGTGTGGACAGAGCTGAACTTGCTGTGACGGTCTGCATAGTGCAAGAGCCTCTCCAGGCTCACACATGAGAAATGACCATTTGGATGAGATGCTAGAAGGTTGCTATCAACCTATTGGACGCACAGCAACACCAAGCTTCACAGAGGGTAAACTGGAGAAGGAATAATTGCTTTATTCTAGTGTGAGTGCACAGCAGCTGGATAGCGATCATAACACACAAATTCATAAAGAGAACTGTAATAACAATGATTTTGTAACTTTCCAAATACTACAAGAGCAGTATCAAGTAACCTCGCAACTATAAATCAGTGTAACCTAGTAACGACAAATCAATTACAGTTTCTGACCCATGAGATATATTGTTACACTTCACTTTTTTCTGACCTATTATATTTCAATACTTTTTGACTGGCTCAGATATAATAATCCTGAGTGAAGTCATGTTCTTTAAACCTCTTAATTTGGGAGAACATATGGACAAAATTCCATTGGAACTTCAGCAGTAAGAGTTTCATTGAACATGGCACAAAAGATAGATCATTGCTTAACCCTCCTGAGGATGGATAAGTAGTTGGATGATCAGTGCCTCAGACTTGGGTTTCAAGATGAGTCTGCGGAATAAAACAGCACGGGGCTTGAATGTGACTTCAATCTTTAGAACTGACTAATTTTAGGAAAGCAGTAAACAACAATGATTGCTTGCTTTACTGGCATCTAGTTCACAACCGCAGTCCCACCGATTTGTGTCATTAAGGTTAGGATTGCTCATTGAAACTAGTGGATCTCTTGTGGCAATACTCACAGGAAGTTAGCTGATGTTTGGGGATTGGAGTGTTAAACCATATAATGCAGAATGCATGTTTCAATCATTCACCAATGTGAACTTACCAAGTTACTGCCAGTAAATCATGTGACTGGGGACACAGACTTTGAGAGACAAAAATATTGTTCCAACAGTTTAATTTTACTGGAGTAGTTAACCAGTTTTAACACAGTGGACTCATATAGCACAGAAGGAGGCTGTTCGGTCCATTATGCCTATGTCAGCTCTTTGAAAGAATTATCCAATTAGTTCCATTCCCCTACTGTTTGCCCATGGCTTTGCAAATTTCTCCTTTGCAAGTCCAAATCCAATTCTCATTTGATAGTTACTGTTGAAAGTTAGTACTGTGTATGAGTTTAGAAGATGGTGGAATTTGAAGAAAAGACTATATAGAGATGAAGTTTCAAACTTACCTTGGATATGTAATTTACAATGGTAAACGATGACACAAAAAATGTGACCAAAAAACTTGACAACATGACGGTAATGCTTTAGACAGTGTGTACAGATGCAAGATGATTTATATCCATATAAATATAGTCTTGTATTGCTGTTTTTTTTCCACACAATCCTGTTGGGTTGCTGTTATTCTTAAAAAGGCACAGTGGACCAATCATCATCTGTAAGAGAAGGATAGTTAACATTTTGGGTGTGGCTCTTCATTGGAACCCAAGAGTTGACTAAGGTGCTGACCATTTCCTGTTTTTATTTCAGACTAATATTTTTCCCATATCTGGTGAGCCAAAAATTGGAGGTCCCATGAGCAAATGGGAATGAGTGGCATGAGGAACTGGTGGAATGAGAACCAGAAACAAGAGAGCAGAGAGTGCAGGGAGAGGGCAAGAGAATGTGCAGCATGCAAATATCAAAGCTCATTATTGAATAGAAGCTGAAGCGAAGCTCAAAGTGAATGGGAGTGAAGAAAGAGGTTTGTACTGGGATACGAAAGTCAGAGTGCAAGCTGAACTGGTGTTGATGGATATTGGTCTTGCTGGCAGGTGATGTAGATGTGTAGTTAAATTGTCTTTGCCGTATACTGAAAGGAAGCTCTCATGTTGGTTGAAAGACTGCAGGCATTTTTTGGTAGTATCTGGTTGCATTTCCCCAACTAAACCTGATCCTTGTTGAACATTGGGATGTGAGCCAATCATGAAAACTCATGAGGCAGATGCAGAATATGAAATTATTAATATAGATTTTCTATGTTTCTATTTATTTCCCTTGCTGACAATTGAATCCCTTGTTAGTGATGTGGGGTCTGACCACGGTATCACAGTTCTGTGCTGTGCATTGGTGGATCACTGCTGATTTTTCATTGCAATGTTGCATTGCATGCCATATTAAACACTCTTTGATGTTCTGTCCTAGTGATTTGCTGCATTGGCTTTTACATTTTTTGCTCCAGTCTCAATGTTGTGATCACACTAATTCTTGAAGTCTGCATTCTGCACTCCCACTGTATTTACACCAGTTTCTGCACTCATACTGTATTTACACCAGTTTATGCACACTCACTATTTATACCAGTTTCTGCACTTAATATATTTACACTAGTTTCTGCACACTCATTACATTTGCACCAGTTTCTGCGCTCTCACTGCATTTAAACTAGCTTCTGTACCCTCACTCTATTAACACCAGTTTCAGCACTCGCTGTATTCACAATAGTTTCTTCATTTTTACTGCATCTATACCAGTTTCTGCGCTCTGTGTATTTACACCAGTTTCTGTCAGTGTATTTGCACCTATTCCTGCACCCACTGTATTTATACCAGTTTCTGCAGTCACTGCATTTGCACCAGTTTCTTCACTTTCACTGCATTTACACTAGTTTCTGCACCCTCACTGTACTTGCGCTAGTTGCTGCGTGCTCATTCAATTTACACCAGTTCCTGAGCCCTCACTGTTTTTAAAACTTACTGTTCTCACTGAATTTACCCCAGTTTCTCTGCCCTTGTTGTATTTACACCAGTTTCTGTGTGCTCGTTGTATTTTCACCAATTTGTGCACTCGCACTGTATTTACACCAGTTTCTGCAGGCTGACTGTGTATAAACTACTTTCTGCTCTCACTGTATTTACACGAGGTTCTGCACTCACACTGTATTTAAACTAGTTTCCGTTCTCATTGTATTTACACCAGCTTCTGCGCGGTCACTGTATTTACCCCAGTTTCTGTGCCTTCACTGCAGTTACACCAGTTTCTGTGCCCTCATTGCAATTACACCAGTATCTGCACACTCGCTGCAGTTGCACCAGTTTCTGCCATCTCGTTGCAGTTGCACCAGTTTCTGCCATCTCATTGCAATTGCACCAGTTTCTGCCATCTTGTTGCAATTGCACCAGTTTCTAAGCTCTCGCTGCAATTGCACCAGTTTCTAAGCTCTCGCTGCAATTGCACCAGTTTCTAAGCTCTCGCTGCAATTGCACCAGTTTCTGTGCTCTCGCTGCAACTACACCAGTTTTTAAGCTCTCGCTGCAGTTGCACCAGTTTCTAAGCTCTCGCTGCAATTGCACCAGTTTCTAAGCTCTCGCTGCAATTGCACCAGTTTCTAAGCTCTCGCTGCAATTGCACCAGTTTCTAAGCTCTCGCTGCAGTTGCACCAGTTTCTAAGCTCTCGCTGCAGTTGCACCAGTTTCTGTGCTCTCGCTGCAACTACACCAGTTTTTAAGCTCTCGCTGCAATTGCACCAGTTTCTAGGCTCTTGCTGCAATTGCACCAGTTTCTAAGCTCTCGCTGCAATTGCACCAGTTTCTAAGCTCTCGCTACAATTGCACCAGTTTCTCAGCTCTCGCTGCAATTGCACCAGTTTCTCAGCTCTCGCTGCAATTGCACCAGTTTCTAAGCTCTCGCTGCAATTGCACCAGTTTCTAAGCTCTCGCTGCAATTGCACCAGTTTCTCAGCTCTCGCTGCAGTTGCACCAGTTTCTAAGCTCTCGCTGCAGTTGCACCAGTTTCTAAGCTCTCGCTGCAATTGCACCAGTTTCTAAGCTCTCGCTGCAATTGCACCAGATTCTGCGCTCTCGCTGCAATTGCACCAGATTCTGCGCTTTCGCTGCAATTGCACCAGTTTCTGCGCTCTCGCTGCAATTGCGCCAGTTTCTGCGTCCACACTGCATTTACGCCAGTTTCTGCCATCTCGCTGCAATTACGCCAGTTTCTGCCATCTCGCTGCAATTGCACCAGTTTCTCAGCTCTCGCTGCAGTTGCACCAGTTTCTAAGCTCTCGCTGCAGTTGCACCAGTTTCTAAGCTCTCGCTGCAATTGCACCAGTTTCTAAGCTCTCGCTGCAATTGCACCAGTTTCTAAGCTCTCGCTGCAATTGCACCAGTTTCTAAGCTCTCGCTGCAATTCCACCAGTTTCTAAGCTCTCGCTGCAATTGCACCAGTTTCTAGCTCTCGCTGCAATTGCACCAGTTTCTAGCTCTCGCTGCAATTGCACCAGTTTCTAAGCTCTCGTTGCAATTGCACCAGTTTCTAGCTCTCGCTGCAATTACGCCAGTTTCTAAGCCCCCACTGCAATTACGCCAGTTTCTGCGCTCTTGCTGCAATTACACCAATTTCTGTGCACTCACTCACTGCATTTACACCAGTTTGTTCTGTGTTACTGTATTTCCACCAACTTCTGCCCTCGCACTGTATTTACACCAGTTTCTGCACTCTTTTTCTGTGCTCTCAATGTGTTCACACCAGTTTCTTCACAGAATCACTGTGCAGAAGAGGCACTTCGGCCCATTGAGTCTGCACTGACATTTGAGAAACACCTGACCTACCTACCTAACCCATTTACCTGCACTTGGCCCATAGCCTTGAATGTTATGATGTGTCAAGTGTTCATCCAGGTACTTTTTAAAGGATGAGAGGCAACCTGCCTCAACCACCCTCCCAGACAGCGCATTCCAGACTGTCACCACCCTCTGGTTAAAAAAGTTTTTCCTCACATCCCCCGTAAACCTTCTGGCCCTCACCTTGAACTTATGCCCCCTTGTGACTGACTCTTCAACTAAGGGGAACAGCTGCTCCCTATTCGCCCTGTCCATGCCCCTCATAATCTTGTACACCTCGATCAGGTCACCCCTCAGTCTTCTCTGCTCCAACGAAAACAACCCAAGTCTATCCAACCTCTCTTCATAACTTAAATGTTTCATCCCAGGCAACATCCTGGTGAATCTTCTCTCCACCCCCTCCAGTGCAATCATATCCTTCCTATAATGTGGCGACCAGAACTGCACACACTACTCCAGCTGTGGCCTCACTAAAGTTCTATACAGCTCCAACATGACCTCCCTACTTTTGTAATCTATGCCTCGATTGATAAAGGCAAGTGTCCCATATGCCTTTTTCACCACCCCACTAACATGCCTTCAGAGACCTATGGACACACAAGCCAAGGTCCCTTTGTTCCTCAGAACTTCCTAGTATCATGCCGTTCATTGAATACTTCCTTGTCAAATTACTCCTTCCAAAGTGTATCACCTCACGCTTTTCAGGGTTAAATTCCATCTGCCACTTATCTGCCCAGTTGAACATCTCGTCTCTATCTTCCTGTAGCCCAAGACACTCACCCTCACTGTTAACCACCCGGCCAATCTTTGTGTCATCCGCAAACTTACTAATCCTACCCCCCATGTAGTCATCTATGTCGTTTATATAAATGACAAATAATAGGGCACCGAGCACAGATCCCTGTGGTACACCACTGGACACTGGCTTCCAGTCACTAAAGCATCCTTCTGTCATCACCCTCTGTCTCCTACAACTAAGCCAATTTTGAATCCACCTTATCAAATTACCCTGTATCCCATGTTCATTTGCCTTCTTTATAAGTCTCATATGTGGGACCTTGTCAAAGGCTTTGCTGAAATCCATATAAACTACATCAACTGCACTACCATTAGCTACACACCTGGTCACCACCTCAAAAAATTCAATCAAATTTGTTAGGCATGACCTCCCTCTGACAAAGCCATGCTGACTCTCCCTCATCAAACCTTGCCTTTTCAAGTGGAGATAGATACTCTCCTTCAGAACTTTCTCCAATAGTTTTCCTACCAATGACGTGAGACTCACTGGCCTATAGTTCCATGGCTTATCTCTTCAATCCTTCTTAAATAGCAGAACCACATTAGCTGTTCTCCAGTCCTCTGGCACCTCCTCCGTGGCCAGAGAGGACTTAAAGATTTGGGTCAGAGCCCCTGCGATCTCCTCCCTTGCCTCCCTCAACAGTCTGGGACACAAATCATCTGGACCTGGAGATTCGTCCACTTTTAAGCCTGCCAACACCTCCAATACCTTGTCTCTCCCTATATCAATTTGCTTAAGAACATCGCAGTCTCTCTCCCCGAGATCGATACCTTCATCCTCATTCTCTTGGGTGAAGACGGATGTGAAGTATTCATTCAACACTCTAGCGTTGTCCTCTGGCTCCACCCATAGATTGCCCCCTTGGGCCCTAATGGGCCCTACTCTTTTCCTGGTTATCCTCTTCCCATTGATATACTTATAGAATATCTTGAGATTTTCCCTACTTTTACCAGCCAGAGCTTTCTCATATCCCCTCTTTGCTCTCCTCATTGCTTTCTTAAGCTCCACCCTGCACTTTCTGTACTCCACTAATGCCTCTGCTGATTTGCTTCCCTTGTACCTGCTAAAAGCCCCTGTTTTCCTTCTCGTCGTAACCTGAATATCTCTGGTCATCTATGGTTCTCTGGGCTTATTACTCCGTCCTATCACCAGAGAGGGAAAATGTTGAGCCTGTACCATCCCCATTTCCTTTTTGAACATCCTGCACTGTTCCTCTGTAGATTTCCCCATAAATAACTGTTCCCTGTCTACCGTGGCCAGATCCTGCCTTATTTTACTAAAATCCACTCTCCCCCAATCCAAAACATTTTTTTGCAACTTGTCTATTTCTTTGTCCATAACAAACTTAAACTGTACCATGTTGTGGTCGCTATCGCTAAAATGCTCACTCATCACCACCTTAGCCATCTGTCTGGCTTCATTCCCCAGAATTAGGTCCAGCACTGCACCGTCCATTGTTGGACCCTCAACATATTGACCTAAAAAGTTCTCCTATACACATTTCAAGTAATCCACTCTATCCAAGCCCCTAACACTATGTCTATCCCAATTAATGTTGGGAAAGTTGAAATCACCTAATATAATTACACTATTGTTATTGTTTTTACACACCTCTGCAAATTTTGCACCTATTTGGTCCTCAATTTCTCACTGACTATCTCGGGGTCTATAATAGAAACCTAACAATGTGGCTGCCCCCTTTTTTATTCCTAAGCTCTACCCACAAACATTCATTTGATGCCCCCTCCAAGATATCATCTCCCCTTACTGCAGTAACTGACTCCCTAACTAATAATGCAACGCTTCCTCCTCTTTTACCCCCTCCCCTGTCTCGCCTGAAGATTCTATATCCCGGAATGTTGAGCTGCCAATCCTGCCCTTCCCTCAACCACGTCTCTGTGTTGGCTACTATATCACAATTCCACGTGTCATTCCTCACCCTTAACTCATCTGTTTTACCTGTAATACTCCTGGCATTAAAGTAGAGGCCATCCAGCCTTGCCTTACTCCCTTGAAACTTGATGCAGCTGTACTCCCTCTGACTTGATTGTTCTACTGTATTATGATGTGTCCCTATTCTGCTAACATTCTGTGTCCCCTCCCCCTGCCGAATTAGTTTAAACTCCTCCTAACAGTAATAGCAAACCTGCATGCAAGGATGTTAGTCCCGCTCTGGTTCGGATGTAGACTGTCCCACTTGTACAGGTCCCACCTTCCCCAGAAATGGTCCCAGTGATCCGGGAATTTAAAACCCTCCATCCTGCACCAACTCTTAAGCCACGTATTCATCTGTGCTATTCTCCTATTTCTGAGCTCGCTAGCACATGGTACTTGGAGTAATCCAGAGATTACAACCTGAGAGGTCTTGCTTTTTAGTCTACTGCCTAACTCCCTGAATTCGTGATGCAAGACCTCATCCCTCTTTCTACCTATGTCATTGGTACCAACATGTACCATGACCTCTGCCTTATCACCCTCCCCCTTCAGGATGCCCTGCAGCCGTTCAGTGACATCCCGGACCCTGGCACCAGGGAGGCAACATACCAACCTGGAGTCACGTTGATGGCCACAGTAGAGCCTGTCTGTTCCCCTGATTATAGAATCTCTTATTACTATTCCTCTTCTTCCCCTCCTGTACAGACAGGCTGCTTGTGGTGCCAGAAGCTTGGCTCTGTCTGCACTCCCTGGAGGAACCAGCACTGTCATTAGCCTCCAAAATGGAGTACTGATTTGCAAGCAGGACCCCAGAGGATTCCTGAACTACCTGACTGTTTCTCTTGGTCTGTCTGGTGGTCAACCATTCCCTTCCTTCCTCAAGTCCCTTCATATTCGGTGTGACCACCTCTCTAAACGTGCTATCCACGATGCTCTCAGACTCGCGGACGCTCCACAGTGTCCCCAGCCGCTGTTCCAGCTCTGAAACCCGAGCTTCTAGGAGCTGCAACTGGACACACTTCCTGCACACATGCTGGTCCCGGGCACTGGAAATGTCCCTGGCTTCCCACATGGAGCACGAGGAGCACACCACAGCTTTGAGTGCTCCTGCCATGACTTATCCCTTTAAATTAAACCTTTTAAGTCAATTACTCTCAGGCCCTTCTTTCCTGATCCTCGTTGCTGTCGAATATACAAACTATAAACCACAAAAAGACCTTAAACTATAAAGTAGGAAATAGCTTACCCACTACTTTCCACTGATTCCTTTCCCTTATAGCCTCTACTGCTGCAGCAGGGCAAGATCCACCCTCTGAAGGTTTAAGAAGTTGGATAGCAAGGAAAAAATGCAAAGAGCACCTCGTCCCCTATGCACTGAATTGCCAATACCCACTCTGGCTGTGTCCCACTCAGGGTGTGCTCTCTCCCCTGTTCGTATGAAAGCACACTGGAATGTGCTTGTAGATAGCCCCTTTCTTAAATAGAGCTGAGGTGACTCACCACTATTAAGCTTCTCTTGCTATATTTACACAGGTATCTCTACCCTGACAGGATTTACACCAGTTTCTGCTACTCACTGTAATTGCACTATTTTCTGCACTCTCACTGCATTTATACCAGTTTATGTGCTCTGATTATTTACATGTGTTTCTGCACTGTCACTGTATTCACACCAATTCCTGCTGTCTCTGTATTAGCACCGGTTTCTGCACTTCCACTGTATTTGCACCTGTGTCTGCACACTCACTGCATTTATACCAGTTCCTGTGCTCTCACTGCATTTAGACTAGTTATTGCTCTCACTGAATTTACACCAGTTTCTCTGCCCTCACTGAATTTACACCAGTTTCTCTGCCCTCGCTGAATTTATACCAGTTTCTCTGCCCTTGCTGAATTTATACCAGTTTCTCTGCCCTCACTGCTTTTACACCTGTTGCTAAGCTCTCACTGCACTTACACCAGTTTCTGCGCCCACACTGCATTTATACCAGTTTCTGCACTGTCTCTGCAATTACACCAGTCTCTGCGCCCTCACTGCAGTTACACCAGTTGCTGCACTCTCACTGCAGTGACACTAGTTTTTAAGCTCTCGCTGTAATCACAATAATCTCTGCGCCCTCACTGCAATTACACCAGTTTCTGTGCACTCACTCACTGCATTTAGTTTATTCTGTATTACTGTATTTCCACCAGCTCCTGCACTCGCACTGTATTTACACCAGTTTCTGCGCTCTTTTTCTGTGTTCTCAATGTGTTCACACCAGTTCCTTCACAGAATCACAGCGCAGAAGAGGCCCTTTGGCCCATTGAGTCTGCAACGACATGTGAGAAACACCTGACTTACCCACCTAATCCCATTTACCAGCACTTGGCCCAAAGCCTTGAATATTATGACGTGCCAAGTGCTTATCCAGGCACTTTTTAAAGGATGTGAGGCAACCCACCTCCACTACCCTCCCAGGTATTGGATTCCAGACTCTCACCACCCTCTGGGTAAAAATGGTTTTACCTCACATCACCCCCTAAACCTTCTGCTCCTCACCTTGAACTTATGCCCCCTTGTGACTGACCCTTTAACAAAGGGGAACAACTGCTCCCTATCCACCCCGTCCATGCCCCTCACTGCATTTACATCAGCTTCTAAGCACTCACTGCATTTACACCAGTTTCTGCTCTCTCACTTCAGTTACACCAGTTGCTGCGCCCTCACTGTAATTACACCAGTTTCTAAGCTCTCGCTGCATTTACACCAGTTTATTCTGTGTTACTGTATTTCCACCAACTTCTGCACTCGCACTGTATTTACACCAGTTTCTGCACTCGCATTATTTACACGTTTTACTGTGCTCCCACTTGTTCACACCAGCTCCTTCTCCTGCTATACTTACACAAGTATCTGCAACCTGACAGGATTTACACCAGTTTTTGCACTCGGTGTAATTGCATTAGTTTCTGCTCTCTAACTGTGCTTAACGTCGGTGACTGTGCTCTCTCACTGTACTTGCACTGTTTTCTGCACTCTCACTGCATTTGCACCAGTTTCTGTGCCCTCATTTTATTTACAACAGTTTGTGCCCTCAGTTTATTACACCAGTTTCTGCACTCGTCCTGTATTTGCAGCTTTTCCTGTGCCCTCATTATGTTTAAACTAGTCACTGCTCTTACAATATTTACACCAGTTTCTGCACTCGCATTGGTTTCTGCATTCTCACTGTCCTTGCCCAAGTTTCAGCCCCCTCACTGTATTTACACCAGTTGCTGCACTCACACTGTATTTACACCTGTTTCTGCGCTCGCACTAAATTTACACCAGTTTCTGTACTCCCATTGTATTTACACCAGTTTCTGCGCTTACTGTATTTAAACTAGTTACTGCTCTCATTGTATTTACACCAGTTTCTGCCCGCGCACTGTACTTACACCAGCTTCTGCCCGCTCACTATATTTACCAGTTTCTGCATACTCACTGCCTTTGCACCAGTTTCTGCTTTCTCAATGTATTTATGCCAGTTTCTGCCCACTCAATGTATTTACACCAGTTTCTGCGCTCTCACTGTATTTACACTCATTTCTATGCTCTCACTGCATTTACTCCAGTTCTTCACTTGCACTGCATTTACATCAGTTTCTGTGCTTGTACAGTATTTATGCTGTTTCTGCACTTGCTACTTACTTACACTAGTTGCTACACTGTCAGCTCTCATTCCTGCCCATGTTTCATCCAGGTTTCTGTTGTAGCCACAATAAGATAACCCCATCTGACAACTTGCTTCTGTAGATCATTAGCCTTTTTTCTATTGTTCCTTGCATTAACAATCCATGCATTCGAACACGATGCTGGACAGTTTTTTTTCCCCTCCATCCAGTACCTATTCTTTCTTCTGTTGCTGTTCATCTATCCTAGTTCTATGCACTTTGTTCCTCCTCTCTGCTGTTGCATCCTGGTGCCCTGCTCCCAAAGCATCAGTTAAACCCCCCCCTCCCCCGCGTGGGGACATTGGCCCTATTCAGCTGCCATCCATCCAGCTTGTACTAGTTCCGATGCCCCAGGAATCTAAGGCTCTCACTGCGGCCTTTTCCAGCCATGCATTCACCTGGGCTATCTTCCAGTTTCTATACTCATCAGTACATGGCACAGGAATGAATTCAGAGGTTGCAATCTTTTGAGGTCCTTTTCTTTAATCCTCTTCCTCGCTCCTGAAACCCTGTGAGTGAGACTTCAACCCTTTTCTTCTTTATGTCATTGGTTCCAACATGGACCATGACTTCTTCTTGTTCCCATTCCTGTCACAGAATGTTCCGTAACGTTCCGGTAATGTCTTCACCCTGGCACCACGGAAGCAATTCACCATTCAGAACTTGTGTCTGCATTTGCAGAAACAATTGTCTGTCTCACTGACTGTCAAATTCCTTACACCAACTGTATTTATACACTTCCTTATGCCTCCCTGTACTGCTGAGTCTCCCACAATGCTGTGGATTTGCTTCTGACATCACTCCCCCCGCCAAGGTGCCATCACTCTCACTGCTATTCGAAACTGGATACTGTTGTGAGTGCCACATTCACAGGTATTTCTGTGTTGCCTGCTTGTTCCCCTTAGTTATGTGGTGGTCACCCCCTCCTCACTGCTTCTACTCCTAAAAGCTTTGAAACTGCGGAGTGACCACCTCCTATAGTATGCTACCCTAGTGGGAACATGATACTTACCTCATGGATGCGTGTTACAAAGATATTAAACTGTTACTGCTGAGCCCAATTATGTCCTCACTTGACACCCACATATTTGAAATTTCAAGTGGTATGAAATGGAGGGGTGAGGCTCTGCTTTGTCATGTGCCTTGTATGCCCTCACTTATCTGAAGCCAGCTCTGTGAGGGAAGGGCTCTAGATGAATATCTTTGCTGGGTAGGGAAGTTCTTCTTGAAGCTCTAAAAACACTGTTGGAATAGATACCCACAGCTACAAGCTGTTTCAGGCTGGGAGTGACACTCTTTAATGATTTGTAATGCAGACAGCTGGTCTCTGATGATAGATGTTAACAAATGTGTTTATATTATAAAGGTGAGGGCATTTCCCTCTATGATTGCCCTTTCTACTTACATTAGTGCTGTATTTCCTTTGAATTATATGAATGTGTGCTGAGCTATGAACTTGGTTCTATTCATTCAGGACATTGTTACAAATCTAGCTGTTTAAGACAGCATAGCATTTATCACAATTGTGCCTATGACCTTTAGATGTTGCATTTGGGTCGCACCTTTGACCAAGTAAACCACCCCTAAGGCACTTCACAATAGTGTAATCAGGAAAACATTGACACCAAACTATATATGAAGATATTAGGACAGATGTCAAGGAGGTAGGTTTTAAGGAGGAAACACAGTTAGCGGGATAGAGAGAATTAAGCAAATTCCAGAGCTTAATGTTAGATAACTGAATGCATTCCATCAATGATAGGGTGAAGGAAATTGGGAATGCACAAGTGCTTGGAATTGGAGAAGCCATATTTTCTAGAAGATTGTTAGGCTTGAGGAGGTTACAGAGCTGCTGAGGGCAAGACTATGAAGGGATTTGAGCTTAAGAATAACTACCTTAAATTTGTGACATTGCTGGACTGGGGACCAATTTAGGTTAGTGAATACAGAGGTGATGGGCAAATAGAACCTGTTGCGAGTTAGGTTACAGGCAGCAGGCGTTTGGATGAGCTCATGTTTATGGAGGGCAGAGGATGGGAGGCTGGCCAGGAGAGCATTGGAATAGTTGAGTCTGGAGGTACAAAAGCATGGCTAAGGGTTTCAGCACTAGATGAGCTGAGGTCAAGATGGAGATGTGCAATATTATGTAGGTGGGAGTAGGTGGTCTTCATGAAGAAGAGGGTAAGGGTTTGGCAGTGTATCCCAGGGTTCAATAGGACACCAAGATTGTGAACAGTTTGGTTCAGACTGAGACAGCAGTAGGGGTGGAGGTTGGAGTGAAAGGCAGCAGGGTTTGTGCTCGGGGCCAATGGTGATGACTTTGATCTTCCCAATATTTAATTGGAGGAAATTTGAACTCATTCAGCACTGGATGTTGGGCAAGCAGCATGGAAACTCAGAGGCAGTGGGGGTTCAAAGAAGATGGGTGGTGATGTCAACGTACATATGGAACATGATTTTGAGTCTTCAGATGATGTCACCAAGGGGCAGCATATAAATGAGAAATAGGAGGGGTAAAGGATAGGTCTTTGGCAGAAACTAGAAGTAATGCTGCAGGAGAGTGCCAAGTAGCTATTGTGGGCGATTCTGTGGCTATGATTGATAGATAAGGGCTCTAAGGGAGATGTGTTAGAGGAGTATAGTGTGGCTAACTGTCAAAGGCTGCAGACGGACTGAAAAGGATGAGGAGAGATTGTTTACCGAGGTCACCATCACATGTCATTTGTCATTCTAAACCCTAACCAATCGCTGCCTGAAGAAGTTTCTCCTCGTTTCACTTTAGCTTCTTTGACTAATTACTTTAAAACTGTGCCTTCTTGTTCTCGATCCTTTCACAAGTAGGAACAATTTCTCCATATCTACTCTGTCCAGATCCTTCATGATTTTGTATATCTTTATTAAATCTCCTCTCAGCCTTCTTTTCTCTAAGGAAAACAATCCCAACTTCTCCAATTGATCTTCGATAACAAATAATACCTGAAAAGACGGAACTGTTAACAATATCAATTAATGTGGGGACTAGGAAGGGAAGTTGAATGGTCAGCAATTTAGAGGAGTAGGCTTGAGGATGTAGGAGGCGGATCTCGTGGACCATATAGCCTTGGAGAGGGCATGAGGGGAGAAAGGAGAGAAACTAAAAAAGATGTAGTTTCAAGGCTAGGGCAGCTGTATATCTTGGAGGACATGTGGCATGCTGGGCTAGAGGAAGAGGATTGCAGCAGAGACTACTGAATAGATGCTGTTAATGGCAAAGAAATCCTCATGCTTTTTTAGGTGAGGCTGGGACCTCAATATCTTTCCTATAGTGGAGCTCAAAACGATGAAAAGTACTCTAACTGAACTCATTACGGTTTGATGATGACCTCTTGGCTTTTATTATCTACACTTGTAATAAAACCTAGATTTCTATTTCTAGTCAAATAATTAATATACACATTGAATGGCCACTTTTACATTATCTCTCCCTGCAACTATGTTAATTTAAATTTCTTCTTCAGTGCCTAGCTCAGTTTCCAATCCTTAACTGTATTGTTTTAGCCTTTTCTAATATTTTTTCCTTCCTCCCATTTTAGTTGAACAGTGTATCCAGTCTGTTGTCAGTCAACCATTTTGCAATCTTGGTTGTCATGGTGACAAAATGGTGACATTAAATTATTCCTCAAATTGCATTCAGTAGATGTTGAAGTCTGTATGACTCAGGTTAAACAAGTAGTGCGCCCCAGCGTAGTGATTGAAGGAAACATCATGGAATATTTAGGTGAAGATAATCATTATTTTATGAAATTCGGCACTTGTGGGATAACAGTCAGTAAATATTTATGGGTTTGTTGCTGAGCTTTCTGGCCTGGGTATACTATAGTGTCATCGTATAGGTTAGATCTGATTGAACAGTTGCACACTGGTGCATTTGTGCCTGGTAAACTGCATATACTTGGGATTGGGTATTCAGTATTGCACCGAGCATTATGATCTTCATAGATTGCTGGGTTGTTATACTGTTATATTATTTGTAAAGAAATAGGAGCTAATTGTTATAGAATATACATCCGGGTGCCACCTTTCACTACTACGCTATTGTGATGCACGAAGTAACAGTGTATCAGTCCACCAACCACATGGAGAGCTGAAAGAAATACATTGGATGAAACTCCAGCATTTTGAGTCTAAAGTGTAATGTATAAGAGTCTAAGTGTAAAGTCTAATCTGTACCTTATGGAAACCAGAAGACATTACATGGTGGCAGTGGGGGTCTGTGAATTAACACCGAAACATTTTAAGCAAATGTAATGCTGAATGAGATTGAAAAATCAACCCGAATTACTGCTATAGAGAGAGCGAAAAATTGAGTGAATCGTGCAAAACCAAAATGGTCACCACCACAGCAATAAATGCACAGTTCCAGCTCACCATGAATTGGGAGGCTGATGTTCTTGTAGAGGCATTTGAGAAGTTTAAACTAAAGTGCAGACTCTCATTCAGTGGCTTTCTAAAAGGCATTAGTGAAGAGGAAAGGGTCAGCTATATCCTTCTGTGAGCAGGAGAGAAAGGGTTAAATTTGTTTACTAACTGAGAGCTGAGTGAAGGTGACAGCAAAGCCACACAAACCTTCTGAAAAATTCAGCAAACATCTCTAGTCAAAGTCAAAACACTGGATCCGCTGATATGAATTTCAAGGCCCAAGGCAAGAACCAGGTGAACTTGTTGACAATTTCATAACAAGATTGAAAAATGCAGCCAGAAAATGTAAATTTAAGGATATAGATGAAACACTGCTAGCTTAGCTCATTTGGAGCTCTGCGCTCTCTGAAGGATAAAAAGCTCTGATTGGAGAGGACAAGCTTACAGTATTGCAGACTGGACAGTGCCAGAGTGCACGAAGCCATGAGTAGACAGATGAAGATGCTGACTACCCAAACGGTTAGCTTTTGTGAAGTCAAGAGAAAGGCAGCAGGTTTGATGCAGTGAAACAGTAACACAGGAATGCATACCAGACAGAGAGAAAGATGAGCAAGAGTTGTGGACAACCACATGAGTTCACAGACAGAAGGAAATGGATTAAATTGCAGAGCTTGTGGAAAGCCAAATTGCTGGGAAAAGAAGTGCAGAACCAAGAAAGGAGGTGGTAAACGAGTTATCGAAGACAGCAACAGGATGAATGAAAAGTAAAAGAAACAAAAACATCCATGGTCTGGAAGATGGCAATGAGTTTGAGGATACGGCATAGGAACCATACAACTTCATGAAATGGCTGGATGTGACAGTTCCCAGAGAAAATAAATTCACACAAACATTCAGATCAGGAAGAGGGTGAGAAATAAGCCCACAACCATAAATCTGAAGCTGAAGCTTGATACTGGGGCACAGAGTAACATTCATCCTGCTCAGAATTTCCCAGAAGATCTTTCCTGAAAATCTGGAACTAAATGGATACCCAAGGACAGCTGTTCTGAAACTGAGCAACATTACGCTAATGGCATAAGGGGGAACTGAGATTCGGCAGCTAGGAACAATCCAAATCAGAGGGACACACAAAGGAAAGGATGTTAACTGTATGTTCTATGTCATTGAAACAGATGGCCCTGCTATCCTGGTTTGAGCAGTTGCGAAGAACCAACTATGTAAACTATGAGACAGAAGATCTTGATATAAAGATCCATCATCTGGTCTGGCAGAGATGGCATCTCACTAGAAGATGATGTTCTGCTAGTCAGATCCAGAATAATCGCACCCAAAATGATGCAGAAAGAACTTCTGAAGATGCATGAAGATCACATGGAAATGGAAAAGTGTAAGCTCAGAGCCAGATCAGCTTTGTACTGGATAGGCATCTACAAAGACATTGAAGGAGTGGCATCTACATGCAGCGTATGTCAGAAGTGCAGAAAAGCACAGCAGAATGAGGAAATGATAGCTACTGAAGTACCACTCAGACCATGTCATAGAGTGGGAGCCAATTTATTTGCATACAATCAAGAATGATATCTCATAGTTGCAGAATACAGCTCAAATTTCCCTTTTATCAGAAAGGTGAAAGATTTGAGAGCCACAACAATCATCTCAGCAATACAAGTTCTACTTGCTGAGCAAGGGATTCCTGAAAGAGTAATATGTGATAATGGAACCCAGTTCACTTCCAGAGAATTTAAAGAATTCACTCAACAGTATGGGTTCAACAACATAACCTCATCACCACGTTACCCAAGGGGACACAGGTTTATTGAAAGACACATTCAGACAATCAAGAGAACCCTCACGCTGGGAGACAAAGGAAGACCCAAACCTACTGTCTTGTCACTCTAATCTAGCCCCTCTCAAGGCATGAAATCACCTGCAGAGGTGTTGAATGGAAAAAAAGTATAAGACAACTTTGCCAATTTAGATATTCCCTCCAAGTGACCAGGAGGAATAAAACAACTCACTGATGCACAGGTAGGAGAAGGAGGTCAGCACTTCAACTAGCACTCCAAATCCTTGCCTGAATTGTTGAGAGGACAAACTGTACATGTACAGGATCCGATCATGAACACCTGGAACTCAGGAAAAGTTGATGAAGCTGAGACTCCAAGGTCATACATTATTGAGACCAAAGCTGATAAGCAAATTAGAAGAAATAGAGTCCATATTCAACCTACGCCTAACCTGGAAAAGCAGAAAAGATCATCAACAACATCACTAAAAGGTGAGACAACATCAACAGTGGCACCAACAAGTGGTGTGACATCAATGTCATCAGTAAGCCACACAACATTAGCAACTTCAAACAACACCAGGAGCAAGCAACACTTCACCCTTGCAGCGTGTCACTGAGAGCAAAGAACGTCAAATCTACAAGATGTAGGCACAATGTTTACCACCTAAGTGATGCTATGAATAATATTTTTAGAAAAGAAAACTAACTATGAAAGGTTTCTTAAGGTGTTCAGTTTATTTGGAAAAGTCAATTGTTAATTCTCTTTAGTTTTAGCAAAAAAAAGTTAATGATTGTAACACTTACATTGACAAGAATTTTTTTTTAAAGAAAGCGGCATGTTTTTTGTTTATATTATTTATAAAGAAATAGGAACTAATTGCTAGCGAATGTACATCTGGAGTGCCATATTTCAATGCTGCACTGCAATCATGTGTTGAGCAACAATAAAACACAAACACAATAACTAGGAGCAGGAGTAGGCCATTTTGCCCCTTGAGGCTGCTCCGCCATTCAATAAAATCACAGATGATCTGATTGTGGTCTCAACTCTACTTTCCTGTCTGCCCCCCACCCCCCATAAACCTTGAGTCCCTTGTCAATCAAAAATCTATCTAACTCAGCCTTGGATAATCAGTGACCCAGCCTCAACTGCTCGCTGGGGAATAGAATTCCACAGACTAATGACCCTCTGAGAGAAAAAAATCTCCTTATCACAGTCTTAAATTGGACACCTCTAATTTTTAAACTGTATCCCCTAGTTCTAGACTCCTCACAGCATTAACTCCGTCAAGTCCCCTCAGAATCTTATGTCTTTCCAGAAGATCACCTCTCATTCTCCTAAACTCTAATAGGTATAGGCCCAACCTGCTCAACCTTTCCTCATAAGATAACCCCTTCTTCCCAGGAATCAGTCGCGTAAACGTTTTCTGAATTGCTTCTAATGCAATTATAACCTAAAGTAAGGAGACCAAAACAGTACACCGTACTCCAGATGTGGCCTGAGGCCCTGTACAGCTGTAGCACCACCAACGCATCTCTCCATTCGCTTCTTTTAAGACCCTAAGATTTAAGCCATCAGGTCCAGGGAGCTTTGTCAGTCTTTAGTTCTAATAGTTTTCTCTAGTGATTGTGATTGTTTTAAGTTCCTCCCCTTTCACGTCTTGATTTTCAAGTATTCTTGGGATGATTTTTCTTGCTTCTACAGTGAAGGCAGACACAAAATGCCTGTCCAACACATTCGCCATTTCCTTGTTTCCCATTTTCAAGGGACTAAATGGCCCCCTTCTATTCCTATGTTCTTATCATCAAACTCATATGATACACAAGTAAAGAAGAAACATCACAATCAATCTTTATCAATTAGTCTACAGCAGCTCCAGTCATGACATGTGGTGGAGAACTTTAGGAACCGTGGGTCCAAAGACACCTCCCCCATGCCGCGTATGAAATTACTCATACAGTATCTACTTAAATGAATCAATGCTAATAGCTTGATGTATCATACGACTTCGAGGATAAGAACATGGGAACAGGAGGGGACCATTTAGCTCCTTGAAACTGTCCCACCATTCAGTGAGATCATACCTGATCTGTGACCTAACTCAGGAAAATCCCAGTGGGGGAGAGCTTTGTATACCATAGGACCAAAGTCTCTTGTTCTTACTCAGCATGCTACACTTGTTACAATTATGAGACTTACAAGATTATTATATTTTGGGATTGTAGCTTTAAATTTCAGGTGAATGAAAGGGGTCATGTGTTCTATTCTGCAGTCTTCCTGATGTAACCCTAGATGGATTTATTATTAGAGTTCAAAGCATGGCTTAGATTGTTTTACGGGGAAGAAGGTGTAAGGTCTTTACACTTGGAGATGGTGGCAGCAGACTACAATTTTACAACGATTAGACTGTGAGCCTCCAAAGTCCCAGAAAAGTGTTGAGAATGTAGAGTTGTAAACAGTTGTACTTTAAGCTGTCCACTTACTTCAAAGCTGAAAGGTAGTTGAGGTCAAGGATGGCTAATTAGCATTTCTACCTCGATACAAGTCTAATATGTTTTACATTTGCCGTGGGAAACAGGGCAAAGGAAATCCATATTTTGAGATTAAGTTACAGGCTTCCCTACAAATCAATGAACATCACAAACAAGAGGTTCTGTATGGTCAGCAGATATAAAAAGACTGCTTGACTTTGCGGGCTACCACAACCAGATGCAGGAGGGAGACAGTCTTTAGTCAAAGAGACGCATCCTGCAGCCTTCTTCAGATTCTGGGAGATTTGTTCTGGCGTTGCCAGGGGAAGAAGAATTATCGGGTCAGGCTTTACTGCTGATGTTGGGTTCAAGCAACTCTGAAAACTGAGGAAAGCACCTGGAGGTGGTCACTCGAAGTTGCTACTCGGCAAAATGGGGATGGGGAACCCATTGGTAGTTTGGAGCAACTAGGGGCTGTTTACTATAAGGACTGTAATTCCATGGAAAGAGTGATGTGTAATTAGCGTAGAAGGGGAATATTTTTCTCTATAAGTTTAAAGCATAAGTTACCTACCAAAAGTAAATAGTGTTTAATCAATAGTGCTTTCAATCATTTGTTACAGTGAAAGTTTTAAAATGTAAAACATTGTCTTGCCATTCTTTCAGTTATCAACTAGAGGTTTCAATCTCTTTTTAAAAGTAATTGGTCTCTACAAAGATTATAACACTTTTCATGTCACATATCAAATTACTCATACTGTATCTATTTAAATGAATCAGCCCTATTTCCATCACCTCCCTCGGGAGACTTCCAAATATTTCTCACTCACTAAGTTATTTCCAGCATCAGATGCTATTTGCGCAGAGAGTTCTAACTTTCCCCCACCCTTTGCATGTAGAGGTGTTGCCTAATTTCACTTCTGAAAGGCCCCCTAGTCCGAGAACATGCCAACTAGTGGAAATAGTTTCTTCCAATCTACCCTATCTGTTCCCTTATTATTTTGAAAACTTTGATCAAATCACCCATAAGCATTCTAAATTCCAGGGAATAGAGCCCTGGTTTATGTAACATGTTTTCATAATTTAACCCTTGGAGTCCAGGTATCATTCTGGTAAAACCTAGACTTTGCTTCAAGGATTGTGTATCCTTCCTCAGTTGTGGTGCCCAGAAGCTCATATGCTTCAGGTGTTTTTTTTCCCATGGGACTTGGGCATCGCTGGCTAGGCCAGCACTTCTGTTGCCCTTGAGAATGTGGTGGTGAGCTACCGCCTTGAACTGCTGTAGTCCATGTGGTGTAAGTGCACTCAGTGCTGCTAGGGAGTGAGTTCCAGGATCTTGGCACCCAGCGACACTGAAGGAACGACGATATAGTTCCAAATGAGGATGGTGTGTGGTTTGGAGGGGAACTTGCAGGTGATGGTATTCCCATGCATCTGCTGCCCTTGTCCTTGTCGGTGGAAGAGGTCGTGGGTTTGGAAGGTGCTGTTGAAGGAGCCTTAGTGAGTTGCTGCAGTGCATCTAGTAGATGGTACACACAGCTGCCACTGTGCTTCAGTGGTGGAGGGAGCGAATGTTGAACTTGGTAGATGGGGTGCCAATCAAACAGGCTGCTTTGCCCTGTGTGGTCAGTGTCACAGAGGTCTACGGCACAGAAAAAGGCCTTTCGGCTCATCGAGTCTGCGCCAGTCAAACAAGTACCTAACTATTCTAATCCCATTTTCCAGCACTATGCCAAGGCATTGCAAGTGCACATCCAAATACTTCTTAAATGTTATGAGAGTTCTGCCTCTACCACTCTTTAGGCAGTGAGTTCCAGATTTCCAATACCCTCTGGGTGAAAGAAATTCAGCCTCAAATCCCCTCTAAACCTTCTGCCCCTTAAATCTATGCCCCCTGGTTATTGATCCCTCCACCAAGGGGAAAAGTTCCTTCCTGTCTACCCTATCTATGGCCCTCATAATTTTATACACCTCAATCATGTCCTCCCTCAATCTCCTCTGCCCCAGGGAAAATAACCCCAGCCTATCCAATCTCTCCTCATAACTAAAACTCTCCAGCTCAGGCAACATCTTGGCAAACCTTCTCTGCACTCTCTCTAGTGCAATCACATCCTTCCTATAATGCGGATTCCTCCAGAACTGCACACAATACTCTAGCTGTGGCCTAACCAACGTTTTATACAGTTCCAGCATAACCTCCCTGCTCTTATCTTCCTCTGATCTTCAGTACTTCCCAGGGTTCTACCATTCATTGTGTATTCCTGTGCCTTGTTTGTCCTGCCCAAGTGCATCACCTCACACTTATCTGGATTAAATTCCATTTGCCACAATTCAGCCCATCTGACCATAGAACCATAGAAAAGTTACAGCACAGAAGGAGGTCATTCAGCCCATCTTGTCCATGCCAGCCCAAGGACACCCAGGTGCCCTTTCTAATCCCACTTTACTGCATCCGGCCCATAGACCTGCAGTTCACAGCACTTAAGGTGCAGATCCAGGTACTTTTTAAGAGTTTAGAGTTTCTGCCTCTACCACCAACTTGGGCAACGAATTCCAGACACCCACTACCCTCTGCGTAAAAAAATTCTTCCTCATGTACCCCCTACACCTTCTGCCACTTATCTTGAATCTATGTCCCCTGGTTCTAGAATTTTCCACCAAGGGAAACAATTTTATCCTGTCCACTCTATCTATTCCCCTCATAATTTTGTACACCTCAATCAAGTCACCTCTCAGCCTTCTTTGTTCTAAGGAAAATGACCCCAACCTATCCAATATCTCCTCGTAGCTACACTTTTCTAACCCTGGCAACATTTTTGTAAACCTCCTCTGCACTCTCTCCAGAGCTATTACATCCTTCCTGTAATGTGATGACCAGAACTGCACACAATACTTCAATTGTGGCCTCATCAGTGTTTTATACAATTCCAACATTATATCCTTACTTTTATATTCTATACCTCTGCCAATGAAGGAGAGCATTCCATATGCCTCCTTTACAACCTTGTCCACTTGAACTGCTGCCTTCAGGGACCTGTGTACTTGTACGCCAAGATCTCTCACTTCATCTACCCTCTTAGTATATTCACATTTATTGTGTAGTCCCTGTAACTGTTTGACCTCCCTAAATGTATGACCTTACACTTCTCTATGTTAAAATCCATCTGCCACTTTATTGCCCACTCCACCAACCCATCTGTATCGTCTTAGAGATTATGGCTATCTTCTACACTATCCACCACTTGGCCAATCTTTGTGTCATCTGCAAATTTCCCAATCGTGCCCCCCGTGTTCACATCCAAATCATTAATATATAACATAAACAGCAAAGGTCCCAACACCGAGCCCTGTGGAATACCACTTGAGACAACTTTCCATTTGCAAGGACATCCATTGACCATTACCCCTTGTTTCCCATTACAAAGCCAACCTTTTATCTAGTTTGCCACATTATCTTGAATCCCATGGGCTTTTACTTTCCTGACCAATCTGCCATGTGGGACCTTGTCAAATGCCTTGCTCAAATCCATGTACACAACATCCACTGCACTACCAGCCTGTCTATATTCTCCTGTAATCTAAGGCTATCCTCCTCACCATTTACCACCCCACCAATTTTCGTGTCATCAGCAAACTTACTGATCAACCCTCCTACATTCAAGAGCACCTTGAGTGTTGTTGGAGCTGCACTCATCCAGGCAAGTGGAAAGTATTCCACCACATTCTTGACTTGTGCCTTGTAGATGGCGGACGTGCTTTGGAGAGCCAGTTGGAGAGTTACTGCAGAATTCCAATGGGAATTCCTCTGATCTGTTCTTGTAGCCACAGTATTTATACAGCTAGTCCAGTTCAATTTCTGGTCAATGGTAACCTCCAGGATGTTGATAGTGGGTGTTTCAGCGATGGCATTGAGAATCAAGGGCTGATGGTTTGATTCTTGTTGAAAATGGTCATTGCTTGGCACTTGTGTGGCACAAATGTTAATTAGCACCATCAGCCCAAGTCTGAATGTTGTCCAGGCCTTGCTGTCTATGGGTACGGACTGCTTTAGATATGAAGAATCGCAAATGCTGTAGAACAATTGTGCAGTCTTCAGTGAACATCCCCATTTCTGACCTTAAGATGGAAGGAAGGTGATTGATCAAGCAGATGAAGATGGTTGAGCCTAGGACACTACCTTGAGGAACTCCTGCAATGATGTCCTGAGACTGAGGTGATTGGCTTCCAGCAACCACAACCATCTTCCTTTGTGCTACGTATGACTCCAGCCAGTGGAGAGTTTTCCCCTGATTCCCATTGATTCCACTTTTGCTAGGGCTCCTTGATGCCACACTCGGTCAAATGCTGCCTTGATGTCAAGGGCAGTCACTCTCAACTCTCCTCTGGAGTTCAGCTCTTCTGTCCATGTTTGGACTAAAGCTGTAATGAGGTCAGGAGCTGAATGGCCCTGGTGGAACCCAAATTGAGCATCAGTGAGCAGGTTATTGCTAAGCAAGTGCCGCTTGATAGCACTGTCAATGACCCCTTCCATTACTTTGCTCATAATTGAGAGTAGACTGACGGGGTGGGAATTGGCTGGGTTGGATTTGTCCTGCTTTTTGTGGACAGAACACATCTGGGAAGTTTTCCACATTGCTTGGTATATGCCAGTGTTGTAGTTACACTGGAACAGCTTGGCTTAGGGCGCAGCTACTTGTGGAGCACAAGTCTTCAGTATTATCACTGGGATGTTGTTAGGGCCCATGGCCTTTGCAGTATCTAGTGCCATCAGCCCTTTCTTGATATCTTGTGGAGTGAATCAAATTGGCTGAAGGCTGGCATCTGCTGGGGACCTCAGGAGGAGGCTGAGATGGATCATCCACTTGGCACGTTTGGTTGAAGATTGTTGGAAATGCTTCAGCCTTATCTTTTGCACTGATATGCTGGGCTCCTCCATCATTGAGAATGCGGATATTTATGGAGCCTCCTCGTCCAGTGAGTTTAATTTTCCACCACCATTCATGACTGGATGTGGCAGGACTGCAGGGCTTAGATCTGACCTGTTGGTTGTGTTCTAACCAGGGCTTTGTTTGGCGGAAACATGACTTATGCTCTCTCGTATTCTATTCCTTGAGGTGTAAAGGCCAGCATTCCATTGCCTTTTTGATTATTTTCTGTACCTGCTCATGACATTTTAATGATCTATGCACTGGAGCCCCTAAGTTTCTGCTCCTCCTGTTTCCAGTTTTTCATCATTTTGAAAGTACTCAGTTCTGTCCTTTTTAGCTCCATACTGGATGATCTCACGTTTGCCTAAATTGAAACCCAGTTGCCTTGTTTTACTCATTCATTTAATCTATCCAGAGGGTAGCACTGGAGGAGCCTCACCCCTTACACTTGTCCAAGAGGTTTGAAGTTCTTGCCACCTGTGTGGACGAGAGCAGGGACTGCAGGGAGGATGAGCAAATCTCCACAGCACTGTGATAGGGAGGGGATGGTGGGGGACATTCATGTGGAGGGTGGAAAAATGAATATGGTAATGTAGAAGACAGAACAGTTCCGGGTATAGATACTGTTCCCTGCAGCCAAGAGCATTAGTCTTGAGTTGCCTGCTGGGTGCCAGGATTAAGGAGATCTCTTTGGGACTGGAGAGGGACTCTGAGTGAGTGGGGGAGGAGATGGGGGGAAGATCCAGTTGTCATGGTCCACGTAGGTACCACTGACATAGGCAGAACTGAGAAAGAGGAAGTATGAGCAGCTAGGGGCTAAATTAAAAAGCAGACTCATTAAGTTAATTTCTAGATCACTACCTGAGCCATGAGCAATTTGGCGTAGGGTAAGTAAGATCAGTGATTTGAATGCATGGCTAGCAGATTGGTGTGTGAGAAGTGGGATTCGATTCATGGGGCATTGGTACCAGTACTGTGGGAAGAGGAAGCTGTACCATTGGGATGGCCTTTAGTTGAGCTGGGCTGGGCCCAGGGTTCTGTCAAATCATACAACTAAAGCTGTAGAGAGTGCTTTCAGTAGTGGGGTGGGAGTAGGTTCATGTGAGGAGAGATTTAGAAAGTTAACAAAAGGACGAGACAATAGTGCAGGACAGCAACGTGGGTAATGATAACCTGAGTGTGACAGGAAGGGACAGATCGTACAAACAAAGGAGTGCACTATTAAATAAGATCAGTGCAAGCAAAATGTTAAAAAGATAGAATTGAAGGCTCTTTATCTGAATATAGCAGCATTCATAACAAGATTTATGAATTGATAGCACAAAAAGAATTGAATGGGTTTTATATGATAGGCATTACAGAAGTCTGGTTGCAAAGCGACCGAGGCTGGGGACTGAACATTCAGGGTATTTGACATTTCGGAAGGACAGGAAGAAAGGTAAGGAAAGTGGGATAGTTCTGTTAATAAAGGATGAGATCAGTACAGTAGTGAGAATTGATTTTGGCTTGAAAGATCAAGGTGTAGGATCAGTTTGGATGGAGATAAAAAAAAAGCAAGGGAACAAAGAAGTAGCTTATAAGACCCCCTAACAGTAGCTACATTGTGTCTACGTCAAGAAGTGTGAGGTAATGCTTTTTGGCAGAAGGAATGGGAAGAGGCAATATAGATGTAATGGCACAATTCTAAAAATTGTGCAGGAACAGAGGGACCTGGGACAGAGGGACATGTGCATAGATCTTGAAGGTGCCAGGACATATCGAGTGGTTAGCAGGGCTTAGGGTATCTTGGCCTTCACAAATAGAGGCATTGAGTTCAAAGGCTGAACCTATACAAAAGCTCTGGTTGGGCCCCAATTAGAGAATTGCATCCAGTTCTGGTCACCACACTTTAGGAAAGATGTGAGGTTCCTTGAGAGAGTGCGGAGGGAAATTTACCAGAATGCTTCCAGGGATGGGGGATTTTAGTTATAAGGTTAGGTTGGAATGACTGGGCCTGGTCTCCTTGGAGCAAAGGAGATGGAGGGGAGATTTGATGAGAAGCACAAGATTATGACAGACTTAGATAAGGTAAACAAGGAAAAAATCTTCCTATTAGTTGATTGTACAAGGACTAGGGGGACACAGATTAAAGATCTTTGGTAAGAGATGCAGGGTGAAATGTGAGGAAGAACCTTTTTATACAGTGAGTGGTAATGACCTGGAGCTTGCTGCCCACGAGGGTGTTAGATGTGTTAGAAATAATCAGTGATTTCAAAAGGAAATTGGATGGACGCTTGAAGGAAATAAATTTACATGGCTGCGTGGTCAAGGGGGTCAGTGAGACTGAGTGGATTACTCTGCAGGGAACTGCAGGGACCCAATGGGCCATACAGCCTTCTTCATCAATATCTCTTAGTAATTTTATGCTTCCATCTACAATGCGGCCTATCTTTGTGATTAGCAAATTCAGACATGTGGCTTTCTATCCCATCACCCAAGCTATTAATGAATATAGTTGAGGCCCCAGCGCAGATCCTTGCGGGGCACCACTAGTAACATCCTGTCAATCAGAGTACAATAAGTCCTCACTTAAATTTGTAGTTATGATCCTGAAAATCGTGACTTGAATGGAACAATTTTAAGTGAATCATGGATTCCTATAGGAATCAATGTTAAAGCTAGAGTTAGATTCCTTAAGACATTTCTCGTCTGGAAACACCATTGTACAAGTTAAGATACTGTACCGTCCATGTGTAGGACTGTGCATTCCTAGCTGAAATAACTTGCAAAATAAGTCACTATATATAAAAGAAATACTGTATAAATTGAAGGGAAACCATTTCAGGCCATTGGGGAAAGAGCAGGGGAGTGGCCCTACATGTAGTTGGATAGCTATTTCAAAGAGCCAGCATAGGCATGAAAGGCTGAATGGCTTCCTTCTGTATAATTTTATTGTCCTATGATTAAAAGCTGAGGAGAGGCCTCTGAGTTTGTCCTGACCCTTTCCCTAAACTCCAGAGAAAGTCTCTACCACAGTTTCCTTTCTAAGGTTCAGAAACCTTGTCCCTTAAGTGTTTTCTTCTGCAGATCTTCCAGTCTTACAGCTAACTGCATTTTTTAAAACAATTTTTTGGTAAACTTTCAGTCATGAAATGCTGCATTACATTTTCACGTCTCCTTTTATTTCTGCACATTGCATTTAATTGACCCAATGGTTCTCTTCCTGAGCATTTTGCACCCTTTGAAGAAAACATTTAATCCTGTGTCACAGATGGCTGCTCAAGCCCTTCAATCACCATCAGATGGATTTCTAGTACTCTTTGTCTGAATTTCCGGAGTCATTTAAATAGGAATTCTATTCGCTTGTTCTATACTGAT
This sequence comes from Carcharodon carcharias, assembly GCF_017639515.1. Taxonomy (NCBI): domain Eukaryota; kingdom Metazoa; phylum Chordata; class Chondrichthyes; order Lamniformes; family Lamnidae; genus Carcharodon; species Carcharodon carcharias. The sequence continues at coordinate 86,375,360 of NC_054473.1, forward strand.
CTGTAATTCCGATGCGCAACTCCAACCTTGATGCATAACCCCGGCACGCGAACGATGTTAAAACCAAAATGGCAATGCAAATCAGGAAAACAGGCCCTAAAGAATAAATGTCTTTAAAACGAAAGAACGTTAAGCGGGACAACTTAAAGTGAGAACTTATTGTGCCTGCCCCTTGTCCCTACTCTCTGTCTCCTGGCACTCAGCCATCTTCTTAACCAGATGAATAATTTGCCTTCAATTCTGTGAGCTTCAACTTTAGCTAACAGCCTCTCGTGAGGGATTTCATATTTGAAAGTCCGTATAAATAGAATCCATAGATATTCTCCAGTTGACTAATTTATTCACCTCTTCAAAAGTTTGTGAGGCATAACGTACCCTTTACAAATCTATGTTGGCTATCCCTGATCAGCTAAAGATTTTCAATGTGTTCAGTCACCCATCCTTAATTATAGACTCTGGGAACTTCCGGATAACAGATTTAGTCTAACTCGTCCATGATTCCCTGGTTTCTCTCTCTCAACTTTCTTCAATAGCAGAGTGACTTCCATATTTTTTTCAAATTAAAGAAATGAACTCTAATTGAGAGAACTTTGGAAGATTATTGTTAGGGCATCAGCAATGTTCTCACCTACTTCCATTAAAACACTGGGATGAAAACCATCTGGTCCTGGGGATTTATCACTCTTTAGTGCCTTTATTTTCTCTTACTGTTATTTTGCTTAAGTTAATTTTGGTGAATCCCTATTTCTGATTCAATATCAGTTTCCTTGGGATGTCCAAAATGCTGACCTCTGCACTACTGTAAATACAGATGCATGTCTGTCTTTCCCTTATTTTATTGGCAATATTACTACTATCAGTTTTCAAGTGACTCCTGACCGCCTTTTTCCTAACAGAATGGGAAAGATTTTTTGTGTTGATTTTTCATGTTTATTTGCATATGCACTTTTTGTAGCTCTTATCTGTTTAGTCACCTTTTGCTACTCTTTGTATCTTTCCCCAGGATTTGTACTTTTGATTTGCATTTTTGCATGGTTTTTCTTTTAGCTTAATTTTATCTTTTATTACTTTAGTCATCCATTTCTTTTTTCCCCTAACAAATGGAGCTTTTGTCTCAGAGATGGTGGAGGGAGAACTAGATGACCGTTGATCTTTTTACTTTTAGCAATTCCAAGGTGGAATGGTGGATACATGTTCTGATTAGGATTTATTTCTAACCACTACGAAGAAAAAGAAGATTGATTTCATTGTTCATTATATGAAGATGTGACAAGCAAAGTGGATAATGGGGATCTTGTAGATGTAGCATATCTGGACTTCCAGAAGGCCTTTGATGAGGTGCTGCACAAAAGATTAATACACATGATAAGATCACACGGAGTTAGGGGTAATATATTAGCTTGGATAGAAGGTTGGCTAACCAACAGAAAGCAGAGAGTCGGGATAAATGGGTCTTCTTCTGGATGGCAAGCTGTAACTAATGGGGTGTCACAGGGTTCTGTCCTTCGGCCCTAACTATTTAGAATCTATATTAATGACTTGGATTCAGGGATAGTAGGTACTATAGCTAAATTTGCATATGACACCAAAATAGGTGGAAAAGTAAGTTTCAATGAAGAAATAAGAAATTTACAACTGGATATGGACAGCTTAGGTGAATGGGTCAAAATTTGGCTGATGGAGTTTAACATGGATAATTGTGAGGTTATGCATTTTGGTCGGAAGAATAAAAAGGTGACTTATTATTTAAATGGAGAAAAACTTCAGAATGCTTCAGTGCAGAGGGATCTGGGTGTCCTCGTGCATGAATCGCTGAAAGCTAGTACGCAGGTACATCAGGTAATAAGGAAGGCAAATGGAATTTTGGCATTTATTGCTAAAGGAACAGAGTATAAAAATAGGGAAGTGTTGTTGCAACTGTACAAGGCATTGGTGAGACCGCACCTGGAGTACTGTGCACATTTTTGGTCCCTTACTTGAGGAAGGAAGTAGTAGCATTGAAGGCGGTTCAGAGGAGGTTCACTAGATTGATTCCAGAGATGCGGGGCTTGTCTTATGAGGGGAGATTGAGCAGTTTAGGCCTATACTCACTAGAGTTTAGAAGGATGAGAGATCTAATTGAAGTACATAAGATACTAAAGGGGATAGACAAAGTAGACATGGTGCGGATGTTTCCCCTTGTGGGGCATTCTAGAACGAGAGGCCATAGTTTTAGGCTAAGGGGTGGTAGTTTTAAATCAGAGATGAGGAGGAATTACTTTTCTCAAAGGGTTGTGAATCTGTGGGATTCATTACCTCAGAGTGCAGTGGATGCCGGGACGCTGAATAAATTTAAGGAGGAGATAGACAGATTTTTAATTAGTAATGGGTTGAAAGGGTATGGGGAGAGGGTGGAAAATTGGAGTTGAGGCCGAAATGAGATCAATCATGATCGTATTGAATGGTGGGGCAGGCTCGAGGGGCTGAATTTCCTACTCCTGCTTCTAGTTCTTATGTTCTTATGTATTATTGCGCACATCCAATACTGAAGTATATGATAGTTTGAATTCATCCCAATTGCCATTGTTCCATGTTTAATTGTTCATTGTTTAATATTGCACATCAACCTAATCTATACAATTGACATTTAGCCATTCTCAGTTTGATCTCACAGCATGTTGATAGATATTTTTGCTCCAAGTCCCATGTGTGATTTGAAGTATTTAAAATGGCACTGTGGCAAAATTCTATCATTGGAATTGTTGCAACGCATGGAGTCTTCATCTTAATGACTGCCTAGCTATCCCTATTTTTGACTGTTGGGGGAAGGGTATGGCATATAACAGCCTCCAATCCTGTTGGTGTCCTTGAACATAGTGAGTATTACAACAGCATCCTAACCCGATACCTTGGGAGATGTCTTTACCAGAATCCCGGGTGAATGGCTGGCATTAATTGCTCACTTAAGGGCCTCAATTGGCTCACTGGCGGGCAGGCTGCCACATGCCAGCCCATGGACTTTAAAAAGGCATTTGATAAAGTACCACATAATAGAAGCACATGACATTAAGTGGTAAGTGGTAACTTGTGTATGTAATTGGTTAAGGGATAAGAGGCAGGGAGTAGTAATGAAAGGATGTTTTCCTGATGACCGAATGATTAAGATCCTCCAGTAGTTGTTATTAGGACCATTGCTTTTATTACACATAAATGACCTGGACTTGGGTAAAGGGAGTACAGTTTTAAAGTTTGTGAGTGATATAAACTTTGGAATTTAGTAAATCATGAGCAGGATAAAAGCAGACTTCAGGAGAACATTGACAAATTAAACGGACAGATAATTGCAAATGCAATTAAATGCAGGTAAGTATGAAGTGATGCATTTTGAGGGAATAACATGGAGAGGCAGTATAAACTAAATGGTAGTATTTTGAGTTGGGGTGCGGGTGCAAGAGCAGATGGATCTGGGGGTACGTTCAGAAATCTTTGAAGGTGGCAGGACAAGTTGATAAGGTGGTTAAAAGAACATATGTAATTCATATACAAAAGTAAGGAAATTATACTAAACCTTCACCAATCAGAGATTGGGCCTCATCTCGAGTATTGTGTACAGTTCTGAGAACTACACTTTAGGAAGGATGTTAAGGCCTTGGAGAGGGCACAGAAGTGGTTTACCAGGATAACACCAGAGATGAGGGAACTTAGTTACATGGAGAGAATAAAAGGTTATTCTCAGAATGGTTAGAAGAAAATTGAATCGAGGTATTCAAAATTATGAGGTGTTTTGATAGAACAAGTAGAGAGAAACTGTTTCTTCTGACAATTGGCTCAGTAGCCAGAGGTCACGGATTTAAAATGATTGGCAAAGAACAAGAGGGGAAATGAGCTGATTTTTTTCTCCACCCGAGGGTTGTTAAAGCCTGGAAAGCAATATCTGAAGGATTGATGGAAGCAATTGGACATGTATTTGAAAATTGTATCTGATTCTGCTGTTGAAACCTTCATCAATGTTGTAGGGTTATGGGAAATAAACCTGGGGTGTAGGATGAAATTGGACAGCACTTTTAATGGGCCGAATGGTCTCCCTGTATGCTGTAAGGTTCTATGATTCTCCTCGAGGGTCAGACTTCTTAGGCAGGTAAATGAAGGGCTTCATTTGGTCTATATGCAATCGTCCAGGACCAAACTATGAGGCACCAAGCTCTTTCTGTTTGAGAGGAAGCACTCTGATTACACTGATGTAGCTCCCAAGGTTCTGAAGGGGAAAATTCTCTTTCGTGGTGGACCCATCTTCGCTTAAGCTCTTATTGAAGATCTTTATAAATTGCTGACAATGGGTAAACCTAGTTTGCAACACGTTGAGGAAGGTTTGACCAAGAGCTACTAGAAGGTTTTATTTTCTTCATGAGACCCACCTTCTTCATGAATCCCGCATTCCTATTCCTAATAAACTGCTGACCATCTGACATCCTTTCTTGGCCCCCATGTTAACTAATGTTGTTAACGGTTCTCTCTCTTCAGGCCCTGCTTCACTCTCCTTCAAAAACTGCCATTACCACCTCTTTCCTCAAAAGACCACCCCTTGACCCCACCATCCTTGCAAACTACTGCCCCATCTCTAACCTCCCCATTCCTCTCCAAAGTTTTTGAATGTATTGTCACCTCCCAAATCCATTCTTCCCCAGAACTCCATGTTTGAATCCCTCCAATTAGGTTTTTGCCCCTGCTGCAGCATTGTACCAGCTCTTATGTTAGTCACAAATTATATGCTGTGTGATTGTTACAAAGATAAACTTTCCATCCTCATCCTTCTTGACCAATCTGCAGCCTTTGACACCATTGACCATACCATTCTCCAACGCCTCTCCACTATTGTCCAGCTGGGTGAGAATGCCTTCACCTGGTTCCATTCTTATCTATCTAATTATAGCCAGATCATCAATTGCAGTGGCTTCTCTTCTTGCTTCTGCACCATTGCCTCTGGTATCTTCCAGGATCTACCTTTGATACCCTCCTATTTCTCATCCACATCCTTGGTGACATCATCCAAAAACAAAATGTTAGATTTCACATGCAGCCCAGCGCTACCCCACCACCAGCTCTCTTCACTCCTCCACTGTCTTTAAATTATCAGACTGCCTGTCTGGCAACCATTACTGGATGAGCAGAAATTTTTTACAATTAAGTATTCGGAAGGCTGAACCCATTGTCACCATTTTCTAGCCAACCTTTTATCTGGCAGCAGTCTGAGGCTGAACCAGACTGTTTGCAACCGTGGTGTTATATTTAAGCCCGAGCTGAGCTTCCCGTCCAACATCTACTCATGCACTAAAGCTGGCTATTTCCACCTCTGTAATGTCCTCTGATTCTGCTGTTGAAACCCTTATCAGTGCCTTTGTTACCTCTAGACTTGACTATTCCAATACACACTTGACCAAGCTGCCAAATTCTTCCTTCTGGAAACTTGAAGTTCTTCAAACCTCCGCTGTCCCTGTCCTAACTCTCACCAAATCCCATTCACCATCACCCCTGTACTCCAATGCTGACTCCCAGTTAAACAATGTCTCAATCTAAAAATTCTCATCCTTGTTTTCAAATCCTTCATAGCACCACCCCTTCCTGGATCTGTAATCTTCTCAGGCCTGACAATGATCCAAGATATCTGCACTCCTTTAGTTTGGCTGCTTGAGCATCCCCACTTTTAATCACAAAACCATTGTTGGCTGTGGCTTCAGCTGCCTCGACCCTAAGGTTTGGAGTTCCCCCCCCCCCCCCCCCCCCCCCCCCCCCCCCCCACTAAACTTATCTGACTCTCTGCTTCTCTTTCCTCCTTAAAGGCACTCCTCAAAATTTGACCTCTTTGACCAAGCTTTGACCAACTGTCTTATTAGTGCCTTATGTAGCTCGTGTTAAATTTAGATGCATAGGATATACGACACTGAAACAGGTCATTCGGCCCAGTCAGTCCATCCCAAAGTTTATGCTGCACTCATAATCATCTATTGAGGTCCTGCTTTTTATTTTAGAGCCTAACTCCAGGTACTCTTTTGCCTATACTGCTCCTGTGAGGGATATTGCACCATGTTAAAGGTGCTATATAAGTACAAGTTGTTGTTGGTGGAGTGGTGGGGGTTGGGCAGGGGAGGTGTGAACTCTTATCGCTAGGATCTGGTGCTGAGCTTGATTGGGTTGCAAAGAGTAAAGTAGTTGGTACTGAAGCTTTGCAGTTCTGGCTGTTAGAATTTGATGAGGCCCTTCTCTATGCCATTGTCAGGGAGATGGGAAAATGCCTCCACACCTTCTTATGACGTGTAGTGCTTCCATGTGGGCAATCACTCCTGGCGCCTTCTGCCTGGCAAGGGTTGATACCCAGGTTCTTCAGTTCTTTATCAGCTCATGACTGACTTTTCGTTTTTCTCCAAGGAAAAATGTTTTGAGATTGATTTGACTTTGAGATGATTTGCTTGGCATTGGCAGCTTGAAGCAGGATTGATACATTGATACACTCAATAATCCCATTCTTGATTCTGGCAGCTCTGCAACTGCCAGTGCGCTATTGATGGTTGGGCAAGCAGGCCAGTTCATGAGGGATCTGTAGAGGCTGACATATCACAGGGTACTGGGAATTCTTTTCACATGGCTCTGTACGGGCCTTCCAGAGAGCACACTGAATAGATTTTTTAAATTTGTTCATGAGATGTGGGTGTTGTTGACTACGTCATGTGTTATCATTCTTTAGTGTCCTTGAGATGGTGGTGGTGAGCGGCTAGTCTTGAACCTCTACAGTTCATCTACTGTAGGCACACTCATAGTACTGTTAAGAGAGGAGTTGCAGGATTTTAGATGTTAGAGGATGAGATTTGGAAGGTGCTGTCAGAGATGTCTTAGTGAGTTGCTCCAGTGCATCTTGTATATGGTACACACTGCTGCCACCATGCACCAGTGGTAGAGGAAGTGAATGTTTAAGGTGGTGGATGGTATGTCAATGGGCTGCTTTGTCCTGGATGATGTTGAGCTTCATGAGTGTTGTTGGAGCTGCACTGATACAGGCAAGTGGAGAGCACTGTAGAATTCCCAACCTGTGACCTGTATTGTAGCCACAGTATTTATATGGCTAGTCCAGTTCAGTTTCTGGTCAATGGTGACTCCCAGGATGTTGATAGTGGGGAATTCAGTTTTGGTAATGACGTGCTGATGAATGTCAAAGGGCAGTGGTTAAATTTTCTCTTGTTGGAGATGGTCATTCCCTGGCACTTGTGTGGCACGAATGTTACTGTCACTTATCAGCCCAAACCTGACTGTTGTCCAGGTCTTGCTGTGTACAGGTAGGGACTGCTTTGTTATCTGAGAAGGTTGGTACTAACTGGATTGGCAGTAGAAGTTGACCAGAGCTTTGTGTTCATAAGGTGTGCAATTTTAGTTCATTAACAAAATAATGTTGAGAAAAATAGAATCTGCCCAGAGATGTATAGACTGGTCATCTTAACATTGCAGTCAGAAAGATACTAGAATCCCTACCAGAGGAGAAAATAGAGAAACATCTAGAAATCAAAAATATAATAACGAATGATCTAATCTGTGCAACCAGGGTATGGCAACCATCTCATCATTCTAAACTCACACACTCAAGCCTATCACACATTCACTGGCATCTCACTCACTGCCAGCTCAAGGGACATCACTGCTCACTCTTTCACACATACCCTCACTTATACATCTGGCCTCATCTGCTCTGGAGACTGCCTCCTTAGCCCTCACCATCTTGAAGCCATTTGTACAGATCAACTTGTGCCCCCGCACAAACCTGGGATACCCTCTTTCCCCAGTATAGCCCTCACCCTGCAGCCATAGAAAGCCTCCCCTTTATGGTTGGTCTGGTAGGTAGAGACCTGCCCGTGAGCCCCCTAAAAATGCTGTGGTGCTGCCTGTGAAGCCTGGCGCTGATGACTGTGAATGCTGCCCGATGCAAGATAGGCAAACAAACCTCAAGTCCCAAGTGAAGTGCAGTTTGCCAGGTGCACGTCACTTATGTGGGTGGGCGATCCAGAGTGGGGGCATGAGTCCGCCGGGCTAGCCTTAGTATGATATGCAGGTGTATTACAGTGAGGTTCCCAACATCCGATGGCAGGTAATATGGCCCACCATCAACAAGCTGAGCGGACGATCGCAAACTGGTTTCATGACACCATGAAACTGATTTTTGGCTTTCTCGCCATATTGTCTGCTCACACCACCAAGCACGCCCAATGCCAGCACGGAAAAATCCACCCAAAGTCTGTTGTCACTCTTTTTCTCTCTTCACAGATGCTGCTTGACTTGCTGAGTACTTCCAGGATTTTCTGTTTTTATTTCTGATTTTCAGTATCCACAGTATATTGCTTTTCTCTTGTTGCTTTACTGTGATCTACAACATGGTGTTGCAAGAACCACCAAGGGAAAAACAATAAAGAAAATAGAATAAATGTGAAAGACCAAAAGACATCACAGAGGCAGTTACCATACCATGTGGAGAGAATTGTGTTCTGTTTCCTCTCTCTACCTCTCATTCTTAGAGCTAGGATTTAATAACCTCACAGCACATTTTGTGAGAGTTCCTGCCAAGTGCATCTGTAATCTGTTTCACACCTGTTAGGGAACACATTCCTAATTTTCAATTTTCTCAAAACATAAAACCCTAACCTAAAATGACACACTATTCACTTTCTATTACATTCATCATCCTTCTAAAAATCCAGCCATTAGCTGCACCTCAGGCAGGAACAGAAGTTAATTTTTCAGCTCTAATATTTGGAAGAGTGTAAATAACTAATCACTGAGATGGCCATCTCAAAACGTTAAGCTGATATTGCTTGTGAAGACCTTCAGTCCTGCACATTTGGGGCTCACTGCAGGTAGCATCATTTATGCTTCAGTATTTCAATGCCTTGTCCAGGAGAATTGTAGATCAAGTTTTTGCTGGGTCTACAAATCTGCTTCTATCTGGTTATTTTGCCAATTACCTCATATTTGCGTCCTCTGGTTACTGAGTTTTCTGCCACCAGAAACATTTTCTCCATATTTACTTAATGCTCTTTGCGATTTTGAATACCTCTATTAAATCTCCCTTTCCTTTGCACTAAGGACAACCCCAGCTTTTCTCGTCTCCTCACTTAAATTAAGTTCCATATCCCTGGTACCATTATAAATGTGGCTATCAGAATTTAAATGTTAAAAAGTGGAAAGGACTTGCATACAAATGCAAGATTTTTTAGTAGTCTATAGGTAAGTAACCATTCTAGTTGGTAAAGGCGTCCTTCAGTGGATTACTATGCCGCTACAGACATGGTGGTTTCAGGTTCAGATCTTGGACTATCAGCACCCATGGCACCAGACCTCATCAAGAATCAGCACCTTCATTGAGGGAATGAGGAAAATTGGGAAACAAAACTATGTGAGTGTTGACATGACTTTTCATAAAGTGTATTAAAATCTAAGTGAAAAATTAATTTGAAGATTTGAAATTATAGTGTATATACTTGAAAAACCAAAATGCAAAGTAAAGTTGCAGTAACCTAATAAGTAATCTTGAATGCACACTTACCTTGTGCTACACTCACTGCTTTTCCATATACCTCCTTGAATATGACAGCTGCAGATACTCCCAAAGAAAAACCTGTCTCTGGCTTCTGATCATTGGCCAACTCCTTCCTACCTGGAAGTACTTCCATTGGCCTTGAGATTCTCCATTGAAATTTTATTTTCACTGTAACTCCTGATGTCGATCAGCTAGGCGCTAGGAACATTGCGCGTATGCTTTTGGCTCACATAGATATGTACTCGTGTTCATGAGTGTCAATCACTCACTTAACTGGCCTTTCCTTGGGACAACTATGGGCTGGATTAGAAACTCCCACGGGTCTTAGTTTGCTCAAGTCTGATGCAATAAATGTAATAGATCTAGATTTCCAAAAGACCTTTGATAACGTACCACTTAATAGACTAATGAATAAGGTCAGAGCATGTGCATTCTGCAAACATGTAGCAGAATGGACAGCTAGCTGACTGCAAGACAGAAAGCAGAGAAAGGGATAAGGGGTACCTGTTCAGAGTAGCGAAAGATGGGAAGTAGTGTTCCACAAGAATCTGTGCTGGGACCACTAATTCAAAATTTATATCAATGAATTAGTCTTTGGAATCAAAGACACAAATTCTAAATGTGTGGATGACACCAAATTGAGGGGATAGTCAAAACTCAGGAGGCCTGCAACAAGAAGATATTAATAAACTACCAGAATGAGCATATAATTGGCAAATTAATTTCAACTTGGAATGGTGTGGGAATTATAATTTGGTAATTACTTGGGTACTAAAGAGCAAAGGGATCTGGGATTACAAATACACAAATTGCTGAAATTAGTGACACGGTTCAGTCAGGTCATAAGGAAAGCAAGCCTAGACTTGGGTTTATTCCTGGAGTGATTGAATTGAAATATAATGAAGTTATGCTAAATTTGTATTAAGACATAGGAGCAGAAGTAGGCCATTCAGCCCATCGAGTCTGCTCTGCCATTCAGTGAGATCATGGCTGATCTGATAATCCTCAACTCCGCTTTCTTGCCTTTTGCCCATAACCCTTGATTACTGATTAAAAGTCTATTTATCTTCGCCTTGAATATAATTAACAATCCAGCTTCTACAGCCATCTGCGGGAAAGAATTCCACAAATTAACTACCCTCCTCATCTCTGTTTAAATTGGGCGACCCTTCACTCTGATATTATGCCCTCTGGTCCCAGACTCTCCCACAAGGGGAAACAACCTCTCAGGATCTACCCTACCATAAGAATCTTATATGTTTCAATAAGGTTGCCTCTCATTCTTGTAAACCCCTATGAGTACAGGCCCAACCTTCTCAACCTCTGCTCGTAAGAAAATCCCTGGGTTCAACCTAGCAAACCTTCTCTGGACTGCCTCCAATGCTAGTATATCTTTCCTTAGATAAGGGGACCAAAACTGTTCGCCGTATTCTAGGTATGGTCTAACTAGTGCCTTGTATAGTTTTAGTAAGACTTCCCTATTTTTATACTCCATTCCCTTTGAAATAAAGGCCAACATTCCATTTGCCTTCCCTATTACCCGTTGAACTTGTATGCTAGCTTTTTGGGATTCATGCACAAGGACTACCAAATCCCTCTGTGCTGCAGCCTTCTGCAGTCTTTCTCCATTTTAATAATATTCAGCTTCTCTATTCTTCCTGCCAAAGTGCATAACCTCACATTTTCCCACATTATATTCGATCTGCCATTGAAGATTGGTTAGACCACACTGTTGCAGTTCTGGTCACCATATTATGAAAGAGGCACTGGCAAAAATATTTGCAAGGATGATACCAAAACTGTGAAGTTATATCTGTCAGGAAAGGATGAACAGACTGATTATCAAGGCTGAGGGGCAGAGGGGTGACTTGATAGATGTAACCGTTTTTAGTGGAACTTGTTATCACAGGGAGTAGTTGAGGTGAATATGATAGGTGTATTTAAGGGAAGCTAGAGAAGCATAGGAAGGAGAAGGGAATGTAGCGCTCTGCCACTGGTTAGATGAGGAAGAATGGGAGGAGGCTTGAGCAGATGATAAACGGGGCACGGAAAGGTTGGGTTAATGGCCTTTTTATGTTGTATGTTCCATGTACTTAAGCTCCTATGATGCCATTGTTGCCTCTATCTTGGATTCCCAAACCTTGGCTCTTACCACCTGCAGCTAGGTTTTCTAGTCTTCCTTTAATTGCAGTATGTCCCTACAGAACCAGGGAGAGAAATCATGGGCCCTGGTGCCTCTCCTGTTTCTGGGCTCCTTATTCCTTACCCCCCACCCCCAACCCACCCACTTATTTTTTCCCCCTTCAAGATTCACCAGTCAATTACAGAAAGGTGTTTGTAAAATGATGACGTCCATTGTTGGTATCTGGTGAAAAATATGATCTGATATATATGCAACATGTTTCATTAGTATTAAGAGCAGCAACGATATAGTACAGTGTTAGTTTGTGTGCGTCCTATAGTTAATCCCACCATGACCATTAAATAAACCAGAGTATCATGCAATATTGTTAATTTGACTGGAAAATATCCCTTAGTTATTTAAAACACTGATTTCAGTGACTGCCTCAGCCCTCATTAACATGTCCTGCACATTGCACCATATGGGCATGGTGACAGTAAATTCATTTTGGGGGAAAGATTCAACCCAGATAAATTGCACAAGATCTTTTTTCCATTTTGTAGAAGTAGAAGAAAACATTCCCACCCTTAACCCCCCCATTCCACCCCCTCCTCCAACTTCCCCCCACCCTCTTCGGCCTCCACCTCCCCACCCCAACCCACCCAACCTCCCACCCACATTCCTTCCTAACCTCCCCCCTCACTCCCCCAACCTCCCTGCAACCATCCCAGTACCCTAACCACACCTCAACACCCCACACGCACACAGCATCTAATTGGTTCTAAAATTACAGGGATTTCACTTACCATTATTGCCAGGTGCAATCTCATGACGGTTGTTGTGCTGCTGCTTCTCAACTTCAGGAAGCTTTGTGGTTTTCTGGCAGGTTTTTTCAAAAACAATTGGAACCATGAAGCTGCTGGAAGTTTGGAAGCAGCAGCACAACAACTAGTAAAACTGACCTGAAAGAATGGCTTTAAAAAAACGCAACTGAGAGCCTGGCAGTTGCAATGCCTTTAGGTTGGTCTTTCAGATTTGAAGCTGACTGCTCAATTTGAATGACTTGAGAACTCCGACTAAAACACTGAGCCCAGGCCTCCCCTAGCCCCTGGGCCCCAGTGTTTTGGCCCCGTCTGCACCTCCCTCTCACTGGCCCTGGTCCCTATGGAAAGATGGTGCACTCATAGATAGGCAAACAGTAACTCTCTTGGGTGGATTTGTCAGTAGGCTGGCTTGTAGACTTTTAAGCATGAAAAAATGTCCAGCAAGGGAAATTGACGGGGTTAAACTGTTTATACTTCAATGCAAGGAGTATTACAAACAAGGTTAAGGGCATAGGTAGACACATGGCAGCAGATGTCATTGCTATAACGGAGGCCTGGCTAAAGTAGGGACAAAACTGGCAGCTAAATATCCCTGGTTATAGAGTCTTCAGACACGATAGAGTAGGGGATAAAAAACGAGAGGGGGCGTAGCACTAATAGTAAAAGAATCAATTCCATTTGTGAGAAGGGATAATATACTAAATGGATCAACAAACGAGGCTTTAAGGATTGAGCTTAGAAATAAAAAAAGGGGCAGTCACGTTACTGGAAGTGTATTACAGACCCCCAAATAATGAAAGGGAGATAGAAGAGCAAATATGTAGGCAAATTTCTGCTTGTAAGAACAAGAGGGCAATAATAGTAGGGTACTTCAACTATTCCTAATATCAACTTGGCTTCAAACAATATAAGGGGCACGGAGGGAGAAAAATTCATGCAGTGTGTCTAGGAAAATTTTTTCAACCAATTAGTGACAAACCCAACGAGAGGAACTGCAATTCTACACCTAGTCTTGGGGAACGAAGAAGGGCAAGTGGGTGAAGTGACAGTTGGCGACCATATCAGGGACAGTGATCATAATTCAGTTAGATTTAGCATTACCATGGAAAAGGACAGAGACAAAAGTCTTGAACTGGGGGAAGGCAAATTTTGCTGAAATGAGAAGGGACTTGGCTGAGGTGGACTGGACAGCACTGCTGGAGGATAAAACAGTGGAAAGCCAGTGGGAAGCACTAAAAAGTGAGATCCTAATTGTACAAAGTAGACATGTCCCCTACAAGAATAAGAGTGGTACTGCCAAATCTAGACCTCCCTGGTTGCCTAGAGGAATACAGAGGAAGATCAAATAGAAAAAGAAAGTGTACAATAGGCACAAAAAACTAAGCACTGCAGACAGCCTAGACAAATATAGGAAGTGCAGGGATGAAGTGAAAAAAAAGGAAATCAAAGAGAGGGTATTAAAAAAGATTAGCAAATAAAGTTAAAGATAACCCAAAGATGTTTTACCGATACATTAATGCTGAAGGGTTAGCTAAGGAAAAAGTGGGACCTATCAGAGATGAAGATGGAAACTTGTGTGTAGATGCAGAGGCTTTGGGAAGGGTTTTGAATGAATATTTTGTCTCCGTGTTTACAAAGGAAAGGGAGTTTGTAGATATAGTAGTCCAGGAGGAACACTGCGAGATACTGGACGGGATAGTCATAAAGAGAGAGAGGAAGTACTCGAAGGGTTGAAATCCTTGAAAGTTGATAAGTCACCAGGGCCAGATGGATTGTTTCCGAGGCTGCTGAAGGAAGATGCTCTGAAGATGATTTTCCAATCTTCACTAGATACAGGGGAGGTACCGGAGGATGGAGAAATGCAAACGTAGTTCCATTGTTTAAAAAGGGCTCAAAGAAAATGCCAAACAATTATTGGCCAGCTAGTCTTACATCGGTGGTGAGCAAGTTAGAAGGATCAATCCTGAGAAATAGGATTAACTGTCATGTGGAAAGGCATGGACTAGTCAGGGATGGTCAGCATGGATTTGCTAAAGGAAGGCCTTGCCTCACAAATTTGATTGAATTCTTTGAGGAAGTGACAAGAAGGGTTGATGAAGTTAGTGCAGTGGATGTTGTGTACGTGGATTTGGACAAGGCATTTGACATGGCAAATTGGTCAGGAAAGTAAAAGCCCACGGGATTCAGGGTAATGTGGCAAACTGGATAAAAGGTTAGCTTTGTAACAGGAAACAAAGGGTAATGGTCGATGGATGCCCTTGTGAATGGAATGTTGTCTCACGTGGTGTTCCACAGGGCTCGGTGTTAGGACTCTTGCTGTTTGTGTTAAATATTAATCATTTGGACATGAACATGGGGGGCATGATTGGGAAATTTGCAGATGACACAAAGATTGGCCAAGTAGTGGATAGTGTAGAGGATAGCTATAATCTGTAAAACGATATAGATGGGTTGGTGGAGGGCAGTAAAGTGGCAGATGGATTTTAACATAGAGAAATGTGAGGTCATACATTTAGGGAGGTCAAGCAGTTACAGGGATTACAAAATAAATGGGAATCTACTAAGAGGGGTAGATGAAGTGAGAGATCTTGGCATACAAGTAAATAGGTCCCTGAAGGCAGCAGTTCAAGTGGACAAGGTTGTAAAGCAGGCATATGGAATGCTCTCTTCATTGGCAGAGGTATAGAATATAAAAGTAAGGATATAATGTTGGAATTGTATAAAACACTGGTGAGGCCGCAATTGAAGTATTGTGTGCAGTTCTGGTCACCACATTACAGGAAGGACGTAATAACTCTGGAGAGAGTGCAGGGGAGGTTTACAAGAATATTGCTAAGGTCAGAAAAGTGTAGCTACAAAGAGATATTGGATAGGTTGGGGTCATTTTCCTTAGAACAAAGAAGGCTGAGAGGTGACTTGATTGAGGTGTACAAAATTATGAGGGGAATAAATAGAGTGGACAGGATAAAATTGTTTCCCTTGATGGAGAATTCTCGAACCAGGGGACATAGATTCAAGATAAGTGGCAGAAGGTGTAGGGGGGACTTGAAGAACTTTTTTACGCAGAGGGTAGTGGGTGTCTGGAATTCACTGCCCAAGTTGGTGGTAGAGGCAGAAACTCTAAACTCTTTTAAAAAGTACCTGGATCTGCACCTTAAGTGCTGTGAGCTGCAGGGCTATGGGCCAGGTGCAGGAAGGTGGGATTAGAAAGGGCACCTGGGTGTCCTCTGGCTGGCATGGACGAGATGGGCCGAATGGCCTCCTTCTATGCTGTAACTTTTCTAAGATTCTGTGTATGTTCGGCATTGGCTGAGCTCTCAAATAATAGCAGTGTTTCAGTTAATGTGCTTTATCGTATGGGAGTGAGTTGACTTAAATTGTGTGTCATGCTGCCTGAGGTTAGTTGTATCGTGATTGAGTTTTATCATTTGGCCACTATTGTTGGTGGTCGTATTGTGAAGCTGAATTAATGCTGAGGTTTGGTGGTTCTTAGAGTATGGTTCTGAAAAAAAGACACTAATGCACGACAAATCGCTACCTTTCCCCTGAAAAACTGAAGGATTCTTACATTGCCAGATTATAGTGCTTTTCATAATTAGATTCTTAGTCATTACAACTTTCTCTTTTCTTAGGATTCAATACTGGGCTGGGAGGATTGAACAGGAGTTGGATCAAGTAGTCCGACAAGTCAGTGGGATTCAACAGCTTAAAGCGGTAAGTGTTACAAATTTAACACCTGTATTGCGATTTCCTAAGGTTGTGAAAAGCATCATTTAAACGCTAGTATTTTTTTCTTTGTATTGACTGGCATGTTGGGTACTGTGCTTTGGCTGGAATATCAAGTTATGCGTATTGGTTGGCATGTTGGGTACTGAGTGTTGGCTCTGGCATGATAGCAGATCTTCAGTTTTGGCTAGTGTGACAGTTTTTATGTGTCACCAGCATATGGCAGATACACTGATTGCATAATTAGTGAACATTAACTTAAATAACCTCTGTACTTAAGTCTTTCAGATTTAAATTGTGCCCTTTCTGCAGTGAAATACAGTTCATCCCCGAATCTCTCCTCTGAACTAAAAGCCCTGAATCCCAGAATCATCATTGTTTTTCTCAGATCTCTTTCTAATATATTTTTGTCCTTTCAATGGCAAGATGCCCAAAATTTCTTAATACACCAGCTTCATCATAGCTATTGATATGTAAATGTATAAGTGAATAGATACAGTTGAATGGTCAGAAATCACGCCCAGATCGTTATCCTCCATTGTTAATGAAACAGATTTAGGAATGATTCCTGACCATTTGCTGAAGGTATTCAGCTCAAGACTTGTATCATGGATACATTCATGCTTCATATTCCAATGTGCATTTATATATCTACTTAAACATCCATCTGCTGTTCCTTGGTTTATTTGCTTAATTGGTTGCGAAGCTATTAACTGACTTGCACTGCTTATCTGGCCATTATGCTTGATTTAACATGATTAACAAATGTTTCAAGCTTACCAGAAGCCATCGGTTCTGTAGTTACTTTTAAAACAGATCCTGTAGAATGCTGCTGCTATTTCCCATACAGTGCAATAAAAGGCAGAGAGAGATGTGAAATGGACAAGCCTCTTTTTGATCAAGTTGGCTAAATTTCAGAGACAATAATCATCTAAGGAACTTTATCAAATATTTTCTATGTATTCTCATCAGTTATATTCACTGGTTCACATTGCACTATCCCAGGTGATGCCTGCAGGTGATACAGTGATAGAGATGTCTGAGTCTGCACTATCTGTACTGGAATGCTGTTTTGGGCTGCTGTAGAATGCTTAATTTGGAGTTTGGTGACTGAGGGAGTTTAAGGGTTAAATTAGATAATTAATTTAACATTAATTTATATTCTTTCTTTAATTTAGCAATTAACTAAAAGTTGCTGTTAGGGTTGGAAGAAGGTGAGTTTTAATCCAGCCTTAAAGCAGGGCTCATACAGGCTCTGCTTGCAGCTGCAATTAGTTAATTAGATAATTGGCTTAATCAGGTTTTCAGATGCTAGGTTCAGAGAGTATAAAAGTAGGTTATCTTACAGTGCTGACTTTGTCTGCACTGGAGTGCTGTTTTCTGCTGCAATAGAATGCTTCACTTGGAGTGTGGTGACTGAGGGAGTTCAGGGAGGAGGTGCTCCTTTCCTTTTCGACATTTCCTCAAAAAGAAGAGCAATGACCTTGGTAAGTAGGACCTAGTGAGTAAATTAGAAAAGTGCAATATTTTTAAACAAGTTGGTATGCTTGGATTTAACTGAGAAGTGCCAGGAATAAGGGAAACTTAGGGCCAATATAATAAAGTAATATAACTAATCCAAAGTAGAATAAAGTTAACGTAAGGGAAGTAGTGTTAAGACATGGCAGGGCAGCTCAGTCGAGTGGAATGCATGTCCTGTAATATGTGCGAAGACAGGGACGCTACTGGTGTCCTAGATGACCACATGTGCAGGAAGTGTTGCCAGCTGCTGAAATCTGAGCTCTGGGTTTCAGAGCTCAAGCGGTGGCTGGAGTCACTGCGGCGCATCCACGAGGCTGAGAGTTATATGGATAGCATGTTGAGAGGCGGTCACACTGCAGCTTAAGGGCTTAGTGACAGAGAGGGAATGTTTGACCACCAGACAGTCCAAGAAAAGTAGGAAGGTAGTGCAGGAGTCCCCTGGGGTTGCGCTTTGTTTTGGAAGCTGGGGGGGCATTGGTTCTTCAGAGAAGTGCAGTCATAGCCAAGTTGTGGCACCATGAATGGCTCAGCTGTACAGGAGGGGAGGAAGAAGAAAGGAAGAGCAGTAGTGATAGGGGATTCATTGGTTAAAGGAACAGACAGGTATTTATATATCTGTAGACTTGACTCCAGGAAGGTATGTTGCCTCTCTGGTGCCAGGATCAAGGATGTCACAGAGTGGCTGCAGGACATTCTTCTGGGGGAGGGTGAACAGCCAGTGGTCATGGTCCACATTGGTACCAATGACATAGGTAGGAAGGGGGAGAATTTAGGGAGCTAGGTAGAAAATTAGCAAGCAGGACCTCAAATGTAGTAATCTCCTGGTTACTCCCAGTGCCATGTGCAAGTGACTACAGAAATAGGAGGATAAGCCAGATGAATGTGTGGCTAGAAAGATGGTGCAAGAGGGAGGGTTTTACATTCCTGGGACACTGGGACTGGCTCTGGGGGAGATGGCACCTGTACAAGCCAGACGAGTTGCACCTGAACAGAGTTGGGACTGAGTTCCTTGCGGGGCATTTTGGTAGTGCTGTTGGGAGGGCTTTAAACTAACTCAGCATGGGTGAGGGGACCAGGAGAGAATATTAGAAAGGAATACCAGGGTGTACACAATACTGGGAGAGACAAACAACATTAGAATAGAGGATAGTAAGTTAATAGGTGGAGTTGGGGTGGGGGAGAAAGTAACAAAATCTAAATCAGGGTTAGTATGCATGTATGTGAATAATATTGCGGAGTTACAGGTGCAGATTGCCATGTGGAAATATGATCTTGTGGTGATAACAGAGACCTGCTCAAGGAATGGCAGAATTGGGTGTTAAATATTCATGGTACTAGGATTCAGAAAAGATAGGAAGGGAAGGAAAGGAGGAGGGGTAGCAGTTTGGTTAAGGAGAGCATTGCAGTGCTAGAGAAAGAGGATGTCCCAGAGAGTTCAAGGACAGAATCAATTTTGCTAAAAAAGAGCTAAAGACCAAAAAGGGTACAATTACATTGCTCGGTATAGTCTATAGACTGCCAAATGGTGAGGAGGACGTAGAAGAACAAATCAGCAGGCAAGTTAAAGGGAGATACAGGCATTATAGAGTAGTTATAATGGGGGATTTTAATTACCCAAATGTAAATGGGGACAGTGGTAGTGCAAAGGGTGGAGAGGGGCAAAAGTTCCTAGATTGTGTTCGGGAAAATTTTCTACAGCAGCATATGTCCAATCCAACAAGAAAAGATGCACTCTGTTGGACCTGGTTCTTGGAAATGAGGTGGGCCAAGTAGATCAAGTGTCAGTGGGAGAACTTTTAGGAAACAGCAACCAAATAGAAAAGGATGATAGACAACCCAGAGTAAGAATAATTAACTGGACAAGGGCTGACTTCGAGGGGGCAAGAACGGAGATGAGCCAGATAGACTGGAACGAAAGATTGGCAGGAAAAGCTGCAGCTGAACAATGAGCTACCTTCAAAAAAAAATTGGTTTGGGCACAGTCAAGGTATATTCCATCGGAAGGGAACGGTAGGGTAAACAAATCAAGAGCTTCCTGGATGAAAAAGGAGATAGAAATTAAGATAAAGAAGAAAAATTGTGCTTATGACAGGTGTCAGATAGAAATTACAATTGAGAGCCAAGAGCAATACAGAAGGTTCGGAGATGAGGTGAAAAAGCATATTAGAGAAGCAAAGAGGGATTATGAGAAAAGACTGGTAGCCAACGTAAAGGGGAATTCCAAAGTCTTCTATAAGCAATGAATAGTAAAAGGGTGGTAAAAGGAGGAATGGGGCATGGCTGAGGTATTAAATGTATACTTTACATCCGTTTTTACCAAGGAGGTAGATGCTACCCAGACCATGATGACAGATGAGGAAACTCTGTCAGTAGAATGGTTTAAAATTGATAAGGAGGAGGAAGTGTTGGAATAGACTGTCGGCATTTAAAGTTGACAAAGCACTGGGACCAGATGAGATGCGTCCAAGGATATTGAAGGAATTGAGAGTAGAAATTGCAGGGGTACTGGCCATAATTTTTCAATCTTCCTTAGACTTAGGGGAGGTGTGAGAGGACTACAGAATTGCAAGCATTATGTCCTTGTTCAAAAAAAGTTGTAAGGATAAGCCCAACAATTACAGACCAGTCAGTTTAACTTCATTGGTGGGCAAGATTCTAGAAACAATTATCTGGTATAGAATTAGCAGTCACATGGAAAAATGTGGGTTGATAAGGAAGAGCCAACATAGATTTCTAAAGGGCAAATCGTGTTTAGCTAACTTGCTGGAGTTTCTTGAAGAGGTAACAGAAAAGGTCAATGAGGGTAACGCTGTTGAGTGCCACACAACAAACTTGTGAGAAAGGTTATTGCTCATGGAATAAAAGGAACAGTAGCAACGTGGATACCAATTTTGGCTGAGAAGTAGGAAGCATAAGAGTAATGGTCAATGGATCTTTCTCAGGCTGGAGGAAGGTTTGTACTGGAGTTCCCTAGGGGGTCAGTATTGGGACCCTTGCTTTTCCTGATATATATTAGTGATCTAGATCTTGGTGTGCAGGGGATAACTTCAAAGTTTGTGGATGATACAAAGATGGGGAGTGTTGTAAACTGCGATGAGGACAGTGTGGAACTTCAAAAATACATAGGCAAGTTGGTGGAGTGGCAGACAGTTGGCAGATGAAGTTCAATGTGGAAAAGTGTGAGGTGATGCATTTTGGCAGGAAGAACATGGACAGACAATATAAAATAAGAGGTGAAATTTTGAACAGGTGCAGGGCATAAAGACTTGGGTGTATATGTGCATAGATCATTGAAGGTGGCAGGATAGGTGGAGAGAGTAGTTAATAAAGCATATAGCATCCTGGACTTTATTAGTAGGAGCAAGGAGGTCATGCTGAATTTATTTAAGACATTTGTTAGATCTCAGCTGGAGTACTGTGTACAGTTCTGGGTGCCACATTATAAGAAAAATTTGAACACATTGGAGAGAGTGCAGAAGAGGTTTACAAGAATGGTTCCAGGGATGAGAAACTTCAGCTATAAGGATAGATTGGAGAGGTTGGGACTGTTCTCCTTGAAGAGGAGAAGGCTAAGAGGAGATTTGATAGAGATGTTCAAAATCATTAGGGGGCTGGACAGGGTAGATAGGGAGAAGCTGTTCCCACTCGTAAAAGGATCAAGAACGAGAGAGCACAGATTTAGAGTGATTTGCAAAAGGCGCAAATGTGACATGAGAAAAAACCTTTTCACACGAGTGGTTCGAGTCTGGAATGCACTGCCTGGAAGTGTGATGGAGGCAGGTTCAATGGAAGCATTCAAGAAGACATTAGGTGATTATTTGAATAGAAATGATTTGCTAGGGTACAGTGAAAAGGCTGGGCAATGGCACTTGGTCATAATGCTCATTTGGAGAACAGGTGCAGTCACAATGGGCCAAATGGCCTCCTGTGCCATTAAAATTCTGTGATTCTGAGTCAATATGTGCTCAGCTGACATGCGCTTATGCACACACACAGATGGAGGCACACACTTGCGCAGGTTTTAGTTTGTTATTAGGAGTGCAAGCTGCTAGCTTATTCTATTTCTCCTCACTTTGCCGGCAGCTCCACCTCCATGACTTCAATTTGCTGATTCAGCACATAGTGGATGAGCATTTCCAGGTCATTGTGCATTAACCCAGTTTGGAAAATTCTTTCTGTCCATGCTGGCAAAGCAGGGAAAGCTCCCATCTGCTGTCGGTTTACAGACCGGAGATGCAACACTGGTATTTCAGTGGGGTCTCAAAATTGCAAAATCAGCTCCAAATGTGATTGTATTTAAATACTTCACCATTAATTATTGTGCGATGTCTCCCTCACAGCTTATTAATGTGTATTTGCTGATTAACAACATATTTGGTTAATAAAGTGACCGACATTATAAAATTCACAACAGGGTCATGGCTACAGAAATTTACAATCCAGCGAACACCTTGAATTTCATCTTCAGATATAAATGTGTCTGTTACTCTCAGAAATGGGTGTTCCAAGATGGATTTCTAATGTATAATGTTAGTTCAAGTAGCCTCTTCCTACCTTTGCTGACACTATTGCCTTGCACTGTTGTAACATAGGGTAAGGAGGCATAGGAGTTATGTTTCTGGAGGCCTGGACAAAATGATCCAATGATGAGAGTTCAAATTCCATCATGATAGTTGAGGAATTTAAGTTCAATGTATTAAATGGTAATACTGGGCTCACCCTTCAGAATCATTTGTAGCCTTGTGATTGGTGAGTCGGAGGTGTTGAGTTTGTTTTTTTAGTTGAGATAGGAACAGGAGTAGGACATTCATGTCCTTGAGCTGTTCATCCATCCAATTAGATTATGATATCATCTTAACTCCATCTACCTGCCTTGGTCACCTTTAATACCCTTAATTGCTCAACAAAAGCCTCTCAATCTTAGTTTTGAACTTTTCAATTGATCCCCAGCTTCAACAGCTTATTGAGGGAAGGAGTTCCAGATTTCACTTCATGTGCAATGCTTCCTGGCATCACTTACTCCTGAATGGTCTCACTTTAATGTTAAGCATAAACCCTCTTGACCTGGACTCCCCCATGAAAGGATGGGGCACCTACTGCCTGAATGGTGGTCTGTTTCAGTTATGTGACAAAAACTGATGGATATAATGTGCTTAGTTCTCAAGGCAGGGAAATTGGCAATCATTTCGACTAATGTCAGAGTCTCTGGCGTACAGTAGCTCCTTGATACCCTTTACAGGATAAAGTAGTGACTTGTGGCAGTTAACTATGATCATGGTTTAATTAACAGCATAGGAAATAACACTCTGTAGATAGCTGGCCCTAGAGGCACATAATCCTAAGTTCACAGGGCTACTGGTCAGGTGTGTCTGGAACTGGCAGCATGTAGCAGATGGCACATCTTTTCTGCATATACTGCTCCATTAATTTATTGATGCAGTGATGATCTTCCTTCCTGCTGCTCACTGAGCTGTGCCTGGGTAACTAGGGACAATATAATTGTTCTTGGCTTCACTGGGCTAAGGTAGGAAAATTAGCCAGTATACCCATCTCTTCTGGTCTCTGTCCTGTGATACATGCTGAAAAGTTTGTGTGTGGTGGACGTCTGGTGAGGACAGGATCAAACCTAGTTGTGAAGCAATTTGTTGTTGATTAGCTGGCAGCGCCCATTCACAATTGAAGACCGGTTGGTTAGCCAAGATTCCATGGAGATATCCTGTGCCTGTAGAACAATAACAGTCAATTCAAGAAAAATAGGGAGAAAATTGCCATGAAAAGCTCACCAGAAGATTAAACCCGAAGGAAAAGCAAAAGGGTGGTCCTCGAGCTGCCACTTGTAAAGTGCAGAGACTTGTGACTTGTATTGTGCACTGTATCTTGCCCTTGTAGATTTCTTATCTGTTACCTCTACCTATGCTTCTAGCTGCCTTGAAATATAGTCCATGCCACACTGCCATACAGCCACTTGCAGGGCTACTGATATTGCAGTGAGGAAATCACAAGGAGCAGGTGGTGATTCCGCCTCCAGCTCCCTGACACTCTTCTGTGTCATTGTCACAGTGAGAGAAGCTGAACTATCCCTCCACCCACATGCTACCAGATCAAGTCCAGCACAAGACCTGCCACTTCTCAACAGTTCTGCTAAACCTTGAACACTGAGTTCAGGAGCATCTAGTCACACAGGGCCACTAACCACTAGTCAGCTGTGTCTGGAACTGACAGCATGGAGCAGATGGCAGATCTTTTCTGCATATACTGGTCCGTTAATTTAATGATGCAGTGATGATCTTCCTTACTGCTGCTCACTGGGCAGCTGTTTTGTGTCGTACCAGACTCTCCAATTTGGCAATGCACCAATAGCAGCACGTCCAGAAAAGCCTGCACACCAGGCTGCTTCTCAGCTACTCTACACCTGCAACTCTACATGCCATGTACTTTTTGTCACAAACAATTCTTAGCAGGGATTCCCTTCGTGTATGCCTTTCTTTTACTGTAGCTTTTGCTGCAGACTTGAAGACAAAATCTATGCCAACACTTTTGTGCAATACTGAATATTACCCAACTGTTTGACTGTGGAAGCAGAACGGGCAACTCTGATGCTTGAGCTGATTTCCACAAACAAGCAGAGCTCACTGGATAGCAGTAAGGAGCAGGAACCCCGGCTGACTTTAAAACTGTGCTCCTCTCTACTGCAGATTATCTGCTGCACCACTTTTACTATGTTGACTGGGATCACATAACTCAAGTGCAGACTGGTTATTGAAACTGGATGATGTCTGTTTGCATGGCTGAGTATCAGATTTGCCTGCTGGGGCACTCTTGTAAGCTTTGTGGACGCTTGCATATTTAGTTAAGAGTTTTTAATCTTTCTCACCCTATGTTTGCAGTGGCTATGTCTTCAACTACATAAGCACTAAGCTTTAGAATTGCCTTCCTTAACCTCCCCGCCTCTCTACTCTTTTAAGACACTCCTTCAAATTTATCACTTTGAAGATTTTTGTCACCTGTCCTAATGTTTCCTCTTTTGGGTCTTTATCAATACTTGTATAATTACGCTCCTGTGAATTGAGTTATAATGTTTTACTGTTATACAAAACAAGCTATTATTGGGCTAGAAGTTCTGCTCCCCTGCTATTCACTTTAAAGGGTGGAAAATTATGGGCTGGGAAGGACAGAATTGGATTTTCTTTACCCAATGATTTACTATTTGTAGCTTGGTGTCCTTGGTCATTGCTCTATGACCTGCAGATACAGATCAGCTGGTTAAAGTGGTGCGTAACTGAGCCCTACAGGCCAGCAAAACCAACAATTCAATCCCTGTCCATGCTGTGTTGATTGGTCTCAACTGGATCTGTACTACAAGTGGTTGCTGCACTTTTTGCCTACTGAATGGAAAACTAGCCATGGTTCCTGCTTCTAATTGCTTTTCCTGCTGGAAATACAAGGAACACAAGGGATGAATCAGCGCCATCAGGAAACATGAAGAAAAAGGCTCTGTGAATCT
Organism: Carcharodon carcharias; assembly: GCF_017639515.1. NCBI lineage: Eukaryota > Metazoa > Chordata > Chondrichthyes > Lamniformes > Lamnidae > Carcharodon > Carcharodon carcharias. The sequence goes on from NC_054473.1 coordinate 86,400,610, forward strand.
CAATTAAAACACACTCGCATAGTCTGTGGCATTTCAGGGTGTGAAGAAAATTCTCATGCCTTGTCACTTTTCTTCTCACACCTATTGCAGTGGTGAGAGGAAAAACCAAAAAGGTTTTCATTGAGTAGAAAACACAAGAATACTGACTGTAGGGACAGTGACAGATGGAGAGCTGCAGGGAGCATAGGCTGTTGTGTATCACAGCTACATCAAGTGAGAACTACTTAAACCAATTAATTAGATCATATGTCAGTCTCCCGAGTCCCCTGGATCATGTTCTAGCTCTGAATTCAGGTTCCTACTCGTGTGGGTGTAAGTGAGAAGTTAAATGTATCCAAGTAGTAGTGAGCTACAGCAGCCCAGTCCTTCAGCTGTTTACCATCTGAATCCTCTGGAGTACTCATGGAGACCAGTTGCGAGGTTGCCTGTGAGAGATTAGGTTGGAATGTCTGGTTTCGGGAACATCAGGGAGGTGCAGGTTGAGAATTGAGCGTGGAAATTTCTATGTAGATTCATTTAGCAGGTGACTATCGTGATGTTAAGAGTTGGCATGGTGGAAGGGTGCGATTAAAAGTGGCTCCTTCACCTAAATTCATCTTATATTATGTTTACCAACAATGAAAGGTCAACAGTCTCTTTTTCATCGATCAAGCGCACCTTCTCACTGTATCTCTCCAGAAATAAATTCAGTTTGTCTAGAACTGACCTATAGGGCTTGCTCAAGTTGGGAAATTTCCCGACCTGGCGCACCTTCCTTGGGAAGTGGTGCCTGAATGGTGTGATTTTCGCTCCATGGGGATGGGTGTGGGATAGAGATGGGCCTGTGCCCCCGGACACAAATCAGAGGCGGCCACAGGGGCTGCCTTGTGCCAAAGCAGGCTGTTTAAAAGGCCAGCATCGGTTCTCTGGGACTTCGTCTCAGGTGTTTCGTTAAATATTAGGCCCTCTATTCCTCACCTCTCACGCCATAGCATCCCTGCCCCTCCCACTTCCCATGCCCGATCCATGCCAATTAATTCCCCTTACCCATTCCTCATGGCCTTTCATACCCTCCACTACTTTACACCCTCCATGCCAACTCACCCAGCATCCACCATGGACAGACCTCAGTAGCCATGTTGAGATGAGATAAGATAAAGATCTAAATATCTATTAGTTTTCACTATAATAAACAAACACTTCCATTCGTGAAAACCCATTCAAAACTTTAAAAGCCCTGAAGTACTTAGTCCCTTATCAAAACAAACATACAGATTCGTGTCCATATCCCCACATTAAACACAGCTAATCCTTTAATGATCCTTTTGAGCTGTCAATCAAACTGTGAACTTTCAACATGCTGAAAATATGCTTCCCCTTGTGGGAGAGAGTAGAACTTGGGGACGTGGTTTAAAAAAAGGCATCTCCCATTTAAGATGGAGATGAGGATAATTTTCACCTCTGGGTGATGTTAGTTTATGGAATTCTCTTCCCCAGAAAGTAGTGGAGGCAGGGTCATTGAATATTGTTGAGGCTTGATTAGATAGATCTTAACTGATAAGGGAATGAATGGGTTTATGGGTAGACAGGAATAGAGAGGCCACAAACAGATCAGCCATTATTTCATCAAATGGTGGAGCAGGCTCAAGGGGCTGAATGGCCTACTCCTCCTAATTTGTATGTTCATGTATGTATGTAACCCACCTGCTGGGATAATTGTAGGTTGTGGAAATCAGCCAACCATTGATAACGATATAATGACTGCCCTTGGGGTAATTTCAACAAACAGCTATTATAACTGTTAGAACATTTTTTTTCAACACTCACTGACAAGAGGTAAGCAATTTTTTTTTTCAAATTTTTAAAGGGCTGGCATTTAAACAACTTCACTGCTTGGGTTTTTTTAACTTAATGACACAGGCAGGTTGTTTATTTTAATTTTTAAATGGCTGACGATTTAAATAACTTGACAGCTGAATAGTTCCACATACCTTTCTGCCCTTCACTAACACTTATGACTCCTTCATAAATTCATGACCCTCACACTGGGATAAGGCCCTTGCTGGGGTGTGTTTGAACTCAGCACTGAGTTCAAATTGCCCTGCTGAGCTTGGGTTTCCCTCGTGTGAGTGACGCCCTGCCCCTTTCTGCTAATGGCGAAATTGGGTAGGATCTGTTGGAAATGGGGGCAACACTTTCAGATTTGGGTTCCATCCTCCATTTTTAAAGGAAAATATGGCCCATACTGTGAATTTCAATGTAATAACATAAATATAGAAATTTGCATCATCTGAACAGTTGCAGTGGAGACTAAGAAACTGGGAGAATGGAATCAAGTCCTTACAGGAAGAGGGGCATGAGGAAGTGTTGCCAAAGCAGCTGTGGGAGACAGTGGGCTTTTACTGAATGTCCATGGATGGCCTATTCCCAGAAATGGAGCCAGAGAATTTGAGATAGGAAAGGAAGAGTCATAGATGGACCATGTGAAGGTAAGTGAAGGGTGGAGATTGGAAGCAAAGTTGATGAAATTTTCCATTCTGGGGTTAGGTAAGAAAATGGCAGCTATGTAGTCATCAATATACTGGAAAAATAGGTGAGGGAGAGAACCTGAGTAGAATCAGAACGAAGGATGCTCCACGTATCTTGAAAAAAGAAGCCATAGCTAGGATCTTTATGGGTTCCCATAGTGTCATGGCTCGCTAGCGATAGTGCACTGCAACATCAAGCCTCACTGCTTCCCAAGCCGCGACAAATGTGATAGAGTTTGATCAAACCATAGATTGCCCCAATTCTACCTAACTAGAATACGAGCACCAGGTTTGTAAACTTAATAAGTAAATAACTGTTTATTGAACAAACTGTTGTTAACCAGTGGCAAAAGAAAGAAATATGAACTGCTAATTTCTAACTCTATAACCTAAACTCTACCCCTTCATAAATCCCTAGGCGCACACACACGACACAAAAACATGAATTTTAAGGGTGGGATAAAACAGTTCAATAGCACCAGTACCAGTGTACAGGATTTGATGGGTTGATTTTGATCAGTGTCTTCCAAATTCCTTTCAGTTCTTGTTGATGACATGAGGTGGACATTCAGTATTTAGTTCACTGGCTGAGCACTGCCTTTCAATGTCTCTAGCAGTGATATTCCCCTTTGCCTCTTGACAGGGGTTTGTAGAGAGGGAGCAGATTATAGAGATATGAGGAGAAAAAGTCAGCTAGTTATTATTGTGGAATTACTGAAATGTTCCAGAAGCAGGAGAAATAGGTTTTAGATCTTGTTCCTTTCAAGCTAGGGGATATTCTGCTGTACTGCCCTCACACAAAACCTGGTCAGGAGCCAATTAAAATGTTGTTGCCAGGCAGTCCTCTTGGTCCAGGACTCCTTTCCGGCACCATTCTATCTTTCATGGCACATTCTGTTCTAAGACTGCAACTTTGTATACATCTCTCATCCAGTTCCAGTGGACATGTCTTTCAAACTGCAGCCATTGTAATCTTAATCCATAGTCCAACAGAAAATAAAAAGATGTGTTTACAACAGTCCAACAGAAATAAAAAAAAAAATGTACCTTATAGTAGCAACAATTTTTATTTGGAGGAAGTCAGTGGAGTGGAGAATTCTAAGGACTCTATTCCATTCTCCCAGTTTTTCCATCTCTCATGCATCTATTCTGATGATGCAACCTTCTTTTTCCCTCAAATAAGGATTCCCTCACCCACCATGGTTCACAAGGTCCTCAAACGCTTCCATTCTATTTCACGCAAATCTCCTTTCAACCCTTCTTCTCTCACCCAGAACCATTGATAGGATTTCTCTCACCCTCGCCTTTACCCCACCAGTCTTCGTATTCAGCTGATCATCCTCTACCATTTCCGCCACCTCCAGAGTGATGTCACCCCCAAGATGTCTTCACAACCCCCCACCCCTTTCAGTATTCCAAAGGGATTATTGCCCCTGTGGCACCCTGGTCTGTTCCTGCATCACTCTCACCACCTCCCCTTCCTACACAAATGCAGAAGATGCATTACCTACCCTTCCATCCAGGGCCCCAAACAGGCTTCCAGGTAAAACAGTGATTTACTTGTACCTCTTTCAATTTATTGCACTCTATTTGGTGCTCACTCTGTGGTCGTCTCTACACTCAGGAGATTAAATGCAGATTGGCAGAACACCTCCATTCAGCTCACAAGCATGATGCAAACTTAATTACCTGTCATTTTAATTCTCTTCCACACACCCATTCTGGTCTCACCATCCTTGGTTCTCCTGATGGTGACAGCCTTCTGTCTCATGAGGCAATGGTTTGTGTCACAGTGGTCAACACTGTGCTAAGCATCATCTGATGTGGCTCAGGAGCCTCATCTGACATGGCAGTCTCTGCCTCATTTGCTGCAGAAAAAGATGAGAGCTGAGAAGGGTGCACGATTCGCTGGCCTCTTTTTTCTGGACTTCCTACACTGTTGCAGTGAAACACAATGTAAGCTTGAGGAGCAGCATCTCATCTTTTGACTAGATACTTTCAGCCTTCTGGACTCAACATGGAATTGAACAGTTTCAGAACTCTCCCCATTTACTTGGATGGCAGTTGTTATTGCTATTCCCATTTATACCTCCTCTAGTCCCACCCTTTTTTCTTAATTGTTCCATTACTGTCATCTCTTTTGTCATTTAATCTCTCCAGCCTATCACAGACCTTCCCTTTTGATCTCCCCGCCAACATTAGAAAAAGGAGTATGAGTAGACCACTTGGCACCTTGAGCCTGCTCCACCATTCAATAAGATCATGGCTGATCTAATTGTGGCCTTAATTGCACTTGCCTGCCTGCCCCCAGGCTAACCCCTAACTAGATTCCCTCGTGTCAGATTACTGTCAAAGCCCTTAAAAATCTTATGTTTTAATAAGACCACCTCTCATTCTTCTGAACTCCAATGGATATAAGCCCAACCTGCTCAACCTTTCAATATAAGACAACCTCTTCATCCCAGGAATCAACCAAGTGAACCTTCGCTGAACTATATCCAGTGCAATTATATCCCTCCTCAAATAAGGAGACGAAAACTGTATGCAATACTCTAGGTGCGGTCTCATCAATGCCCGGTACAGTTCTAACAAGACTTCCCTATTTTTATATTCCACCTCCCACCCTTGCAATGAAGTTCGACATTCCATTGACTTCCTAATTACTTGCTGAACCTGCATGATAACGTTTTGTGATTCATGTATTAGGACACCCAGATCCCTCTCTACCTCAGCATTCTGCAGTCTTTCTATTTAAATAATACTTTGCTTTCCTGTTCTTCTGAGCAAAGTGGATAACCTCACATTTTCCCTCATTCTACACCTGCCAAATTTTTGTCCACTCACTGAACTTATCTATAATCCCCTTTCAGCCTCTTTGTTCACCTCACATCTTGATTTCCTACCTACCTTTATATTATCAGCAAATTTGACTGTAATACACTCTGTCCCTCAATCCAAATCATTAATATAGTTTGTAAATAGCTGCGGTTCCAGCACGAGTCCCTGTGGCACTCCATTTTACCAACCTCAAAATGCCCCATTATCTCGATTCTGTTTCCTGTTAGTTAGCCAATCCTCTATCCATGTTAATATATCACCCTCAACATCATAAGGTCTGATCTTTTCTGTGGCACCTTATTGAATGCTTTTGGAAATCCAAATATGCTACATCTAAGCTTTTATCCACCCTGCTTATTACATCCTTGAAGAACTCGAATAATTTTGTCAAACCATATTTTACTTTCATAGAACCACGTTGCCTCTGCTTTATTCTATTTTGATTTTTCAAATGTTCTATTTCTACTTCCTGAAAAATAGGTTCCAGAATTTTCCCAGTGAGAGCTGTTAAGCCAACTACCTATATTTACTTGCCTTTTGTCCTTTCTTGAATACATTTGTAGTTTTCCAATCTGCTGGAACCTTTCCAGAATCTAGAGAATTTTGCAAGACTACAACCAATGCTTCTGCTATTTTTGCAGCCATTTTTTTTAAGACCCAGGAATCCAGGCCATCAAGTCCAGGGGACTTGTCAGGCATTACTTTTCCTAGCACATTTTCTCTTGTGATAGTAATTATTTTAAGTTCCTCCCTCTCTTTTTCCCTTTTTGTGTTTTCTGCTGTGAAGACAGATACAAAATACATGTTCAAATCTCTGCCATGTCCCTGTTTCCCATTATTAATTTCCCACTCTCATCCTCATAAGGGACCAACATTTACTTTAGCTATTCTCTTCCTTTTGATATACTTGTAACAGCTTTTAAATTTCTTGCTAGCTTACACTCATATTCTAATTTCTGTCTCAGTAAAAAAAAAATCACTATAATAACCTTAAAAATTCTTAAGAGCTTTGATAAATACTACAGGAATAGCTCTGTCTTTCTCTCTCTCTTATGAAGAAAACTTCCTGGATTGACATATACAGGACAGCATAGACCATTATCTCTGCCAAGGTTACGACTCTAGCAGAGGTCTTGAAACAAGACATTCCTGATAAGGTTGAATCTCATGACTCATATGTAAACCATCTGCCTGAATAAAGGTTAAATAGGATGTCCTAGCAAGCAATGAGCCATGAGATAGCTTAAGGGCTTTCAACAGAAATAGGACGAATTACCTTGAATATCTGTCCCTTGCTAGTAGATAATTGAATGTGATTGACATAAGCCCCCCAGATATAAGGTTTATAAGCAGGCTTACAAGAGGGAAAAATCACTTCAGACAGGAAGAAGCTTCTTGAGTTTGACTATTGCTGTGTCCAATCTAACATCTTGGTTAGCTCGAGAAAACTTGTGACTGAGGAGATCTTTTCAAAGTGATCCATGGAGATCAGTTTCACCCATCCATTCATATGATCTGGGACCAGTAAATCATTCTGAGGAGACTGCCACCTCAGTCATGGAGATCAGAATCTCCCCGTTTCCCCCTTCTGTTCATCCATTCAGGACCACTAAACTGTTTTCCCCTGTAACGGGTCATAAAGTCTTTTCAGTCTATTTAGCTTATATATCATATCTGAAGAATTGCTTCTTAAACTGTTTTAAAATCAGCTATCAACTTCAACCCCCTTTTTAGATAATCTGTGACTCCCAGACCTAAATCTTACATTCTTTTTGTCATCCTTTGCTGGTTTCAAAATTTTTCCAATCATCTGGCCTACCACCAATCTTTGCCGCATTTGTACACTTTTTCTTTCAACTTGGTACCATCCTTAACTTCCTTCATTAGCCATAGATGGTGCAACCTTCTTACAGAGTCTTTCTTTCTTAATGGAACTTATCTTTGCTGAGAGTTATGAAATATTTCCTTAAATATCTACTGCTGCTTCTCTGCCATGCTACCTTTTAACCCATTTTCCCATTCCACCTTAGCCTCTCTGTCTCTGTACCTTTATAATTGCCTTTATTTAAAGTTTAAAACACTAGATTCAGACCCGAGTTTCTAACCCTAAAACTGATTGTGGAATTGTATCATGTTATGATCATTCTTGTTTGGAAGACCCTTTACTATGTGATCATTAATTGATTCTGTTTCATTACATTTGATTTGTCCAATCTGTATGAAGATTAAAATCATCAATGATTATTGTGATAGCTTTCTTACAAGCCTCCATCATTACTTGATTTATACTCTGTCCTACAGTGTATTTGCTGTTAGAGGCCTATAAACTACTCCCACCAGTGACTCCTTTCCCTTGCTATTTCTTATCTTCACCCAAACTGATTCTACATATTGATCTTCTGAGCCAAGATGATTTCTGACTGGTGCACCGATCTCATCTTTATTAACAGAACTATCCCACCTTCTTTTCCTTTCTTCCTATCCCAATGAAATGTCAAATACCCTTGAATATTCAGGTCCCAGACTTGCTCATTTTGCATCCACATCTCTGTAATGACGATATCCCAGTATTGAGATGATTGACCTACCTACAACAACCACAACCATCTTCGTTTGTGCTCGGTATGACTCTAACCTGTGGAGAGTTTTCCTCCTGATAACCCATTGACTTCTGCTTTGCTAGGGCGCCTTAATGACATACTCGGTCGAATTCTGCCTTGATATCAAGGACAGTCACTCTCACTTCACCTCTTGAGTTCAACTTTTTTGTCCATGTTTGGTCCAAGGCTGTAATGAGGTCAGGAGCTGAGTGGCCTTGGCAGAACCCAAACTGTGCATCACTGAGCAGGTTATTGCTGAGTAGGTGCTGCTTGATAGCACAGTAGACGACACCTGTCATCACACTGCTGATGATTGAAAGTAGACTGATGGCGGTTATTGGAGGTTGGTCATCTCAGTGCGAGGAGCTCACTGCAGGAGTTCCTTAGGGTAGTGTCTTAGGCCCAACCATCTTCAGCTGCTTCATCAGTGACATTACCTTCATCGTAAGGTTAGAAGTGGGGATGTTCACTGATTGCACAATGTTCAGCACCATTCGCGACTTCTCAGATACTGAAGCAGTCCGTGCCCATATGCACAAAATCTGGATGACATTCAGGCTTTGAGTGATTAATGGAAGTAACGTTCGTGCCACACAAGTGCCAAGCAATGACCATCTCCAACAAGAGAGAATCAAACCATCTTTCCTTGACATGCAGTGACATTACCATCGTTGGAGAATATCATTAACATTGACCAGAAACGGAATACTTTATAAATACTGTAGCTGCAAGTGCAGGTCACAGGCTGGGAATTCTCCAGAGAGTAACTCACCTCCTGACTCCTTAAAGCCTGTCCACCAAAAAAAAGGCACAAGTAAAGAATATAATGGAATACTCTCCACTTGCCTGGATGGGTGCAGCCCCAACAACACTCAAGAAGCTCTACACCATCCAGGACAAAGCAGCCCACTTGATTGGTACCCCATCCACCACCTTCAACATTCAATCCCCTTACCAGACGCACAGTGGCAACTGTGTACCATCTTCTGGATCCACTGCAGCAATCCACCAAGTCTCCTTTGACAGCATCTTCCAAACCCGCGACCTCTACCACCTAGAAGGGCAAGGACGGCAGATGCATGGGAACTCCACTACCTGTAAGTTTCCCCACAAGCCACTCGCCATCCTGACTTGGAACTATATCGCTATCACTGGATCAAAATCCTGGAACTCCCTCCCTAACATCGCTGTGGTTGTATCTGCACCACATGGACTTCAGCGGTTCAAGGCCACAGCTCACCACCACCTTCTCAAGAAAGCAGGGATGGGCAATAAATGCTGGCCTTGCCAGTGATACCCACATCCCGTGAAAGCATTAAAAAAAAGAATGAGGATGAAAACAACTTTAGCAGATTCGGCTATTACAGCCGAAGACAAAATTGGAACGATAATAATGAGTGAATTAAGTCTAGGAATGCCCAAGGAACAGTTAATAGGTGCTTCAGGTATGACTCGAAGTATTGTTTGGTCAACTGTCCAAAAGTGAGACAGGGTCCTCAAAATGACACAGGACAAAGAGAATTCTGATGACGAGCATAAAGGTAATGATGAATCCAAATAAATTATAGAAATTAAAAGGAATTTTAGTCCTGTGATGAATGTGTTAGTCAAATTGCTAGATAGTGCTTGTACTTCAACAGTATGTGCGAAAGATTAAAGTGTTACCTTGATTCACCAAGTAGTAGAGATCATTGCAAGGTTAAGGAATATAAAAGTACTACTAGCTTTAGGTTTGGTGGTGCCAACACATTGATGTCGCCAAAGAGGGTTGCCACTGCCAAACCTAAAGTAAGTAGTGCTTTTACATTCCTAACCTTTCACCTAAATTCCACCTAAAGTAGCTGGAGTAAGCCATTTTGAAAGTACTTGATGTAGTTTCCCATGAGATACCTATGCTGTTGGGCAAACATCCGTGGCAAAGGCACAAATGAAACTTGACATGGAGCATGATAAGGCAGTTATTTTTGGAAAGTCAGTGGATCTGCAGTTTACCCAGTCAGGACATTATTGTATCTATTTAATAAAACCTGATGTTCCTGATCAGAGTGTTAAGCAAGTGTTAATATCAGGTGATAAGACTCAGAGAGAGAAAAATAAACTGTCTGATAAGTTACATAGACAATTTGCTCACCCTAATTGTCAAAGGTTAAAAATTATGCTAAAAGAGGCAGGTGCAATTGATGAAGAATATATAAGGCAAAAAGAAGAGATTAGTGAAATCTGTAAAACAAAAACAACTGAAGAATGCTGCCACACCCTTTTGTAAGCTTTCTATCGGCTGTGACTTTGATAAGGTAGTTGCTATGGATCTAAAGCTTTGCGAAAAGACAGAAAACTGTTCATCCTACATTTTATAGATCTGATTATCAGATTTAGGTTTTCTACAGTAACGCATAGTAAGGACAAAATCATGGATTTATCATAGAAAGCAACGAAACTTGGGACATCAGCAAAGTTTCTGTCTGATAATGGATGGAAATGTGCCAGTGACGAGTTCGTGGACATGTGAAAACATGAACATCATGGTCATGAATACCACAGCTCAAAGTCCTTTCAACAATGGATTTTGTGAAGGGAATCATTCGGTGATCAATGAAATGTTGTGTAAAGCTTTAGCTGATCAACCAGACTGCAAGTTGACAGAGGCTCTGGCCTGGTGATTCATGCAAATAATTCACTGCAGATGGTTAGGCGACGTAGTCTCTTCCAATTAGCCTAAAGGCGAAATACTAAGTTGTCCTCTGTGCGATACCCTTCCTCCTCGAGATGGTACGACAATGAGTTAATTTTTTATGCACGTTTACGTGCATGGAGATGGGCTTACACCAAGGCTGAGATACATCATAATACAGTAAACAATTAAATCAGAGGGAGTAAGCTGCATTAAGTTTCAAGGGAGTAAGGCAAGGCTGGATGGCCTCTACTTTAATGCCAGGAGTATTACAGGTAAAACAGATGAGTTAAGGGTGAGGATTGACATGTGGAATTGTGATATAGTAGACATCACTGACACGTGGTTGAAGGAGGAGCAGGATTGGCAGCTCAACATTCCAGGATATAGAATCTTCAGGGGAGGGGGTAAAAGAGGAGGAGGCATTGCATTATTCGTTAAGGAGTCAGTTACTGCAGTAAGGAGAGCTGATATCTTGGAGGGGGCATCAAATGAAGCTTTGTGGGTAGAACTTAGGAATAAAAAAGGTGCAGTCACATTGTTAGGTGTTTATTATAGACCCCCAGATAGTCAGCGGGAAATTGAGGAGCAAATATGTGCACAATTTGCAGAGGTGTGTAAAAACAATAACAATAGTGTAATTATATTAGGCGATTTCAACTTTCCCAACATTAATTGGGATAGACATAGTGTTAAGGGCTTGGATGGAGTGGATTTCTTGAAATGTGTATAGGAGAACTTTTTAGGTCAATATGTAGAGGTTCCAACAAGAGACGGCGCAGTGCTGGACCTAATTCTGGGGAATGAAGCCGGATGGGTGGCTGAGGTGGTGGTGAGTGAGTATTTTAGCGATAGTGACCACAACATGTACATTTTAAGTTTGTTATGGACAAAGAAATAGACAAGTTGCAAAAAAATGTTTTGGATTGGGGGAGAGTGGATTTTAGTAAAATAAGGCAGGATCTGGCCAAGGTAGACTGGAAACAGCTACTTGGGAAATCTACAGAGGAACAGTGGGGGCTGTTCAAAAAGGAAATGGGGAGGGTACAGGCTCAACATGTTCCCTCTCGGGTGCTCAGAGTAACAAGCTCAGAGAACCATGGATGACCAGAGATATTCAGGTTACGATGAGAAGGAAAAGAAAGGCTTTTAGCAGGTACAAGGGAAGCAAATCAACGGAGGCATTGGTGGAGTACAGAAAGTGCAGGTGGAGCTTAAGAAAGCAATTAGGAGAGCAAAGAGGGGATATGAGAAAGCTCTGGCTGGTAAAAGTAGGGAAAATCCCAAGATATTCTATAAGTATATCTTCTATAAGGAAAAGGGAAAGAGTAGGACCCATTAGGGGCCGAGGGGGCAATCTATGGGTGGAGCCAGAGGACATCGCTAGAGTGTTGAATGAATACTTCACTTCCGTCTTCACCCAAGAGAATGAGGATGAAGGTATTGATCTCGGGGAGGGAGGTTGCGAGGTTCTTAAGCAAATTGATATAGGGAGTGATAAGGTATTGGAGGTGTTGGCAGGCTTAAAAATGGACAAATCTCCAGGTCCGGATGATTTGTGTCCCAGACTGCTGAGGGAGGCAAGGGAGGAGATCGCAGGGGCTCTGACCCAAATTTTCAATTCCTCTCTGGCCACGGAGGAGGTACCAGAGGACTGAAGAACAGCTAATGTGGTTCCGCTATTTAAGAAGGGTTGTAGAGATAAGCCAGGGAGCTATAGGCCAGTGAGTCTCACGTCAGTGGTAGAGAAACTATTGGAGAAAATCCTGAAGGAGAGGCAAGGTTTGATGAGGGAGAGTCACCATGTCTTTGTCAGAGGGAGGTCGTGCCTAACAAATTTGATTGAATTTTTTGAGGAGGTGACCAGGTGTGTAGTGCAGTTGATGTAGTTTATATGAATTTCAGCAAAGCCTTTGACAAGGTCCCACATAGGAGACTTATAAAGAAGGCAAATGCTCATGGGATACAGGGTAATTTGATAAGGTGGATTCAAAATTGGCTTAGTTGTAGGAGACAGAGGGGTGATGACAGAAGGATGCTTTAGTTGACTGGAAGCCAATGTCCAGTGGCGTACCACAGGGATCTGTGCTGGGTCCCCTATTATTTGCTTTTTATATAAATGACATAGATGACTATGTCGGGGTAGGATTGGTAAGTTTGCGGATGACACAAAGATTGTCCGGGTGGTTAACAGTGAGGTTGAGTGTCTTGGGCTACAGGAAAATATAGATGGGATGGCCAAATGGCCAGATAAGTGGCAGATGGAATTTAACCCTGAAAAGTGTGAGGTGATACACTTTGGAAGGAGTAATTTGACAAAGAAGTATTCAATGAAAGGCATGACACTAGGAAGTTCTGAGGAACAAAGGGAACTTGGGGTGTGTGTCCATAGATCTCTGAAGGTGGAGGGGCATGTTAGTGGGGTGGTGAAAAAGGCATATGGGACACTTGCCTTTATCAATTGAGGCATAGATTACAAAAGTAGGGAGCTCATGTTGGAGTTGTATAGCACCTTGGTGAGGACACAGCTGGAGCATTGTGTGCAGTTCTGGTCGCCACAGTATAGAAACTAGGAGCAGGAGTAGGCCATTCAGTCCTTCGAGCATGCTCCACCATTCATTATGATCTTGGCTGATTATCCAACTCAATAGCTTGCTCACGCTTTCTTCCGATACCCTTTGAACCCTTTCGCCCCAAGAGCTATATCTAACTCCTTCTTGAAAACGTTCAATGTTTTGGTCTCAACTACTTTCAATGGTAATGATTTCCACAGGCTCACCACTCTCTGTGTGATGAAATTTCTCCTCATCTCAGTCCTAAATGGTCTTCCCCTTATCCTCAGACTGTGACCCCTGGTTCTGGACTCCCCCACCATCAGGAACATCCTTCCTGCATCTACCCTATCTAGTCCTCTTACAATTTTATAGGTTTCTCTGAGATGCCCCCTCATTCTTCTGAAAACCAGCGAATATAATCCTAATCGACTCAATCTCTCCTCACATGTCAGTCCTGTCATCCCGGGAATCAGTCAGGTAAACTTTCGCCGCACTCCCCCTTTTGCAAGTACATCCTTTTTCAGATAAGGAGACCAAAACTGCACACAGTATTCCAGGTGTGGTCTCACCAAGGCCCTGTGCAATTGCAGCAAGACATCCCTGTTCCTGTCCTAGAATCTTCTCGCTATGAAGGCCAACATACCATCTGCCTTCTTTACCACCTGCTGTACCTGCATGCTGGTGAACAAGGACACCCAGGTCTTGTTGCACATTCCCCTCCCTCAATTTATAGCCATTCAGATAATAATCTGCCTTCCTGATTTTTGCCACTAAAATGGATAACCTCACATTTATCCACATTATACTGCATCTGCCATGCATTTGCCCACTCACTCAGCTTGTCCAAATCATACTGAAGCATCTCTGCATCCTCCTCACAGCTCACCCTCCCACCCAGCTTTGTGTCATTTGCAAATTTGGAGATATTACATTTAATTCTCTCATCTAAATCATTAATATATATTGTGAATGACTGGGGTCCTAGCACCGATCCCTGCGTTACCCCACTAGTCACTGCCTGCTATTCGGAAAAAGACCTGTTTATTCCTACTTTGTTTCCTGTCTGCCAACCAGTTTCCTATCCATGTCAATACACTACCCCCAATCCAATGTGCTTTAATTTTACACGCTATTCTCTTATGTAGGACTTAGTCGAAAGCCTTCTGAAGGTCCAAATAAACCACATCAACTGGCTGCCCCTCATCAATTCTACGAGTTACGTCCTTGAAAAATTCCAGTGGATTTGTCAAGCATCATTTCCCTTTCCTAAATCCATGATGACTCTGTCCGATTCTGCCACTGTTTTCCATGGGCTCGGCTATTAAATCCTTTATAATGGCATCTAGAATTTTCCCCGCTACCGACATCAGGCTGACTGGTCTATAATTCCTTGTTTTCTCTCTACCTCCCTTTTTAAATAGTGGGGTTACATTAGCTACCCTCCAGTCTGTAGGACTGTTCCAGAGTCTATAGAATCTCAGAAGATGACCAATGCATCCAGTATTTCTAGGGCCACTTCCTTAAGTACTCTGGTATGTAGATTATCAGGCCCTGGGGATTTATCGTCCTTCAATCTTATCAATTTCCCCAACACCATTTCCCTACTAACACTGATTTCTTTCAGTTCCTCCCTCTCACTAAACCCTGTGTTCCCCAACATTTCTGGTATGTTATTAGTTTTTATTTTCCCTGCAAGCTTACTCTCTTACTCTATTTTCCCCTTCTTAATCAATCCCTTGGTCCTCCTTTGCTGAATTCTAAAGTGCTCCCAATCCTCAGGTCTGTTGTTTTGTCTGGCCAATTTGTCTGCCTCTTCCTTGCATACAAAACTATCTCTAATTTCCCATGTAAGCCGTGGTTT
This sequence comes from Carcharodon carcharias, assembly GCF_017639515.1. Lineage (NCBI taxonomy): Eukaryota > Metazoa > Chordata > Chondrichthyes > Lamniformes > Lamnidae > Carcharodon > Carcharodon carcharias. The sequence goes on from NC_054473.1 coordinate 86,415,642, forward strand.
GGCCACCTTTCCTGTTTTACTTTTGCATCAGACAGGAATGAACAATTGTTGTAGTTCACCCATGCACTCTTTGAATGTTTGCCATTGCCTATCTACTGTCATCCCTTTAAGTAACATTTCCCAATTCATCATAGCCAACTCACGCCTCATAACATCGTAGTTTCCTTTATTAAGATTCTGGACCCAAGTCTCAGAATCAACTACGTCACTCTCCATCTTGATGAAGAATTCCATCATTTTCTGGTCACTCATCCCCAAGGGACCTCGCACAAGTAGATTGCCAACTATTCCTTTCTCATTACACAATATCCAGTCTAGGATGGCGTGTTCTCTCATTGGTTCCTCAATGTATTAGTCCAGAAAAACATCCTGTATACACTCCAGGAATTCCTCCTCTACAGTATTGTTCCTAATTTGATTTGCCCAATCTATATGCATATTAAAGTCACCCATAATTACAGATGTTCCTTTATTATATTCATCTCTAATTTGCTTTTTAATGCCATTCCCAACATCACTACAGTTTGGGGGTCTATATACAACCCCCACGAACGTTTTTTGCCCCTTCGTGTTTCTCCGCTCTACCCATACAGATTCCACATCGTCGGAGCTAATATCTTTCCTCACTATTGCGTTAATTTCCTCTTTAACCAGCAATGCAACTCCACTGCCTTTTCCTTTTTGTCTGTCCTTCCTAAATACTGAATACTTCTGGATGTTCAGTTCCCATCCCTGGTCACCCTGTAGTCATGTCTCCATAATCCTGACTGTATCATGCCTGTTTACGTTTATTTGAGTGGTCAATTCATCCACATTATTGCTAATGCTCCTCACGTTAAGGCACAAAGCCTTAAGGCTTGTCTTTTTAACATTACTTGTCCCGTTCCCACTATTTTTCACTGAGACCCTGTTTGATTCTTGCCCTTGATTTCTCTGCCTATCGCTTTTCTTATTTCACATTCTGTCTTTTGTTCTTGTCTTTGATTCCCCAGGTGCCATTTAAAATGCAGCCACATGCACACCTCTCAGTGCTTTCAGCTGCAAAGAAAGCATGGCCCCAAAAGGCAAGAAGACTGCAACCATCCCCACCCCCCCCACTACTCCCCACTTCCTAGTTTAGTTACGCGTCCCTTGCATGACTTTTGGACACATTGGAGACCCGTTGTGATGGAGGCTCGCTCTGGCCATAGGAAGAGCAGTAACATTACCAATCCAGCTTGAGAGAAGCCGACAGGGATGATCAGTGCCTGTGCCCTGCAAAAGAGGATAGCCACCCAGTGCCGCAAGAGGATGAATGATTTCTCCCGTTCTGCCAGGATAAGTCACACTTCTCATCACTCTCAACTCACAAACCCATCACACATCCTCAGGGATCTCACTCACTACCAGTTCAAGGGACATCACCATTCAGTCTCTCACATACACCTTCATTGTCCCCATCCCACCCATGGCACCACTCACCACCCACATATGCAACACATATTTATAATCTGGCCTGGCAGGTGGCCCCCTTACACAATCTCCATCTGTTTTTATGCAGGACATGCTGGCACACAACAAGAGGGAGAGGTTGCAGACCGGTGGAGGAATGGCTGAAATCAAGGTCCTCAATGACTTTGAAAATCGAGTCATCCAGCTGGCTGGGGAGGATCTGGACTGGTCCTGTGCTGACGGTAAGGCCTACAGTGCCCCACCAAGTGAAGATCCAGCAGTGTCACATCCATCAGACAACCATGCTGTGAGTGATGTGTCCTGTTTCACAGGCCACTGCCATGTACTAATTATCTCCCCTTGCTTTTGCAGGCACATCTGCCAATCAGCCGACAGTGTCCATGACCCAGGGCCTCCAGTCAAGACCCAAAGACACCTTGGAAGAAGAATCTGAAAACACCCTCATTGAAGACCCATCACAGTGCTCACCCATACCCTCCACCAGCGCAGAGACGCACACCGTGGCGGGAACTAGTTCTAGAGTAGCCTGGGATCACAATCTGGTGAGCACACCGCATTTTCTGCTCCACGTCAGGTGGATGCAAGGACTTCCCAGGTTTTCAGCACTCAGAGGACTGCTGGAGGCCAGAAATCTGCTGAGCCTGAGTCAGATGACGAGCCTCAGGATGCAGTCATATCTCAGTTGCTGGAGCTGCAAAGGCAAGCTCGGGAACATCAGAAAGGGATACCTGCTGCGCTCCTCAGATTGCAAGGACCAATGCAGGAGTCCTTCTGCCTTCAGGTTGCTGTGATAGCGCCAGCATTGCAACGCACCGAGGTCAACACTGGCAGGATGGCAGCCGCCATGGAGACCTTGATCCAGGAGATTGGTCCTGCACTGCTGCACGGGCTGAATTCCATCGCTGATGCGATAGTTGGCCTCCAGCAGTGTCAACGCGAGAGGGCTGTAGGGAGAGAGTGATCTCACCCCAGTTTCCCCTTTCCCTCAAGGAGTCAGCCAGGGGCACTTGGAACCTAGAGGGAGGAGGATCAACAGGTGCACACCCCAGGGCCATCCACCCAGGTGACTCCAGGAGTGTCCAGCCCATTCGTCTTCCTGTGACTCCAGCAGCTCCAGCTCTGCAGGCTAAGGAGGGAGCCTCTGCCACACAGCAGGATCCCAAAAGCAGACCGGGGCCTTCCAGGTCTCGGCCCTGCAAAGGACGACCGTCAAGGTCATTGCATACGGGGTGTAGCAGTCAGCAGGCTGCCCCCACCTCTGGTGTGCAAATCGGTGGAGCACCAAGATGTAGTGGTAGGACTAGGAAAGTGAAGTAGATGTAGTTGCACGGCCTGGGCATTTGTACATAATGTTAACTATGTTGTCAACAAACTCCCAAGAATGTGTCCATGCCTATGGCATCTTTTACTGATGAGCAGTGTTCGTGTCAGTCTGAAGTGAAAGCTTGTTTCCTGCACAAGATAAAGGTAGGTGGCTCAGTCCAGGATCTCTTCCATATGCTTTTTGCAGCTTTCAGTCTGGCTTCACACTCACTGGACACATTGGTGATGCCTGCACCTTGATGGTGCTGCCAATGCTGCCAGAATGTCGTGGACAGGCATCACAGAGTTTCATCATTTGCTCTGTGTGCTCTCAGCACCTTTGAGGTGGAGCTGGTCCCCCATCTCATCAGCATCTGTGACCAGTGATGGTGTGCTCCTGAAGGGGTCAGGTGCTGAAGTTGACAAAGGATCAGGTGCACTTAAAGTTTCTTGGCTGCATCTCCATGATATGACCCTGATCACAGAGTGCAAGCAGGCTGCCCTTGGCCAGACAGGAGACAGACATTCACAGAGGCTATGTGAAGATCTATGGAGTGCCCTCAATGCATGTCGTCATTATCCTCCTGGAATCGAGCCACAATTAGGGCCTCCCCTGCATCTCCATGACAGGATCCTTGTCACAGAGGGTATGTGGTGGCATAGTGGTATTGTCCCTGGACTGGTGTTCCAGAGACCCAGGTTCGAAACCCACCATGGCTGATGGAATTGAACGGATGGATTGAACGGAATGAACAGATGGTGAAATTTGAATTCAAAATAATCTGGAATTAAAAGTCTGATGATGCCTATGAAACTATTGCCAATTGTCATAAAAGCTCATCTTTTCGCCAATGTCCTTTAGGGAAGGAAAACTGCTGTCTTTACCTGGTCTGGCCTGCATGTGACTCTAGACCCACCAGCAATGTGGTTGATTCTTCAATGCCCTCTAAATAAGGGCAATTGGGGATGGGTAATAAATGCTGGCCTAGCATGCAATGCCCACATCCCATGAATGAATAATAAAAAATGTGCACTGCCATCAGCCAGACAGGAGTCAAACATTCACAGATGCAATGTGAGGATCTATAGGATTCTCCTCGTTGCATGTCATCATCAACCTCCAGAATCTAGCAGCTGTGAAGGCCTCCGAAGCGGGCCTGCTTCATGTGGCCAGTGCGATGGCCTCATCGCCATCATCGTTGCCTTCGAGGACCTACTCCCTCTCATCCCTGTCAACATCCTCATCATTGGAAGAGAAGTCCAACTCCTCCATCGCCTCCTCAGCCAGCTCCTCTCTCTGTTGCAGTGCCAAGTTGGTAAAGGGCACAGCAGGCGATGATGATGCATGACACCCTCTCTGGACGATATTGCAGGGCTCCAACAGACTGGTCCAGGCACCAGAACCTCATTTTCAGCACCCCAACAGTTTGGTCTACCAAGGTGTGAGTTGGTAGCATGAGCCTTGTTGCACCTTGGCTTTGCTGCAGTTGGAGGCCGCTGCATGGGTGATCATCAGCCACATCCTGTGCGGGTAGCTCTTGTCCCCAAGGAGCCATCCCTGCAGCCCCAGTGGACTCTGGAAGGCGTCAGGAATCTGATACACACCGAGAATGTAGGAGCCCATGGACACTCCCTGGGCACCATGCAAAGACCTGCAGGATGCATTTGTGGTGGTCGCACATCAGCTGAATGTTCAGCAAATGGAAGCCCTTGCTGTTGGCATAGTTGGATGCTTATTGCCATGGAGATCTGGCTGCCATGTGAGTGCAGTCGATGGCACCCTGCACCTGTGGGAAACCGGAGATTTGGGCAAATCCTCTTGCTCTTGCATCAAGGTTTTCCAGGTCACAGGCGAAATGCACAGAGTTGTGTGCCTTTGTGAAGATGGTGCCCATGACCTCATGGAGCCATTTGTGGGTGGAGGCTTGTGATATCCCACAGAGATCCCCTATGGAGCCCTGAAAGGAGCCACTGGCGTAAAAATTGAGTACCATGGTCACTTTCACGGCCACTGGCTGGATGCCCTCCATGTCCCCGTGGCACCAGATCCTGCAGTAGGTGGCAGATGTGACTAACCAGTTCTCTAGACATGCTCAGTCTTCAGCGACACTGGTTCTTGGTCATCTGCAGGAATGAAATGCAGAATCTGTAGACCCTGGGTCTAGCTAGGTGCCAACCAGCGATGGCTCTCTGTGGCTCTTCAGCAGCATGCGGGGGAACGCTAGCTGCCCCTTCTTCTTGAGGATGCTGCTCCTCTCTCTGCCCAGCCAGGGGTCTCAGTCACTCACTTCTCCTTTGTCTCCGCTCTAAGTAAGGCATGAGGCATACGGCTAGATTCACCAGGCTCCATGTTCCTGATGTTCTCCTCCTGGGTTAGCATGAATGTTCTAAGAAACTCTCTTGCTTAATTCTGAAGGCCCCTTAACGCATCCCAGAGAGTGCTGGCCACCACTTGGATGGCCAGAGTTTAGTGCGCTGCATGGCTGCCCGAGACCCCACCTAACTCTGCCCCACTCCACCTGACCAATTGGTGGCAGCTTTGCCCATTGGACTGCATGCTGTGCTCTCAGCTCAGACGCAGGCATTCTCCTAACCCGCACTGTACGTCTGCACCGTTAGCTTGAACCAAGGGGGAGACTGGTCCAAACCGGGATGATGACGTTGTAAGGGGCTGTGAGCACCTCCACCAGTGACTGCTGCAAGGAGATGGCACAACATGTGCAGACATCCAATTGTTCTGCAGTCCAGTAAAACTCTCATTAGTTTGCAGTCTGTGCCTGAGGGGTGAAAAGCTCTGGAGCATTTGGTGGCACTTTCATGCCTCTACATTGCTTGAGTCGGCAGATAAGCTGGAGGCCCGACTCCAGGCATGTCAATGTGGCTGCACCTGAACTATCTAACTGTCTCAGCTGCAGAGGAGTGGTCACTTTATACAAGGTGTCCCTAATGCATGGCCACTATCCTCCCCCACCCCCTGCACGTCCTTGTGTACTACCATCAACTGCAGTGCAGCAACCCCCCCCCCCATCTCTCCTCAATCACAGGGCAGCCCCTGGCGCCCCCTCTCCCCACCCCCGTCCCTATAGTTGCCTCAAACACAGGACAGCCTTCACCCCAACTCGCCTCAACTGTCAGGCAGCCCTTGTCCTAGCACCGCACTGTCAGCCAGCCAGGAAAAAGCAACTTGCCTGTGCCCCCACCTGAATGCACAGCACCTCAACCTTGAAGTCCAACAGGCAGCCCTCGAGAACGCTGCACAACATTACTGTGCACTCACCTCCGAATTCCTTGAAGTACAGCTTGCCAAGTGCACACCATATATATGCTCTTGTGAAAGACTGCACGCCAATGTGCTAGGATGATCCAGCTTGGGTGGGGGGATGATTCCAGTGAGCTGGGCTTTCAATGGAATGCAGATGTATTACAATGAAGTTTCCAAAACCGACGACAGGAAACACGGCCCACCATTGACGGTCAGAGCAGACGATTGCAAACTGGTTTCACGACGCCATGAAACTGATTTTTGGCCTTCCCACTATATTGTCCTCTCACGTCCACCATGTTGCCCGATGCCAGTGGGCATGGAAAATTCTGCTCCAGATCAGATGCTACATTTGGTATGTTGTAATTAAGCCCAAAATGAAATACCCTAATGGGAGAGAATAAACCATTAAAAAATTAAATCTGAGTAAATGTTTACTCAAATTACCTAGTTGACTCAAAGAACATGGATCTATTTATTTTTAGTGATGCTTCGCATGCTAATTTTCTTGAGGGGTCTTTTGATGCACATGGTTTCGTAATGGTTCTTTTGAGTGAGAATGAGAAATGTTGTCCTTTAGCTTGGCAAGCTAAGAAAATAAATAATGTTAAAAGAAATGCTGGCTCTTGTGGAGGTAGTGAAATATTGGATTGTATTTGCCAAAAATTTTACTGCAGATGTTGGTGTATAAATCAACCTTGGAAGCCTTGAAAAACCCCTTCAAAAATGGGGGAGGGTGACTTATACTCGTTCATGGGTTGGGGGGGGCATCCATGCTAGGCTAACACTTATTGCCCATTCCCAATTGCCGTTGAGAACTGATGGCTTGCTAGGCCATTTCAGAGGGCAGTTAAGAGTCAACACATTGCTGTGGGTTTGGAGTCACATATAGGCCAGACCAGGTAAGGATGGCAGATTTCCTTCCTTCAAGGTCATTAGTGAACCAGATGGGTTTTTACGACAATCGACAATGGTTTCGTGGTCATCATAAGAGCTTTAATTCCAGTGCTTTTTGTAATTGAATTCAAATTTCACCATCTGCCATGGTTGGATTTGAACCCTGGTCCCCAGAGCATTACCCTAGGTCTCTGGATTAATAGTCCAGTGAAAATACCACAACGCCACTATGAACTGCTGGCATGGGTGTGGGTGGTTACAACTTTATCGTTTGCTACGTGGAGCCCACTCTGTGTGGGCACATTTTAAACTCCTGCGCATCTTTGTAACACAGCTTGAATCATCTCCTTGCTCCCTTGCACCCAGTTATAAGGTACCAGTAAGTAACACATTCATTTTGCGGGGCAAAAGATTGAGGCTGACTATTAATGTGAGTACAATATGTCATGGCTGAAAAGGGTGGAGGCGGGAGAGGGAGAGTGAGAGTATATGCAAAAACATGATTTTTGGGGCCAAAAAATTGCATTGTCTTATATGCTAAGTCAGCTTATATGCCACAATCTATGGTAAGTGAGATCCTGCACAAAAGACATACTGAAGATAGTATACCCGTTGAATCTAATGTAGATAAATGACTGTTTGAAACAAATGCTGGAAAGGAAATCTCTAAAATTTAAATACATGGATGAAAATCATCTACTGTCTGATTGTTTTACATGTATGAAGACATTGTTGGGGCCTCAGAGGGTGGGTGTCTTGTAATACAATGTATAGAATATGGAGGTCTTTGATTTAAATCATTTTGAAATTCTGGTTGATGTATAAACTCAATTTTTATTCAAAGAGAGAAGAGAATCAATTAATTGTACTGTTTAATTGTTCTGTTTAATTGTGGTAGCTGGTGGGCATTAACATAAGTGAGAATTCATTTGTGTTCCATTAAAGAAGAACAGACCAAAACTATGATAGTTAGGTTAAGAGGTGCATGTTTGTAGTATGTATCTCTTGTAAATAAATGCTTATAAAGTGTGTAAAGATTGGCTCCAGGTCTATCCTTCACCACCTGGCTTTTTAGAATAGAACTCTCTATACCTCATTGCACTGTATGCTTGAGAAAGTCTCTCTACCTTATTAAACCATGCTGCATTCTGAAGGCCTCTATACCTGATTAAACTGTACGGTACACTAAGAGAGTAGATTCAATTAATTAATAAAAATCTGGAATTAAAAGCTAGCCTCAGTAACGGTGACCATGAAATTATCAGATTGCCACAAAAATCCATCTGGTTCACTAATGTCCTTTAGGGAAGGAAATCTGTGTTCCTTAGCTGGTCTGGCATAGGTGTGACTCCAGACCCATAGCAATGTAGTTGACTCTTAACTGCTCTGTGAAATGGCAGAGCAAAACATTCAGTTATACTAAACTGCTACAGAAAAGTCAAAAGGGGGTTAACACTGGACGGACCATCCAGAATTGACTTGGGCACCAAAAATGACAATGACGTGCCCTGACAAGTCAAACCTGAAAGGTTCTCCTCGCTAACATCTGAGGACTTGCTCCAAATTTGGGAGAGCTGTCCTACAGACTAGTTGAGCAAAGTAGCCTGACATAATTATACTCATCAAATCATACCTTACAGCCACTGTCCAAGGATCCTCCATCACCATTCCTGTGTATGCTTTGTACCACTGGCAGGACAGACCCACCAAAGTTGGCAGCACAGTGGTATACTGTCAGGAGGGAGTTCTCAATATTGTCTCATGGCATCAGGTTAAACGTGGGTGAGGAAACCTCCTGCTGGTTACCACCTACTCATTAGCCCCCCTCAGCTAATGAATCAAGACTCCTCTATGTTGAACACCACTTAGAAGAAGCACTGAGGGCAGCAAAGGCACAGATGTATTCTGGGTGGGGTATTTCAATGTCCACGAATGGCTTGTTAGCACCATTACTGACCAAGCTGGCCGAGCCCTGAAGGACATATCTGCCAGACTGGGCCTGTGGCAGGTGGTGAGAAGACCAACAACAAAGAAAAATTTGCTTGACCTTGTCCTCATTAATCTATTTGTCACAGATGAATCTGTTCATGACAATATTGGCAGGAATGACCATTGCATAGTGTCTGTGCAGACAAAGCCCCATCTTCACACTGAGGATACCATCCATCATGTTGTGCAGCATTATCACTGTGCTAAATGGCACAGGTTCAGAACAGTTTGAACAGCTCAAAACTGGGCCTCCATGGGGCATTGTGGGCCATCAACAGCAGAATTGTATTCAACCACAATCTGTAACCTCAGCCCGGTAACTTCTTTATTCAAAAAGGGAAGGAGACAGAAAGCAGGAAACTACAGGCTGATTAGCCTAACACATGCCATAGCGAAAATGTTAGAAGCTATTATTAAAGATGTTATTTCAGGACACTTAGAAAAATTCAAGGCAATCAGGCAGAGTCAATGTGATTTTGTGAAAGGGGAATCATGTTTAACCAATTTATTGGAGTTGTTTGAAGAAGTCACATGTGCTGTGGATAAAGGGGAATTGGTGGATTTGCTGTACTTAGATTTCCAGAAGGCATTTGATAAAGTGCCACATCGAAGGTTATTGCAGAAAATAAAAGGTCATGGTGTAGGGGGTCACATATTGGCATGGATAGAAGATTGGTTAGCTAACAGAAGCAGAGGGCAGGATTTTATGCATTGGCAAGCGGGGGTGGGGCCTGCTCGCCAATGTGTAAAATGACACGCGGTGAAGTCAGGGGAAACTCCCGACGTCACTGGGCCCCATTTAAATTTTCAGGAAGGTGGGGGCGCAGCAAAATCAGCTGCACGCCCGCCGACCTGTCAATGGCCAATTGAGACCATTGACAGGGTCAATTAAGTAATTAAAGGAAAAACAGAATTACCTGGAAAAACTCAGCAGGTCTGGCGGCATCGGCGGAGAAGAAAAGAGTTGACGTTTCGAGTCCTCATGACCCTTCGACAGAACTTGAGTTCGAGTCCAAGAAAGAGTTGAAATATAAGCTGGTTTAAGGTGTGTGTGTGGGGGGGGCGGAGAGATAGAGAGAGAGGTGGTGGGGGGTGGTGTGGTTGTAGGGACAAACAAGCAGTGATAGAAGCAGATCATCAAAAGATGTCAACGACAATAGTACAATAGAACACATAGGTGTTAAAGTTAAAGTTGGTGATATTATCTAAACGAATGTGCTAATTAAGAATGGATGGTAGGGCACTCAAGGTATAGCTCTAGTGGGGGGTTTTTTTTTATATAATGGAAATAGGTGGGAAAAGGAAAATCTTTATAATTTATTGGAAAAAAAAGGAAGGGGGAAACAGAAAGGGGGTGGGGATGGGGGAGGGAGCTCACGACCTAAAGTTGTTGAATTCAATATTCAGTCCGGAAGGCTGTAAAGTCCCTAGTCGGAAGATGAGGTGTTGTTCCTCCAGTTTACGTTGGGCTTCACTGGAACGATGCAGCAAGCCAAGGACAGACATGTGGGCGACCGCTTTGCAGAACACCTGCGGTCTGTCCGCAAGAATGACCCAAACCTCCCTGTCGCTTGCCATTTTAACACTCCACCCTGCTCTCTTGCCCACATGTCTGTCCTTGGCTTGCTGCATTGTTCCAGTGAAGCCCAACGTAAACTGGAGGAACAACACCACATTTTCCGACTAGGGACTTTACAGCCTTCCGGACTGAATATTGAATTCAACAACTTTAGGTCGTGAGCTCCCTCCCCCATCCCCACCCCCTTTCTGTTTCCCCCTTCCTTTTTTTTTTCCAATAAATTATAAAGATTTTCCTTTTCCCACCTATTTCCATTATATAAAAAAACCCCCACTAGAGCTATACCTTGAGTGCCCTACCATCCATTCTTAATTAGCACATTCGTTTAGATAATATCACCAACTTTAACTTTAACACCTATGTGTTCTATTGTACTATTGTCATTGACATCTTTTGATGATCTGCTTCTATCACTGCTTGTTTGTCCCTACAACCACACCCCCCCCCACCTCTCTCTATCTCTCCGCCCCCCACACACACACCTTAAACCAGCTTATATTTCAACTCTTTCTTGGACTCGAACTCAAGTTCTGTCGAAGGGTCATAAGGACTCGAAACGTCAACTCTTTTCTTCTCCGCCGATGCTGCCAGACCTGCTGAGTTTTTCCAGGTAATTCTGTTTTTGTTTTGGATTTCCAGCATCCGCAGTTTTTTTGTTTTTATCTCTTAAGTAATTAAAGGACTTGCCTGTCCAATCTTAAGGCTGCTGGGCAAGCCAGGAGCCCAGGTGGGAGCTAGAAAAAACATGAAACCTCACCCACGGGCAGGATGAGGTTTCATGTAGGTTTTTTAAAAAATTAAGTTTTTGTAAAAATTATGGATATGTCCCAACTCATGTGACATTGTCACATGAGGGGACTTATTAGGGAAATTTTATTTTTCTATTTATCTTTTTTACATTTAGAGCTGATCTCCCTGATCCTCGGATGTGTGAAAGAGCACACTCTCAATTTTGGGATTCCACCTCCCCCCCCCCCCCCCCCCCCCCCCCCACCTGCCTGCACAGGGAGCACATAGCGCTTCTGAGCGGATGTCACAATGGGTGGGCCTTAATTGGCCCGCCCATGTAAAATGGCGGCATGCCTCCAATCGGGGGCACCAATCAGAAGCGCACCTGTACGCACCCGTCCTTCAACTTCTCCCCTGATGGGGGGAAAATTCAGCCCAGAGAATTGGCATGAATGAGTCTTTTTCTAGTTGGCAGGATATGACGAGTGGTGTACCACAGGGATCAGTGCTGGGGCCTCAAACTTTTTACAGTTTATATAAATGACTTGGATGAAGGGACCAAAGGAATGGTTGCTAAATTTGCTGATGACAGAAAGATAGGTAGGAAAGTAAATTGTGAAGAGGACATGAGGCTACAAAGTGACATAGGTTAAATGAGTGAGAAAAGATCTGGCAAATGGAGTATAATGTGGGCAAATGTGAAATCATTCATTCTGGCAGGAAGAGTAAAAGACGAAGCATATTATCTAAATGGTGAGAGATTGCAGAGCCCTGAGATTCGGAGGGATCTGGTTGTCATAGTGCATGAATCATAAAAGGTTACTTTGCAGGTACAGCAGGTAATTTGGAAAGCGAATAGAATGTTATCATTTATTGTGAGGGGAATTGATTACAAAAGTAGGGAGGTTATGCTTCAGTTATACATGGCATTGGTGAGACCACATCTAGAGTATTGTGTAGAGTACTGGTCTCCTTGGCCAGAATTTTTGGCTCGGCGAGGAGGGATGGGGCCCACTCGCCGAGGCATAAAATGACGTGGTGTGAGGTCAGGTGTGCGCCCTGACATCACTGCACGTCATTTAGATTTTCATGAGTCGGCTGCGTGCCCGCTGAATTGTCAAAGGCCTATTAAGGCCATTTAAAAACTAATTAAAACTAATAAACTGAGCTGCCCGTCCATCCTTAAGGTTGGTGGGCAGGTGAAGAGCCTGGGCAGCCTTCGCATTTTTAATGGAACCTCATCCATGGGTGAGATGAGGTTTCATGAAGTGTTTATAAATTGAATAAAAATGTTTACAAAAATTAATTGACATGTCTTAAAATTTTTTCTTTTCTTTATTTAGCTTTTTAAAACTTAAACAAATCTCCCTGAGGCACCTCTGTGCCTCAGGGAGATTTCTGGGCTCTTTCGCACGCATGCGCGAAAGAGTGCAGGCCCTGACTCAGGGAATCTCCCTCTGCCCGTATAGGGAGCGCTCAGTGCTTCTGGGTGCATGTCACGCTGGGCGGGCCTTAATTGGCCCACCCACGTAAAATGGAGGTGCGTCCCCAATTGGGTTCGCGCCCGCCCCCACATAACCACCCCGATGGGGGAAAATTCTCCCCCTTATTCAAGGAAAGATGTAAATGCTTTAGAAGTAGTTCAGAGAAGGTTTGTAAGACTAATACCAGGAATGGGCAGGTTGTATTATGAAGAAAGGCTAGACAGGTTAGGCTTGTATCCACTGGAATTTAGAACAGTAAGATTGAAACATATATAATCCTGTGGGGTCTTGACAGGATGGACATGGAGAGGATGTTTACCCTTGTGGGAGAACCTAGAACTAGGGGTCACTGTTTAAAAACAAGGGGTCGCTTATTTAAGACAGAGATGAGGAGAAATTTTTTGTCTGAGGAGTTGTGAATCTTTGGAACTCTCTTCCTGAAAAGGCGGTAGAAGCAGAGTCTTTGAATATTTTTAAGGCAGAGCAAAGTAGATTCTTGATTAACAAGGTGGTGAAAGATTATCGGGGGTAGGCAGGAATGTGGGGCTGAGGTTATAATCAGATCACCCATGATCTTATTGAATAGTGGAGTAGGCTCAAGGGGCTGAGTTGCCTACCATTGTTCCTAATTAGTATGTTCATATTTTTGTGTATTGGATTTTCAGGAGGCTTTTGATAAGATTCCACACAGTGATTAGTAAACAAAATTAGAGCACATGGGAGTGGGGGTAATTTACTGGCATGGATTGAGAATTAGTTATTGGACGGAAAGCAGAGTAGGAATAAATGGATCATTCTCAGGTTGGCATGTTGTGATGTGTGGGGTACTATATGATCAGTGCTTGGGCCCCAACTATTCCCAATCTACATCAATGATTTGGATGTGGGGACTAAATGCAATATTTCGAAGTTTGCTGATAACACAAAACTAGGTGGAGATGTGAGTTATGAGGAGGATGCAAGGAGGCATCAAGAGGATTTAGGCTGAGTGGGCAGATGGAATGTAATGTGAAAGAATGGGAAGTTATCCACTTTTTTTTAAGAAAAACAAATGCAGAGTATTTCTTAGATGGTGAGATTGGGAACTGTTGATGCCAAAGGGACCTGGGTGCCCTTGTGCATAAGCCACTGAAAGTTAACATGCAGGTGCAACAAGCAGTTAAGACAAATGGTATGTTGGCTATTATTGCAAGAGGATTTGAGTACAGGAGTAAAGCCTTGCTGCACTTGTACAGAGCCTTGGTGAGGTGGCACCTGGGTATTGCATACAGTTTGAGTCTCCTCACCTAAGAAAGGATATACTTGCCATAGAGGGAATGCAATGAAGCTTCATCCTTCTGTTTCCTGGCATGGGTGGGATTGACCTTTGAGGAGAGATTAAGGAGACTGGTCTTTATTCTTTAGAGTTTAGAAGAATGAGAGGCAATCTCATTGAAGCATATAGAATTTTTACAGGGCTTGACAAGGTAGATGCAGGAGAATCTTTCCCCAGGTTGGGGGTGGTCTAGAACCAGAGGACACAGTCTCAGAATTAGGGTTAGGTCATTTAGGACTGAGATGAAGAGGAATTTCTTCACTCAGAGGGTGGTAAATCTTTGGAGTTCTCTACCCCAGAGGGCTATCATCGAATATGTTCGAGGCAGAGCTCGATAGATTTCTAGTTAGTAAGTACACCGGGGGGAGATGGGGATAGTGCAGGGAAATGCCCTTGAGGTAGATGATCAACTATGATCTAATTGAATGACCAAGCAGGCATGAGGTGCCAAATGGCTTACTGCTCCTCCAATTACCTATGTTCCCATGTCCCAAGGAGTAGGGGGCTCAGGCTAAGGTATGATCTGGTGATAAGAGCCACACTGCCACCGCAATGTCTTGGCCGGACAAGAAATGAAAGGGTATAGCCAGGCTGGAAGGCTTGATTAAGGGGAAAGGTGTCATCACTGTTCAGCAAATTTTCCTTTAGAGTCATGATGTCGATACAATCACCCAAAATAGGTTCATGGATGGCAATGGATATTTTAAAGGGAGCGGTGTAGAGGATTGGCAGGGTCCACAGGGTCAGCAGTGGGAGGAGTGAGTTGGACAGGAAGCGGATTGGCAAAATTAACATCCAGCAGATGCACTGGGTGGGAAGGTTGACAAGAGAGTAGGATTGTGAAATTGGGGTTGCTGCTCCTAATGAGCGAGCACTGAGCCCTTTGTAGGATGTCAAGAGTGACACAGAGGGAAGCTGTTGGCTTATCTAAGAGTCAAGCTTGAGATGGCAGCAAGAGAGCAAGAAGATCAAGGTGTACTGAAAGTTGGAGTAGGGACTTGGGAGGGCAGAGTGTCTGAGAGTGGAGAAGTAAAAAGAGGCATGACAAATGAGAAACTCTAAGAGGGGTAAAGAGAAAAGAATTTAAAAAGAAAGAGCAAAAGTGAAATTAGATTGATGGACTTGGGTCCAGAGCAGCAGCCAAAATGCGGATGCAAGTGGAATTAGGGAAAGCTCAGGTTACATATTCGATAAAGAATATTTACGTCCATCTTCAAAAAATAGAGGGACGATGCAGACATTGTAGTTAAGGAGGAGGGATGTGAAATGTTAGATGTTATAAACATAGTAAGACTGGAAATAATCAGGGGTTTAGCATCTTTGAAAATGGATAAATCGCCAGTCCCAGATGAAATGTATCTCAAGCTGTTAAGAGAAACAAGGAAGGAAGTAAATGGAGCCTCTTTCCCAATCCTCTATAGCAATCCTGTACATGGGGAGGTGGTGGCGGTGTCATAGTGGTATTGTCACTGGGCTAGTATTCCAGAGAACCAGATTAATTAATGGTGACCCAGGTTTGAATCCGGCAATAAAAATCTGGAATTAAAAGTCTGTTGATGACCATGAAATCATTGCCAATTGTCGCAAAAACCTATCTGGTTCACTAATGTCCTTTAGGGAAGGGAATCTGCCACCCTTACTTGGCCTACGTGTGACTCCAAATGCTTAATGAAGGAGGACTGCTAACATTGTGCCATTGTTTAGAAAGGGATAGACAGTAATTACAGACCAGTCAGCCTAACCTGGAAAAAATTTGAGGGGCAATACAACTTATCATTTCGATTAATTAAGCAGGGTTTTGTTAAGGGAAAGTCATGTCTGACTAATTTGACTGAATTTTTTGAGGCGCTAACAAGAAGGGTCGATGAGGGTCGTGCTTGATGTAGTCCACGTGAATTTTAATAAGGCTTTTGACAAGGTCCGACATGACAGACTGTTTTGGAAAGTAAGAGCTCATGGCATTCAAGGGTAAGTGGCAATTTGGATCCAAAATTGGCTCAGTGACAGGAAGTAAAAAGTAATGGTCACAGGGTGTTTTTGTGACTTGAAGGCTTGCAATGTATCTCTAAGAGGGGTAAAGAGAAAAGAATTTAAAAAGAAAGAGCAAAAGTGAAATTAGATTGATGGACTTGGGTCCAGAGCAGTAGCCAAATGCGGATGCAAATGGAATTAGGGAAAGCTCAGGTTACATATTCGATAAGGAATATTTACGTCCATCTTCAATATGGTTCCACAGGGTCTCTTTTTTGTGGTATATATCAATAAATTAGACTTTGTTATTGGGGCATGATTAAGAAGTTTGCAGATGACACAAAAATTTGTTGCTGATAGTGAAGGAGAAAGACAGACTGCATGAAGACATCAATGGATTGGTCAGATGGACAGGAAAGTGACAAATAAAAATCACTTTGGAGAAGTGAGAGGTAATGAATTTGAGGGGGAGTGCAAACAAAATGAAGGAATTACATGAAAGGTAGGATATTGAGATGTTTAATGGAGGGAATGGAGAACATGAGCATGGTGGGATAGGTAGAACAGGTGGTTAAGAAGGCATACAGGATATTTTCCTTTGTTGGCTAAAGCCTAGATAGAAGAGCAGGGAAATTGCGCTAGAAATGTATAAAATACTAATTAGCCCATAGGTGGAGCATTGCATACAGTTCTGGTCATCACACTACAAGAAAGATGTGATCACTCTAAAGAGGATGCAGAGGAGATTTTGCCGGGAATGGAGAATTTTAGCCATGAGGAAAGGCTGGGGTTGTTTTCTTTAGAGCATAGGAGGCTGAGGGAATATTTAATTGAGGCCTCTAAAATTATGAGGGGCCGAGATAGAGTGAATAGGATGGACCGATTTTCCTTGGCAGAGAGATCAATAACCAGGGGGCATAGATTTAAAGTAATTGACAGAATAGAGCAGTATTTAAGAACATTTGTTTTCATCCAGAGAGTAGTGGAAATCTGGAAATCACTGTCTGAAAGGGTGATAGAGGAAGAAATTCTTAGCACACTTAAAAGAAAACCTGGATATGCAATTGATTTGCTGTAACGCATGGGACCAGGAGCTGGTAGTGGAATTAGGCTGGATAACACTTTTCTCAGTTGGAACAAACACAATGGGCTGATTGGCCTCTTGTGTTGTAAATTTTCTACCTTTGTAAATACCACTGATCACCTTCTTGCCCCCTTCCTCCATGCCCCCTGGATGTGCTGTTAATAGGAAACACTGAACTAGATTTCTAAATAACCAGTTAGTCAGTTTCCCTGGCTCTCTAAACATAACATTAAACTGGAAGATTATATATTTCAGTGTGGAAGGTAATCCTGAAAATAGGATAGCAGGAATACCTGGGAAATACAAGCAGGTTCAATTTTTAATAAGATAATCCTGCTCTTGACAAGGGGAAGTTGCATTTCTTGGTCAGTATCTGTGTGTGGAGTAACATGATACAGTATCAGGCAATTGACTCCAGTAAATCATAAACAAATTATCAATACGGATTTTAAAAAACAGGCTCAGACAACTGCTTGTTCTCTTTCTGGCATCTGTAACCTTGGAACTGAGATGTTTGTGTGTGTTCTTGACAAGCATGCCTGTTTGCACAGCTAAGGAGTCTGCATGGACAGATGGTCTTAACAGATCACAGAACATCCAGTATTGCTAGATGCCATCCTGAATTTTAGGATTAGAATTATCTCACAGTCTGTCTGCATATCACATAATCATATTAGTAATTGGTTATCCAGTGAGTGTGGAATGGTAGGTCACACTTTCTCCAGGCACCTTCATGGGTCATTATCAACGTCTCTGTAAATGATTTTTTTACTTGCCATTTGCTGTGTACTGTAATGTCTCTAGGCATTAGAGAGGGAATGGATCAGATTTTTTGCAGTGCACCTACATGATGGATTTAACATATGGTGTCTATATGTTGGGGAGTGTTTGGATCAGATTATCTGTTTCTGATATGGTCGAATCAGACTGCTAGGGGATTGGATGGCTCAGACCTTGTCAGTCTCTGGGTGTAAGAGAGTGGTTGGATCAGACTGTCTGTCTGTCTCCTGGTGTTGGGTAGGTTGGATCAAACTGTAGTTGCATACCAATAAATTAAGTGGTGTATGCCCCTTTTATGAATCCCATCTCACCAGGAGCAACACAAAGGAGGATTCCTGACCATAAATTGTACTGTTTCCATTTTATTTTTATTTTATTAGAGTACTGGCAAATAATGGCTTTGAATAATTTGTCGTGTGGTGTTTGGATGTTTCTTTGATATCATGCGAAGACACGATGGACTGAGCATGGAGAATATTAGGATGGAGAAGTGACTATTAATCAATGTTGTGGTGAGGTTCCAACAAACCTGAGCGGATGCAAAAACAGGAAACTGTGGTCTTTACATATGGCATTTGTGAGTAAACCAGTAGACTATGTATAAGGTGCCAGTGAATGCCTATGTGTAGATGTTAGTGGAACATTGGTGAGGCATGAATGAATAGGAATAAAGAACTGTGTGGTCTAACTTGGCAGTAACATTAGTCATGGAGTGTGGGTGAATAACCCCACCTTCGAACTTCCTTTTCTCAGAGTCCTGGAAAATGTGCTAGCTTCCCAACTCTATGCTCACCATTCCTGCAACTGCAGGTTTGGATATGTTCAATCAGGTTTCTTCCCCGTAATAGCACAGAAAGGACATATTTTTAAGTCATAAATGACATTGAATGTGATGGTGATCATTGTAAATTATTCCTCCTCATCCTTTGCAATCTGCATGTAGCTTTGACACGATTGTCCACATATTACTCCTTTCCTCTGTTGTCTAACAGGTAGGACTGTCCTCACCTGGTTTATTCTTATCTATCCAGTCATGGCCGATGGATCGCCTTCTTTTTCATCCATAGGACTATTACGTCTAGAGTCCCTTAAGGATTAATCCATGACTTCCCCTTATTTCACATTGACTGGCTGCCCCTCAGCATCATAGTCTGAGTATCAGGAATGAAGTGTGCAAGGTGTCTGTGAGTATCAGTAATGGAGTGTGTGTTGTTATGCGCAGCAGATGGTAAATGCTGAATTGTTCAAATCCTAGAGGAAAAATTGAAACAACTGCCGCAACTGTTTTACAAATTTTATTTATTTTGAGCTGCATGCCTTGAATTCAGTAGTAATAAGACCACTGAGTCTTATACGTTTCTTACAAAATTAAATTAAATCTTTAATTAAAAAAATGATTTTAAGCACATGCATAGATTTACAAATTACTACTATGATAACTCCAAGCTCCCCTAGTTAATTTAACTCCCAGTTACACCTCTGTTAAGGCAACAATAAAATACACAGATTTTAAAAAACCCGGGCAAAGTAACACGATAACTCTGAACAGTCAAATTTAAAGTGAGTTTTCTTCACTTCAGTTCGTGTAGACAGCAACTTGAGGCTTAGAGCTGGAAGCTCTTCAGACTTGCTAGATCTTAGAAAGCCTTCTTTCCTTACACATAACCTCCTCTCAATACATGTTTGTCCCTTTTTAATGTAAATCCCATTGTCCCAATATGTCTTTTCAGCTCTACTTTTCTAATAATAAAAATCTTTCATAGTACTGATTTTTATCAGTAAGCTTTGGGAAAATTACTCTGACTTCTTCATTTCATCCCCTCTTTTGAAATTCAAATTACTCTGGTTTATTTAAAAATGCAAATTTTCCCTTTATACCTTGCATTCTAAAACTTCAGCCATGTTTACTTATTTAGCATTTCAAACTCAGCTTCTCTCTTTGATACATCAAAGCATTTAGACCAGCTGTCATTAATTCAAGTCACACACACACGAGCATACACATGCTCATGCACATGCGCGCACGCGCACACACACACACACTACTCCTACCTTACAATAAATTCCAACAACATTATGAAAATTACTGTATTTTTTCTGGCAGTGTAAGGTGTTAGTGAGTATCAGTAGTGAAGTGTGTGTAAGGTGTCGGTGAGTATCAGGCATGGAGTGTGTGTAACATGTTATAATCCCTAGCTGAGGTTACCACTAGATAAGCTTGATCTCAGGCTGGTACCCAGCTTGATAGATGTAACTTTTATTTGTTTAAGTACGTGGAGCTACTGAACAAGGTCACCGGAGTCAGCTAATGTACTTTTAACAAAAGCATAAAACATTTATGAAACAAGAAAAGATGAACTATATAACAATACTCCTTCACCCACAACTATACCTTTACAGATATATACAGATTTGTAAGAAGAACAAAAGTTACAAAAGCTATCTTATATTCTAATGTTCACATTAAGTACAGTCCATGTAAACCAATTGGCAACCTGTGGTCAGACATACCACACACTCTGAAACCAAGTGACAGATGCCATCCCAGACAGATACTATGGATCTCTCCTCAACTCCCCCAGACGATTATCATACCGTCAGACAACCAGTCTCGCTGAACTCTGTCCTTCACACGAAGGTTTCCAATCTCCACACTTCAAGAACTCATCTTGGAATCTCCTCCCAAACCGACGCTTCCTCTCAGACGCCTTCTGCAAGGGTTCACCTCCAGGGTTTCAAACTCTCCTTCCGATGTTCCTCTCCGCAGGTCTCCACATGCATTCAAGCTTTCTTCCACATACTCTTTCTTACCGACTCAGCTGTCAACCATATACCACTGCTCAAAGCAGAGTTTCAGACTTTCAGTTGCCTCTTTGGGCCTTCTGACTTCTCACAAGCCTTTATATCGCTTTGACTCTGCCTCCTGCAGCTTGGAGCTTTTAGCTTGAAGCATGGAGCCTTTCTCTGCCCTGCACTCTTAACTTAACAGGATCTTTCCCAGGTCCTATCCTTTGACTAAAAGGTCTAATTGGGACTTTCTCCTGTCCCACTCCCCTGGATTTTTGGGGACTTTCTCCTTTACCTTGGGACTAGCTATCTATCCCATTTGCTTCAGTCTCTCCCTGGCAGCTACTTTCAACAAACTTTAGCTTGGAACTGGCAATCTGAGCCTTCTAGGCTGCTTCTGCCTGGCAGCTGGCTTCAAAACTGAACTCGAAAATTGCAATTTCTCGTTTCTTTTTGTCTCTGTGGGAGGGACCTGTCTCTCTGGACCCTGTGTTGCTAGGCAACAGCCCAGTCTTTATACTCTTGTTTGCTTAACTCTTCTTACAGTCGTAAACTCTCATTAGAAATGCAGGCACCTTTTAAAGTGAAACTAAAACTCAACCTGACCTTTTAACACACAGATACAGAAATACAAGTCAAACTTAAACATTAAAGCTACAACTCATTCCTAACACCCACAAATACCAGTATAACTTACTTAAACTATCTCTATTTCCTAAGAAAGGTGTCAGTGAGCATCGGTAATGGAGTGTGTGTACGGTACAAGTGAGTATCAGTAATGGAACATGTGTAAGGTGTCAGTGAGCATCAGTAATGGTGCGCGTGTAAGGTGTCAGTGGGTATCAGTAATAGAGTGTTCGGCCTGTATGTTTGTTGAGCCGGGACGACTAAGGAAGCCTATGAAAATGGTGGGTGGGATTTAATTCTGGGAATCCTGCCCCCATTCCCGTTTTTGGCATTTTGCCAGTAGCTAGCTTGCACAACGCACTCTCGCCTTTTCTGTCTCCATTGTGGGTTTGGCAGTTCAAACCCACCCAGAGTTTTTGTGGAGTCTGTCCCCTTCTAGAAGTAAACTTGTTGCACGGCACCTCAACCACTTGAGGAACCAAAAAAAACCAGCCACCTGCTCCTGGAATTCTTGGAATGATAGGCGATTTGCTTTGAAATGCAATAAGAAACCTGCTCTTTCAGTTTCAATTGTTATATAATGTGTTATAGGTTTGATATACTTTTTCTGCTGTGATCGATTATGGTGCTCTATACTGCCAAGATAAGTTGATCATTACATTGATCAGCATTATGCAAGTGTTGAGATGCATTAGAGTAACTTTCCGCTGTACTATTATGCATTTAAAACCTAAAAAAAAATGCTTGGAAATTCTAAGTGTCATAATTTGAAGTGATTTAAATGCCCACAGTACTTGAAATTTAAGAAGAAAATACTCTGCAGCTTTTATTTAGAGACAAAAACAGCCACCTGCTCCTGAGCTGCTTTGATTAACAAGCCATAAGATGTAGGAGCAGAAGTAGGTCATTCTGCCCATCGAGTCTTCTCCACCATTCAACGAGATCATGGCTGATCTGATAATCCTCAACTCCACTTTCCTGCCTTTTCCCCATAAACCTTGATTCCCTTACTGATTAAAAATCTGTCTATATCAGCCTTGAATATTCTTAATGACCCAGCCTCTACAGCCCACTGCGGTAAAGAATTTCACAGATTGAGTACCTCCCGAGAGAAAAAAATCCTCTTTTTAAAATGAGTGCCCCCTTACTCTGAGATTATGTGCTCTGGTCCTAGACTTGCACAAGGGGAAATGACCTTTCAGCATTTACCCTGTCAAGTCCTCTAAGAATCTTACATGCTTCAGTAAGGTTTCCTCTCATTCTTTAAACTCCAATGAGTACAAGCCCAATCTCTCCTCATAAGAAAATCCCTCCATCCCTGGGATCAACCCAGTGAACCTTCTCTGGACTGCCTTCATGCCAGTATATCTTTCCTTAGATAAGGGGACCAAAACTGTTCACAGCATTTCTAGGTGTAACTAGTGCCGTATATAATTTTCGCAAGACTTCCCTATTTTTATACTCAATTCCCTTTGAAATAAAGGCCAACATTCCATTTGCCCTCCCTATTACCTGTTGAACTTGTATGCTAGCGTTTTGGGATTCGTGCACGAGGACTCCCAAATCCCTCTGTGCTGCAGCTTTCTGCAGTCTTTCTCCATTTAAATAATATTCAGCTCCTCTATTCTTCCTGCCAAAGTGCATAACCTCACACTTTCCCACATTATATTCCATCTGCCACATCTTTGCCCACTCACTTAACTTGTCTATATCCCACTGTAGACTATTTTGTGTCATGCTCACCACCTATTTTTGTGTCAAATGCAAACTTGTCGATGGTACATTAATTTCCCTCATCCAAGTCATTAATATATATTGTAAGTAATTGTGGCTCCAGCATTGATCCCTGTGGCACTCCACTAATTACAGATTGCCATTCTGATAATGCCCCCCCCATATCCCTATTCTGTCTTCTATTAGTTAGTTAGTTGTCTAACCATGCTAATATACTACCCCCAACACCATGGGCTCTTATCTTATTAAGTAGCCTTATGTGTGGTATCTTATCGAATGCCTTTTGGAAATCCAAATATAATCCCATCTGTTGGATACCCTTTATCTATCCTGCTTGTTACCTCTTCAAAGAATTCTAATACATTTTTCAGGCATGATTTCTCCTTCATGAAACCATGCTGACTCTGCTTGATTATATTATGCATTTCTAAATGTTCTGCTATTACATTCTTTATAATAGACTCTAACATTTTCCCAATGACAGATGTTAAGTTAACTGGCTTATAGTTACCTGTTTTTTTTTTGTCTCCCTCCCTTTTTGAATAAGGGTGTTATGTTGGCAGTTTTCCAATCCTCTGAGACTTTTCCAGAATCTAAGGATTCTTGGAAGATTACTACCAATGCATCCATTATCTCTGCAGCTATTCAACATCCTAGGATGCAAGTCATCAGGTCCAGGTGACTTATCGGCCTTTAGCCCCATTAGTGTCCCTAGTACTTTTTCTCTAGCGATAGTTATTGTATTTATTCCCCCCAACTTTTGCCCCATGATTGTTTAATATTTTTGGTATGCTATTAGTGTCTTCTACTGTGAAGACTGATGCAAAGTATTTATTCAACTCCTGTGTCATTTCCTGGTTCCCCATTATTATTTCCCCAGCCTTATTCTCGAAGGGGCTTGTATTGATTTTGGCCCCTCTCTTCCTCTTTATATATTTAAAGAAGCTCTTACTGTCTGTTTTTATATTGCTTGCTAGTGTACCCTCAAAGTTTATTTCCTCCCTCTTTATTTTTTTTTCTTCTGTTGGTTTTTAAAACTTTCCTAATCCTCTGGTTTACCACTAATCTTTGCCACGTTGTATGTTTTTTCTTTCACCTTGATACTATCCTTAAGTTCCTTGGTTGACCATGGTTGGCTTATCCCCTTCCTCGAATCCTTCTTCCTCACTGGGATATATCTTTGTTATGAGTCATGAAGTATTTTCTTAAACGTCTACCATTGAACATCGCAGGTGAATGTGGACTTCATTTAAAACAGAGTGGGTGATCGTGTGGACTTCATTTAAAACAGAGAGTAGATGAATGTGCGGACTTTAATTAAAGCTATCAGGTGTAGATTTTAAAAAAAGTTTAGCCATCTGTTTTTCAATTTCAGTTGGCTTCATTATTTGCATCTGCAAGGGTTTGTTTTGGCAGCTGAGGCCAGCTTGAATGCTTGGCTGAGATTCAAAAGCTCCTGAACCACATATCTCCACAGTGGGTTGTGTAGACAGTTTAATTGACAGTTTCTGATATTAAAGGATTATTTGTCTTTGAAGTGGTTGCTGCATAGATGTTGTTTTTACAACAGAATAACAACTAGAGGGCATGTAACATCTTTGAAAGGCTCTGACGTTTTTTTCAGTATGAAATGTTTGACTGGCGGCTCTGTTAGATTGTTAGAAGTTTAAGTTTTTTGTGTCCATTTCAAAGACAGAGCTTCTGAGATCTGCTGATAGTGGATATTGGGTGAGTGGCTATGGAGAATACATAAGGGGCATGGAGAGGTAACGGTAATTTGAGGAGGAATGGGGGTTGAGGGGGCATGGAGTATGAGGGGCTACGCACATGAGTGGTGAACGCTTGAGGGCCTCATTACGACTGGGTTGTAACTGAGGCAGGTGTTCTAGTTTGTCCTCCTTTCCATCCGCCCACCTCCATTTCCGCCTCGACCCTGCCTCCAGAGTTGGTGGGCCAGCCTCCATCCTGCCCCATCTCCTTGAAAAGAAAATATGGTGGGCAAAGGCCTTTTTAAACGAGATGGATTTCCCTACTCAACCATCCTGCTGCTTCCATGAAAACCTGGCCCCTTGTGCAGGACACTATTGCAATAAATGTGAGAAGTAACTGTATAATATGAATGTATTTTCTCGTTGAGGTTTTGACTGAACGATTAGCACAGTCCCCTTTTTTTTCCTCTCTTGGCTGGTGTGTCTAACTTAAAGCATTATTTCACTGCTTCAGCATAAAATGTTTCCCTCAGACAATTTCCTGACTGAATCAGTGTAATGTTTTAGGTGCAAGCTTTCCGCTATGATAACATGCTGCAACCTGCCTATCTGAGTAACATTCACTGCACATTACAGTCCTACAAAAGCCTGGCACATTGCTGTCTCTAAGCCTTGTAAGAAGAACTCATCTTCTGCAGCAATCTGATACCATTCATTAATATCCAGAACATAGCTCTTTTTAACATCTGCATAAAATGTCACAATATTTAATAGTCTCCCTACCAGTGGACGTCATCTTGAATTATGAGTAAAATAATTATGCAAATATATCTACTGATTCTTTACCTGAGTTTAATGCAGCCTGTAATTAATATCCATTTCCTCTCCCATTCATGGGGGAAAATAGTGATCTGTGTTCTTGTGTAGACATTTTGTGACATTCTGAATACTTTTTGATACTGTTGTAAATTTAAAATTTTTTTCTTTAATCTGAAAAATATTATGTTCACATAATTGCTTTTGGAAGAGTGCAGCTGATGGAACCTTAGCAGTCAGGCCAGCTTCAGTTACGGAAAGAACCCTGTGTACTTGAGTACAGGTGTGCGTGTTTCATTGTCGTGGCAATGCCTTTGGAACCACACACAATAATGATATGAACCATATAAGCAGAGAACTGCCTGAAATGGCATCTTCGATCAGAGACCATGAACATCACCACACAAACTCCCCCCACCCCCACACACACACGCACACACACGCATACCTTTCACTTGCACAATGTTAGTGCCTCACGCACGCAGTCATACAGTCATTATGGCATTGAAGGAAGCCATTTGGCCCATTGAGTCCATATAGAGCAGTCAGTCCCATCGCCCCGATCTATCCCCGTAGCCCTGTAAGTTTATTTCCCTCAAACGGGTACTCGATTTCCTTTTCAAATCATTCATTGCCCTGCTTCCACCAGCCTCATGGGCAGTGAGTTCCATGACATTACCACTTGCTGCATTGATAGGTTCTTCTTCACATCCTTCCTGCATCTCTTGCCCAAGACCTTAAATCTGTGTTCCCTGGTGCTTGCACCATCAGCTAATGTGAACTGCTTTTCTTTGTCTACGTTATCTAAACCTGTCATAATCTTGTACGCCTCTACTAGATCTCTCCTCAATCGCATTTGCTCCAAGGTGTACAACCCCAGCTTTCCCAACCTAACCTTGAGCCTAAAACCACCCCCCCATCCCTGGAACCATTCTGGTAAACCACCTCTGCACCCTCTCAACGACCCTGACATCTTTCCTAGTGTGGTGACCAGAACTGGATGCGTAACTTGCCTGCTTTTATGTTTAATGCCTCTATTGCCTCTTGTGAGCCTAGTTTCATCCTAATTGGCCAACATAATGCTCATCCTGTCCAATGGGGCACCACCATTGCTGATTACTAACCTACAAAAGCCAGTGACTGAAACCTGCTGGGAAAGCCAAAAACCAAAATAACCTGATTGTCCAACGTGCCAAATGTGCCTGGGAAACAAACATTTTTCCCTTTTTGCTCATCTGCTTGCAATTTGCTGTTCAGTTGTGGAATAGTACACTTTCATTTGGGCTCACTCATTGCACACCAAGCTGGTGGGTACACAACTGCATACAACTGTGTGCTTTGTGTGAGCAACATTATACCCTGCTCTCCTGCAATGGTTACCAGTCCTCTCCAACATTGACCTTCTACAAAGAATCATAGGTTGATTATAGTACAGAAGGAAGCCATTCAGCACATCGTGTCCATGCCAGCCCTCTGTAAGTGCTACTCAGTTAGTCTACCCCCTGCCTTTTTCCCAAAGCCTTGTAATTATTTTTCTTCAGATAATTATTCAATTCCCTTTTGAAAGCCATGATTGACTATGCCCCCACTACATTCTCAAACAGTGCATTCTAGAACCAACCACTCACTGCATAAAAATAAGCTTTTCCTCATGTTGCCTCTTGTTCCTTTGCCATTCACCTTAAATCGGGGTCCTCTGGTTCTCAACCCTTCTGCCAGTGGGAACAGTTTCTTGCTATCTACTCTGTCCAGACCCTTCATGGTAGAAGCATAGAAACATAGAAAATAGGAGCAGGAGTAGGTCATTCAGCCCTTTGTGCCTGCCTTGCCATTCAATATGATCATGGCTGATCTTCTATTGCAACGCCATACTCCTGCTTTCTCCCCATACCCCTTGACGCCTTTAGAGTCCAGAAATCTTATCTATTTCCTTTTTAAATATATTCAGTAACTTGGCCACCACAACCTTTGGCAGAGAATTCCACAGGTTCACCAGCCTCTGAGTGAAGTTACTCCATTTCAGTCGTAAACGGCCTACCCCCTGTCCTGAGACTGTGACCCCTTGTTCTAGACCCCCCAGCCGGTGGAGACATCATTCTTGCATCCAATCTGTCCATCCTTGTCAGAATTTTATACATTTCAATGATTCCCCTCTCATTCTTCTAAAATCCAGTGAATACAGGCCTAATCGCCCAGAGACACAGGGCAATGCTCTGGTGACCTGGGTGTGAATCCCGCCACAGCAGATCATGGAATTTGAATTTGTTAAAGTAACCTGGAATTAAAAGCCTGATGATGACTGTGAAACCGTTGTCGATTGTCATAAAAACCCATCTGATTCACTAATGTCCTTTAGGGAAGGAAATCTGCTGTCCTCATGTGGTCTGCCCTACATGTGACTCCAGATCCGCAATAATGTGGCTGACTCATAAATGCCCTCTGAAATAGCCTTAGTAAGCCACTCAGTTGTATCAAACCGCTACAAAGTCAATAAAAAAGAATGAAAGCAGACGGACCATGCAGCATTGACCTAGGCACTGGAAACAACAATGGCAAACCTAGCCCTGTCGACCCTGCAAAGCCCTCGTTACAAACATCTGGGGACTTGTGCCAAAATTGGGAGAACTGTCTCAGACTAGTCAAGCAACAGCCTGACATAGTCTTATTCATGGAATCAAACCTTAAAGAACATGTCCCAGACATCACCATCACCATTCATGGGTATGTCCGGTCCCACCGACAAGACAGAGTCAGCAGAGGTGGCAGTACAGTAGTATAGTCAGGATGGCATTCCCCTGGGAGTCCTCAACATCGACTCTGGACCCCATGAGGTCTCATGGCATCAGGTCAAACGTGGGCAAAAAAACCTCCTGCTGATTACCACGTACTGCACTCCCTCAGCAAGGGAATCAGTACTGCTCCATGTTGAACACCACTTGGAGGAAGCAAGGGTGCAGAATGTACTCTGGGTGGGGGACTTCAATATCCATCACCAACAGTGGTTCAGTAGCACCACCACAGACCGAGCTGGCTGAGTCCTAAAGGATATAGCTGCTAGACTGGGTCTGTAGCAGGTGGTGAACAAACCAACAAGAGGGAAAAACATACTCACCCTCACCAACCTGCCTGCTGCTGCAGGCAGATGCATCTGTCCATAACAATATCGGTAGAAGTGATCACCGCATAGTCTTTGTGGAGATGACCTGCCATCTTGTTCTGTGGCACTACCACCGTGCAAAATGGGATAGTTTTTGAACAGATCTAGCAACTCAAGACTCGACATCTATGAGGGGCTGTCGTTCATCAGGAGCAGCAGCAGAAGAATTGTACTCGAACACAATCTGTAACCTCATGGCCTGGCATATCCCCCACTCTACCACCAAGCCAGGGGATCAACCCTGGCTGAATGAAGAGTGCAGGAGGACATGACAGGAACAGCACCAGGCATATCTAAAATTGAGGTGTCAACCTGGTGAAGCTACAACTTGGGATTACTTGCATGCCAAACAGCATAAGCAGCAAGTGAGAGAGCTAAGCAATCCCACAACCAATGGATCAGATCTAAGTCCTGCAATCCTGTCACATCCAGTTGTGATTGGTGGTGGACAATTAACTCACTGGAAGAGGAGGCTCTACAAATATCCCCATCCTCAATGATAGAGGAGCCCAGCACATCAGTGCAAAAGATAAGGCTGAAGCAACAATCTTCACCCAGGAGTGCCAAGTAGATGATCCATCTCGGCCTTCTCCAGAGGTCCCCAGCATTACAGATGTCAGTCTTCAGCCAATTCGATTCACTCTACCTGATATTGAGAAATGGCTGAAGGCACTGGATACTGCAAAGGCTATGGGCCCTGACAATATTCCAGCAATAGTACTGAAGACTTGTGCTCCAGAACTTGCTGTGCCCCTAGCCAAGCTGTTCCAGTACACCTACAACACAGGCATCTATCCAGCAACGTGGAAAATTGCCCAGGTATGTACTATACACAAAAAGCAGGACAAACCCAAGCCGACAAATTACCGCCCCATCAGCCTACTGTGCATCATCAGTAAAGCAATGGAAGGAGTCATCAACAGTGCTATCAAGTGGCATTTGCTTAGCAATAACCTGCTCACTGATGCTCATTTTGTGCTCTACCAGGGTCACTCAGCTTTCGACCTCATTACAGTATTGGTTCAAACATGGACAAAAGAGCTGAACTTCCGAGGTGAAGTGAGAGTGACTGCCCTTGACACCAAGGCAGCATTTGACCGAGTGCGGATTGAAGGAGCCCTAGGAAAAATGGAGTCAATGGGAATCGGGAGAAAACTCTCCGCTGGTTGGAGTCATACTTAGCACAAAGGAAGGTGGTTATGTTTATTAGAGGTCAATCATGTCAGTTCCAGGACATCACTACAGGAGTTCCTCAGGGTAGTGTCCTTGACCCAACTATCTTCAGCTGCTTCATCACTGATCTTCCTTCCATCATAAGATCAGAATGGGGATCTTACTCATGATTGCACAATGTTCAGCACCATTTGTGATTCCTCAGATACTGAAGCAGCCCATGTCCAAATGCAGCACGACCTGGACAATATCCAGGCCTGGGCTGACAAGTGGCAAGTAACATTCGTGCTGCATAAGTGCCAGGCAATGACTATCTCCAACAAGAGAGAATTAAACCATCACCCCTTGACATTCAATGGCATTGTCATCAAATTCCCCACTATCAACATCCTGGAGGTTACCATTGACCAGAAACTGAACTGGACTAGCCATATAACTGAGGCCACAAGAGCAGGTCAGAGACTAGGAATCCTGTGGTGAGTAACTCACCACCTGACTCCCCAAAGCCTGTCCTCCATCAACAAGGCACAAGCCAGGAGTGTGATGGAATACTCTCTGCTTGCCTGGATGAGCGCAGCTCCCACAACACTGAAGAAGCTCGACACCATCCAGGACAAAGCAGCCCACTTGATTGGCACCACATCCACAAACATTCCTTCCCTCTACCACCGACGCACATTGGCAGCAGTGCGTACCATCTACAAGGTGAACTTCAGGAACTCATTAAGGCTCCTTAAGCAGCACCTTTCAAATCCATGACCACTGCCATCTAGAAGGACCAGGGCAGCAGACACATGTAAGCTCCCTGTAAGTTCCCCTCCAAGTCACTCAACATCCTGACTTGGAAATATATCGCCGTTCCTTCACTATAGCTTGGTCAAAATCCTGGAACTCCCTTCCTAACAGCACTGTGGGTGTACCTACACCACATGGACGGCACATCACCACCATCTTCTCATGGGCAATTATGGATGGGCAATAAATGCTGGCCTAGCCAGCAACACCTGCATCCCATTAATACATTTAAAAAAATGTGGATTTCTGCTAAACTGTAGAAGCAGCATACCAGACCAAAATAGTCCCACAACCAATGGATCAGATCTAAGCTCTGCAGCTCTACCACATCCAATTGTGAATGGTGGTGGGCAATTAAACAACTAATGGGTAGAGGAGACTCCATGGAAACCTCATCCTTTAGAGTCTAGCACGTGTGTGCAAAATAAAAAATGAACTTTTGCAACCATCAGTACCGTTTGGATGACCCATCTTGGCTTCTTCCTGAGATCACCACTCTCACAGATACCAGTGTTCTGCCAACTTAATTCACTCTACATATCACCTAAAGCCTGTCCACCACCTACAATGGTCCAGTCAGGTGTGGGATGGAATACTTTCCGCTTTCCTGGATGAGTACAGCTCGAACAATACTGAAGAAGCTCGATATCATCCAGGCAAAAGGAGCCCAATGATTAACACTTTGTCACAGCTTTCAGTATTCACTTCCTGCATTGTCGGTGCACAGTGGCAGCAGGGTGCACCATCTACGAGATGCATTGCAGCAACTTGCCAAGGCTTCTTTGACAGCACCTTCCAAACTTGCAGCCTGTACTGCCTAGAATAACAAGGGCAATAGGCGAATGGGAACATCATCACCTGCAAGGACCCCTCCAGACCCCACACCATGCTGAATTGGAACTATATCACTGTTCCTTCACTGCTGCTGAGTCAAAATCCTGGAAACCCCTTCCTAAGAGCATTGTGGGTGCACAAGCACTGGTCCTGCAGCGCTTAAAGAAGGCAGCTCACCACCACATTCTCAACAGCAGTTAGGAATGGGAAATAAATGCTGGCTTTGCCCATGAAACCCAAATCCCATTAATTAATTCAAGAAAGTGCTACACTCTCTCAAGATGACATCTTCCTCTCTGATACCCGTTACACTATTCGTAACACCTTGTGTTCCTATCTGTTAGACACGACACTCTCTTAGGACTATGTTCCTATCTGATGCAGATTACAGTCCCTTAGGACTGTGTGTTCCTATCTAATACAGATTACACTCCCTCAGGACTACATGTTCCTATCTGATACAGGTTGCACTGCTTCAGGACTGCGTGTTCCTATCTGATACATGTTACACTGCTTCAGGACTGTGTATTCCTATCTAATACAGGTTACACTGCTTCAGGACTATGTGTTTGCCTCTGACACTACACTTCCTTAGGACTATTTGTTTCTGTGTGTTACAGATTGAACTCCCTCAGGATTGTGTGTTCCTTTCTGACACAGACTGTACTCCCTCAGGATTGTGTTCCTACCTGACACAGACTGCACTCCCTCAGGACTGTGCGTTTTCATGTATTACAGATTACACTTCCTCAGGACTGTGTGTCCCTATTGTCCAAAAAATGTGCTTTATGTCAAATAATGATTTTTAATCCACCGACTGGAAACCTGAATTGAACTTTTAAAAACAGATACTTTTTAAACACAGAGGCTAAAGGTGGCTTGAGCTCACAGCTAAAGATGGCTATCCCAATTTGCATTACTGCACTTTCCAAGGCCCGTCCATTGGAGTGGAGCCAGTGGCAAAGATTCAAGGACAATGAATCATAGAAAAGTTACAGTGCAAATAGAGGCATTCAGCCCATCAAGTCTACGCTGGCCAAAAAAAAGGGAAAAAAGAAACTTAACTACTCATTTTAATCCTACTTTATAGCACCTGTTTTGTAGCTTTACCGGTTACAGCACTTCAGATGCAGATCCAGGTACCTTTTAACTGAGTTTAGCATTTCAGCCACAACCACCAATTCAGACAGTAAATTCCAGACACCCACCACCCTCTGGATGAAAAAGTGTTTCCTCATGTGCCCTTTAATCCTTCTACCAATCACCTTAAACCTATGTTCCCTAATAATTGACCCCTTAGCTCAGGGAAACAGGTCTTTCCTGTCTACCCTATCTAGGCCCATTTATAATTTTGAACACCTCAATTAAGTAACCCCTCAGCCTCCTCTGTGCTAAGGAAAACAACCCTAGGCTATCCAATCTTTCCTCATAGCTGCAATTTTAAAGCCCTGGCAACATTCTTGTAAATCTCCACTGTGCTCTCTCCAGAGCAATTATACTCTTTCTGTAATGTGGTGACTGGAATAATACACAATTCCAGCTGTAGCCTCACCAGTGTTTTATACAGTTCCCTACTTTTCCCTGCTTTTGTATTCAATATCTCGTTCAATAAAGGAAAGCATTCTATATGACAGTGACTTGGGAAATATAAGTGAACTGCATACCTTGTTCCCATGAAGGCATCAAGCCAATCACCTGAGGTATTCAATTTGTGGAAATGAACCATTAAGCCTAAGCATTTGATCAATAGGGCCCTCATTGTGATAGGGGTTCCCCAGACTTGAACCGATTAAAGTTGCAAGGGGAATACATTAGTGATGACCAAGTTTGAATCACTGGGCGATGGTCATGTGACAGGACCACCTTTTGTCTTTTTTAAGCTTTTGCTTTCTCTGCAACTAAGACACTGATAACGGAAAACCTGAATGGGGTCCCTCCTTCCTTCCTCTCTCTCCAACCCACTTGGCAAGCTTGGAACCCTGTTTGTTGACTGTGACTATCCAGGGACACCCCTACTGCAGACAGAGACTTCTTAAATTAATTCAGTCCAGCACTACCATCCAGGAGACCAGCTAAATCAGCCATCTACACCTTTAAATCAAAAGCATTGGGACCACCAAAGGAAAGTTGCAAGGCGACCAAATTCAGTCTGAAGCCAGTTCAGTCACCAAACTACCAGCTGTATATTCCTTTTATTCTTATGGATTCGAATTTGACCAACCTGTCCTCCCCCACGCTATAATCTATTTGTGCGTGTGTGGGAGAGAGAGAGAAAATCAGGGCTTTTTTTTATTATTTTACTTAGGTCAGTTTAAGTATAATAAAGCTAACCTCTGTTAAACACAAGAAAACCTGCCCGATTCATCCTTTTATGATCACAGCACGTGAACAGTTAAATACTCACTAAATTGGCACAGTATATCCTTTTCAAAGCAAATAAAAACCTGTTGCGTCAAATGAGGAGAGGGAAAAGTGGGGAGGCATTCAACCTCTCCTCGCCTGATTGTAACACTATCTAATACAGACTACATTCCCTTAGTACTGTTGTTCTTATGTGATACAGGTGACACTCCTTCAGGATTGTGTGTTCCTATCTAATGTCAGAACAGCTTTCCAATGCAGCCCCACAGCCAGGAAAGTTCCTGGATCGGCTGCCTGCTGAATGGAGATGGGCAGCTAACTTAAATATTTATAGACCCTATCAAGAGTGACTTTCTGGGCCCACTGGAGGGCGGAGGGTGGATCGATCCTTGTCACATGGGGAGGTTGTTAGCTTCATGGAGGTTGCCTCCCTGTGGCCATCTGGCAGATGGGGGCAATTGGAGCTGGAAGCTCCATACTCCAAACAGAGGTCTACAGGCAGAGAAAGCTACCTCCGTGGCCTGCATGGCCCCTCTGATGCTAATTTTTTAATTTCCCTCTTTGAGGGTGTCTCCCCAATCTGCCTCATTAGTGCCCACCTCTCTCATTGGGGCTGCCAAGGCTTCAAAGCTGCTGGCCCTTCAATTTACATCCACCTGCTGCCCAATTAGGAGTCCACCACTGCTTACAATTGCTGGCTTGGAGCTCCTATTTGGTCCTGACATTGAGTAAAATCCTGTGCTATGCTTTCATCTGACACTGACTCGTCCCTCAGCACTGTATTTCTCCATGCTCAATGCTCTATTACTGTTCCTCAACACCTCTAATACAGGTAACACCCACTGAGCACTTGTGTGTTTCGCTCCAATATAACTGTACTACTCTCCAGAGTGAGTGTTCCTATCTGAAACATGCTAAGCTCCCTGAGAACTGTGTGTGTTCTTTTCTGATGCACACAATACTTGCTGAAGATTATGATCCTCTCCGATGCACAGTGCACTCCCTCAGGACCACATATTCCTGGGAGTGTATCGATATTTACAGCACTCCCTGAGAGTGTGTCAGGATTTACAGCGGGTCCCCTGGAGTGTGTCAGAATTGGCAGGGGTTCACTGGGAATGTGCTGGTATTGATATAGGGATGCCTGGCAGTGTGTTGGTATTGGTATGAGATGTCTGGGAGTGTGTCAGTATTGATAAGGGTTCCCTGGGAGTGTGTCAGTATTGATATGGGGTGCCTGGGAATGTGTCAGTAGTGGCAGGTATTTCCTCAGAGTGTGTCAGTATTGGCAGGGGTTTCCTGGGAGTGTGTCGGTTTCGGCAGGGGTTTCCTGGGTGTGTGTCAGTATTGGCAGAGATTTCCTGGGAGTGTGTCAGCCTTGGCAGGGATCCTTGGGAATGTGTCATTGCTGGAGGCGATACCTGGGAGTGTAGCAATATTGGGAGAAAAGAGAAAAAGCCCCGACTGCCTGGTCATGATCCTGGAGGGGCAGCCTCTCCAGGGGACGTTCACTGGGCACAGTTGTGACCAGCCGGGCATCAGAGGTTGGGGAGTGTGGGTGCCTTGCTTGATCCATCGGGCCATCTGAACACCCACCCCTCCTTGCCCTGAGCCCACCATGGACAAGTTCCAGGTATTCACAGTTCCCTGCAAATGAATCAGTACTCATAGAGGTCTCCACCCAGACAGAATTGGAAATTGTGTACAAGAGTACGTTAGCCCTGGAGTGAGGCTATGCTGAGATTCAATTCTAGCTGCACTTAATTAAGAATTTGATTTATACAAAGCAGGGAGATGAGTTGAAGCTGCGACTGCTGGGAAGAAAATGAGAGGGCAGAGACCTTATGACTGCTGGTAACTCAGGGAAGGGGAGCTGTCAGATACGGACTGACTAGCAGAGCCAACAATAATTTACTGTAAAGGAAGATTACCATATGAAAACTGACATCTTGGGCTGGTTTTTTAAAGTAAGTTGGGGTCCGGATTGGAGGTGGATGGGCAGCCATGCAATTTAGTGCTGCTGGCCTCTGAGTTGGTTCCCTGCCACAATCCTGACCCCAAGCCATTTTGAAACAGGCCGTCTCTGAGTCTGATCAACTGCTGCCTGGAAGCGGCAAGTAGCCAATTTAGGGTAATTACATTTAAGGGGCCTATTAAGGCCCTGTTCTCACACCGACTGGGATTTCAGGTTGGCAATACAGGCAGCCCACGATGGCCTGGAACATGTCCATGGTGGGCTCAGAACCAGGAACGGGGAGGGTGTTCTAATTGCACGATAGATCAAACAAGGCACCCACACTCCCCAACCTCTGATGTCTGGCTGGTCACAGCTGTGCTCAGTGGTCACTCCCTGGAGAGATTTCCCCTCCAGGATCATGGCTAGGCAGTTGAGGCTTTTTCTCTTTTAAAATAAACT
Source organism: Carcharodon carcharias (assembly GCF_017639515.1). Lineage (NCBI taxonomy): Eukaryota > Metazoa > Chordata > Chondrichthyes > Lamniformes > Lamnidae > Carcharodon > Carcharodon carcharias. Next base: position 86,451,895 of record NC_054473.1, read on the forward strand.
TAACTTGGCCTTCTCCCCCGCTGCCTGTATTGTCACATGGCAGCTGCTACCTTGATTGGTGGCCTGCCATTGTCCCTTCAACATCAGGAGTCTGCCTGCTGCTCCCTAGCCTTTAATTGGCTGAAACATTAAAAATTGCAGTGGGAGTGTCTAAAGCCTGCTGTGTGTGGTTGGGACCCAGAACACCGTCTCCTTAGGCAGTCCCTTGGGATCGAGGATGACTTGCTTTTACTCCGGTTTGATGAGTTCTGATATGGCTGATTGCCCACATATGGGGCAGGTGGTGCTTTAAGGGTTGGGTAGATGGGATGCTTTTAGGTTTGTGCATTCCCTCCGACGACTCAACTTCATGTGCACATGTTCCCGATGAAGTCTTGATGTGTTTGGTGCCTTCCTGGATCAGCCTTTTTCATTCAACTGTTCAACTATTCTACATTCAACTAGCCTGGTTCCCGAACCGTGCTTAAAAATTCAGCTCCTTCAGTCCACAGAATATCTTCCCAGACTGTTTGTGGTTTAATTATACTGGCAGTAAACAAACCTTGGGTTTAGTTGTTTCATTGGCTGTCCAAGAATTTGGCCTTAATGAATTAAGATTGTTGCTCCAGTTAACTGTTTATGATTGGGGTTAAAGGTTAATGTCAGGATGCTTAACGAATAGAATGAAAGGATTTCCAATTTCCATCTCAGCAGAAATTTGGGAAGGTTCGTCTACTGGAGGAATGACTTTGAATTTGGATGATTCCAATTTGCTTCCAACGGACTAATTCGCTCTAAGTTCCCTCTTTTTGGAAGTACAAGACTAGGTTTCTGTCGTCAACCCTGCCTTCCACCACTCTTTTCCATTACTCCATATTGTTGGAGTGTGATTGACTATGTGAGAGAATCTCTATTTACAAGATTAATTCTGAAAAATCTGAGGATAAAGTTTTGTTGGTCAGTCCTCAAAATGGAATTCTGGACTTTGCCATTCTGTTAATTAAATACCTGAAGAGCAAGAATATAAATGGGATTATAGTAGATAAGGGTACAGGAAAAGGGAAGGAAAATGGGATTAAAGTAGATAGCTACAGTTGCCGCAGGCATGAATAGTAAATTCAGTAATTCTGTTGACAACGGTTTAGATTTCTAGGTTCCGCATGTACAGAAAAGACATTTCAAAAGTGCTTCACACTGAGGAGGAAAAGCAGTGCACACCAGAGGGAAAATGAAGATGGTTCGGGCTCCCATAGGCACGACTGAAAAGAGGTTTTGAAGAAAGTCATTAAGTTGCAAAGAGTGGAAAAATATTGGCTGAATATAATCGTGATCACAGTGGTCTTTCAATCCAAAATCAAAGTTATGCCAACTTCATCTACACGTTTCATTGCAGCAACTCACCAAGGCTTCTTCAACAGCACCTTCCAAACCCATGATTTCTACCATGTAAAAGGACAAGGGTGGCGAATGCATGGGAACACCCTTAGCTTGCAGATTCCTGTCCAATCTACACACCCTTCTGACTGGGAACTATATCGTCGTTCCTTCATTGTCACTGGATCAAAATCACAGACTCCCTTCCTAACAACACTGTGGGTGTACCTGCACCAGATGTACTACAGCAGTTAAAGAAGGCTGCTCACCACCACCTTCTCAAGGGCATTCGGGAATGGGCAATAAATGCTGCTGGTGAAGCCCACATCCCCATGAAAGAATAGAAAATAGAAAAAAAATTCACTGAGTTCCAGCATACAGATGGCACTTGTGTGCATTCACTCAGAAACTGAGCATGAGGTTATTGTTGGCTCCTTGCCCGAAGCATACGAATGTTTCACTAAACAGCTACGAGGTTATTGTTGGCTCCTTGTCCGAAGCATACGAGTGTTTCACTAAACAGCCAACAACCTAAGGGTCCTCTTCCAGCCAGTTTCACAGCAAAACAGCACCCCCCTTTGATTAATATCAATGGCGAGATCCTGGAAAATATGGACCATTTTCCATATCTTGGGAGCCACCCCTTGACAAAGGCAGACATAGAGGCCAAAACAGATCATGGCCTCCAACGTGCTAGCTCAGCCTTTAGTTGACTGAGGAACAGAGTATTTGAGGAACAGGATTTCAAAGCCAAGACTAAGGTTATGTTTTACTGGGCAGCAGTAATCCCTGTGCTTCGGAGAATTGGACAACCTACAGTAGGCACTTCAAAGCATTGGAGAGGTACCATCAGTGGTGTGTTCACAAGATCGTTTATATCTAGTCGTTCAACAGCCATGACTGGTCCAAAGTCAACATTTTCGTATTCATCTACAGGATGTTGGCATCGCTGGCTAGGCCAGAATTCATCTCCCATTCCTAATTGCCCTTGAAAAGGTGGTGGTGAACTCCTGCCTTGTACCGCTGCAGTCCATGTAGTGTAGGTTCGCCCACAGTGCTGTTAGGGAGGGAGTTCCAAGATCTTAACCCAGCGACAGTGAAGGAATGGTGATATATTTCCAAGTCAGGATGGTGATTGGCTTGGAGGAGAACTTCCAGGTGGTGGTGTTCCCATCTGTCTGCTGCCTTTGTCCTTCTACATGGTAGCAGTTGTGGACTTGGAAGGTGCTGCCTAAGGAGCCTTGGTGGGTTTCTGCAGTGCATCTTGTGGATGGTACACACTGCTGCCATTGTTCGTTGGTGGCGAAGGGAGTGAATGCTTGTGGAAAGGGTGCCAATCAAGCAGGCTGCTTTGTCTTGGATGGTGCCAAGTGTCTTGAGTTTTGTTGGCTGCACTCATCCAGAAAAGTGGAGAGTATTCCATCACACTCCTGACTTGTGCTTTGTAGATGGTGGACAGTCTTTGGGGAGTCAGGAGGTGAGTTACCCGCCACAGGATTCCTAGTCTCTGACCTGCTCTTGTAGCCACAGTATTTATACGGCTAGTCCACTTCAGTTTCTGGTCAATGGTAACCCCCAGGATGTTGATAGTGGGGGATTCAGTGATGGCAATGCCATTGAATGTCAAGGGGTGATGGTTAGATTCTCTCTTGAAGATGGCCATTGCCTGGCACTTGTGTGGCATGAATGTTACTTGCCACTAGTCTGCCCAAGCCTGGCTATTGTCCAGGTGTTGCTGCATTTGGACATGGACAACTTCAGCATCTGAGGAGTCGCTAAACATTGTGCAATCATCAGCAAAGATCCCCACTGCTGACCTTATGGTGGAAGGAAGGTCATTGATGAAGCAGCTGAAAATGGTTGGGCCGAGGACACTACCCTGAGGAACCCCTCCAATAATGTCCTGGATCTCAGATGATTGACCTCCAACAATCACAACCATCTTCCTTTGTGCTAGGTATGACTCCAACCAGTGGAGAGATTTTGCCCTGATTCCCATTGACTCTAGTTTTACTAAGGCTACTGTTGCCACTCGGTTAAATGCTGCCTTGATGTCAAGGGCAGACATTCTTGCCTGACCTCTGGAGTTCAACACTTTGTCCATGTTTGAACCAAGACTGCAATGAGGTCAGAAGTTGAGTGGCCCTGGTGGAACCAAACTGAGCAATTAGTGAGCAGGTTATTGCTAAGCTAGTGCTGCTTGATAGCACTATTGATGACCCCTTCCATCACTTTACTGATGACGGAGACTAGACTGATGAGGCAGTAATTGGCCAGGTTGGATTTTTCCTGCTTTTTGTGTACGGGACACACAATTTTTCACATTGACAGGTAAATTCCAGTGTTGTAGCTATACTGGGACAGCTTGGCTAGGGGCGCAGCAAGTTCTGGAGCACAAGTCTTCTGTACTATTGCTGGAATATTGTAGGGCCCATAGCCTTTGCAGTATTTAGTGCCTTCAGCCATTTCTTGATATCATGTGGAGTAAATTGAATTGGCTGAAGACTGGCATCTGTGATGCTGTGGACCTCTGGAGAAGGCCACGATGGATCATCCACTTGGCACTTATGGCTGAAGACTGTTGCGAATGCTTCAGCCTTATCTTGAGCACTGATGTGCTGGGCTCCCCCAACATTGAGGAGGGGATATTTGTGGAGCCTCCTCTTCCAGTGAGTTGTTTAATTGTCCACCACCAATCACGACTGGATGTGGCAGGACTGCAGTGCTTAGATCTGATCCATTGGTTGTGGAATTGCTTAGCTCTGTCTATCACTTGCTGCTTATGATGTTTGGCACGCAAATGGTCCCGTGTTGTAGCTTCATCAGGTTGATACCTCAATTTTAGGTATGTCTGATGCTGCTCCTGGTATGCCCACCTGCACTCTTCATTGTATCAGAGTTGATCCCCTAGCTTGATGGTAATGGTAAAGTGGGGGATATGCTGGGCTCTGGGGCAGCAAATTGTGGCTAAGTTCAATTCTGCTGCTGCTGATGGCCCACAGCGCCTCACGGAAGGCCCAGTCTTGAGTTGCTAGATCTGTTCAAAATCCCACTTAGGTAGTAGTGCCACACAACACGATGGAGTTTATAAAAACAAAAGACTGCAGATACTGGAAACCCAAAACAAAAACAGAATTACCTGGAAAAACTCAGCAGGTCTGGCAGCATTGTCGGAGAAGAAAAGAGTTGACGTTTCGAGTCCTCATGACCCTTCCACAGAACTGAGCGAATATAAGGAGAGGGGCGAATATAAGGAGAGGGGCGAAATATAAGCTGGTTTAAGGTGGTGGTGGGGGGGGGATGGTAGTGGGGGGAGAGAAGTTGTGGGGGGGGTGTGGTTGTAGGGACAAGCAAGCAGTCATAGGAGCAGATAATCAAAAGATGTCACAGACAAAAGAACAAAAGAATACAGAGGTGTTGAAGGTAGTGATATTATCTAAACGAATGTGCTAATTAAGAATGGATGGTAGGGCACTCAAGGTACAACTCTGGTGGGGGTGGGGTGGAAAGACTAGCGGGGCATAAAAGATTTAAAAATAATGGAAATAGGTGGGAAAAGAGAAATCTATATAAATTATTGGAAAAAACAAAAGGAAAGGGGAAGAAACAGAAAGGGGGTGGGGATGGAGGAGGGAGTTCAAGATCTAAAGTTGTTGAATTCAATATTCCGTCTGGAAGGCTGTAAAGTGCCTAGTCGGAAGATGAGGTGCTGTTCCTCCAGTTTGCGTTGGGCTTCACTGGAACAATGCAGCAAGCCAAGGACAGACATGTGGGCAAGAGAGCAAGGTGGAGTGTTAAAATGGCAAGCGACAGGGAGATTTGGGTCATTCTTGTGGACAGACCACCCTGGTCCACTCCTCCATCACCCCCTACTCCTCAACCCCCACCTATGGCACCATCATAAGGAGCAAGTGATAGACAGAGCTAAGCAATTCCACAACCAATGGATCAGATCTAAGCACTGCAATCCTGCCACATCCAGTCGTGATTGGTGGTGGACAATTAAACAACTCACTGGAGGAGGAGACTCCACAAATATCCCCATGCCCACGCAAAAGATGCAACACCTGCCCCTTCACTTTCTCTCTCCTCACCGTCCAAGGGCCCAAACACTCCTTTCAAGTGAAGCAGCATTTCACCTGCATTTCCCCCAACTGAGTCTATTGCATTCATTGCTCCCAATGTGGTCTCCTCTACATTGGAGAGCCCAAACGTAAACTGGGTGACTGCTTTGCAGAACATCACTGCAGGAGTTCCTCAGGGTAGTGTCCTTGGCCCCAACCATCTTCAGCTGCTCCATCAATGATCTTCCTTCCATCATAAGGTCAGAAGTGGTGATGTTTGTCAATGATTGCACAATGTTCACCATTTTCGACTCCTCAGATACTGAAGCAGTCCATGTCCAAATGCAGAAAGACCTGAACACTATCCAGGCTTGGGCTGACAAGTGGCAAGTAATATTTGCACCACACAAGTGCCAGGCAATGACCATCTCCAACAATAGAGAATTTAACCATCGCCCCTTGACATTCAATGGCATTACCATCACTGAATCCCCCATTGTCAACATCCTAGGGGTTATCATTGACCAGAAACTGAACTGGACTAGGTACATAAATACTGTGGCTACAAGAACAGGTCAGAGTCTGGAAATTCTGCATTGAGTAACTCACCTCTTGACTCCCCCAAAGGCTATCTTCCATCTACAAGGCCCAAGTCAGGAATGTGATGGAATACTCTCCACTTGCCTGGATGAGTTCAGCTTCGTCAACACTCAAGAACTACAATGGCAGGAACTCACAAAACCTTCTTAGATAGCACCTTCCAAACCCACAACCACCACCATCTAGAAGGACAAGGGCACCAGACATATGGGAGCACCACCACCTGGAAGTTCCCCTCCAAGCCACTCACCATCCTGACTTGGAAATATGTCGGCGTCGCTTCACTGTCTCTGGGTCTTGCTCCCTAACAGCATTGTGAATGTACCTACACCAAATATTACTTGCCACTTGTCAGCCCAAGCCTGGATAGTGTTCAGGTCTTTCTGCAGCGTTTCAAGAAGGCAGCTCACAGTCACCTTCCCGAGGACAATTAGGGATGGTCAATAAATGCTGGCCTAGCCAGTGACCGCCACATCCCATGAATGAAAGAATGAAACAAGCGGTCTGCAGATTAATTTGAAGAAGTAAGGCTGAGTGTCGTCAGCTTACATGTAGAAGCCAACCTCATGCTTTCCGATAATATTGCCTATAGTTAGCACATGTTAAGAAGAGAGGTCTAAAGATGAAGCTCTGGACTACATCACTCCAGGTATTAGTTAAGCAAGGGAAAACAGTGCCATAGATGTACAGTGCAGAGGAGAGACCATGGTCGAGGACAGTGGTGACTACTGGTACTTCAGGTGGTTCAGAAATCGCAAAGGGTGAGAAGAGTCGATTAACCATAGAGTTGCACAGAGTATTATTTTTTCCATCCTAATGTTTTGGGTGGATTTAAACAGGTTTGGATGGTATCAGATGAGATGCATTGTTAAGAGTTAACAATGTGTTCCAATGAGTTGTAATGAGAAGGCTGGGGTGGTTGGGGTAATGGAAGGATGGAGTGTTGTTTGTTTTGAGGAGATAAAGATAGATTTGCCATACTATTATGGTCACTGTATCTACCTACTTTTCCTGGCTCAAATTGGAGGAGCTTTGCTGTACTCGTGTTCCTGATTTGTTTGCTGTATGTTAGAGTCTGGCCTGCTTTTCCCTTTCGCTGATAGTTTTGTATACTTTGAGGTGCAGGTGTGCTTTTGAATTTTTTTAATGATTAAGTCAAATCCTTTGTCATCGGTTTGAGTTGGTCCCAGGCCTGCTACACCTGGATCTCTTACCAAATGTTTTCAAAAAAAGGTTAGTTCTTTGTGGTGTTGTACTTCTGCAGTTATGACCAAATGCAGTGTTCAGGTGAACCAGACTTAAGGACCGTGAGATAGTTAGAGCATAGGACTTAGGAGTGGCCATTCAGCTCTTCGAGCCTGCTCTACCGTTCAATAAGATAATGGTCTCAATTCCCCTTTCCTGTTTGCCCCCCATAACCTTTGACTCTCTTGTCTATCAAAGATCTAAGTCTGCCTTGAATAAATTCAATGACCCAGCCTCCAATGCTTTCTGGGGAAGAGAATTCCACAGACTGATGACTCTCTGAGAGAAAAAATTTCTGTTCATCTTTATCTTAAATGGTAGACCCTTTATTCTTAAACAGTGTCCCTTGGTCCTAGTCTCTCTCACAAGTGGAAATATCCTCCCAGAATCTACCCTATCAAATCCCCTGATGATCTTATATGTTTCAATAAGATAACAACATAAGAACTAGAAGCAGGAGTAGGCAATTCAGCCCCTCGAGGCTTCCCTGCCATTCAATATGATCATGGCTGATCTCATTTCGGCCTCCACTCCAAATTCCCGCCCTCTCCTCATAACCTTTCAACCCATTACAAATTAAAAATCTGTCTGTCTCCTCAAACTTATTCAGCGTTCCAGCATCCACTGCATGCTGAGGTAGTGAATTCCACAGATTCACAACCCTTTGAGAAGTAATTCCTCCTCATCTCTGATTTAAATCTACCACCCCTTAGCCTAAAACTATGGCCTCTCGTTCTAGGATGCCGCACAAGAGGAAACATCCGCTCCACGTCTACTTTGTCTATCCCCTTTAGCATCTTATGTACTCCTCTCATCCTTCTAAACTCAAGCGAGTATAGGCCTAACTGCAAAATCTCTCCTCATAAGACAAGCCCCGCATCTCTGGAATCAATCTAGTGAACCTCCTTTGAACCGCCTCCAACGCTACTACCTCCTTCCTCAAGTAAGGGACCAAAACTGTGCACAGTACTCCAGGTGCGGTCTCACCAATGCCTTGTACTGTTGCAACGACACTTCTTTTATTTTTATGCTCTATTCCTTTAGCAATAAATGCCAAGATTCCATTTGCCTTCCTTATTACCTGCTGTGCCTGCATACTAGCTTTCAGCGATTCATGCATGAGGACACCCAGATCCCTCTGCACTGAAGCATTCTGAAGTTTCGCTCCATTTAAATAATCACCTTTTTATTCTTCTGACCAAAATGCATAACCTCTCATTTATCTACATTAAACTCCATCTGCCAAATTTTGGCCCATTCACCTAACCTGTCCATACCCATTTGCAAATTTTTTACTTCTTCATTGCAACTTACTTTCCCACCTGGTGTCATCTGCAAATTTAGCTATAGTACCTTCTATCCCTGAATCCAAGTCATTAATATAGATTGTAAATAGTTGGGGCCCAAGGACCGAACCCTGTGACACCCCACTAGTTACAGCTTGTCATCCAGAAAAAGACCCATTTATCCAAACTCTCTACTTATTGTTGGTTAGCCAATCCTCTATCCAAGCTAATATATTACCCCTAACTCTGTGTGATCTTATCTTGTGTATTAATCTTTTGTGCGGCATCTTATCAAAGGCCTTCTGTAAGTCCAGATACACTACTTCCACAGAATCCCCATTATCCACTTTGCTTATCACATCTTCAAAGCACTCTAGCAAATTACTTAAACACGATTTACTCTTCATAAAACCATGCTGACTCTGATGAATTGCATTTTGACTTTCTAAATGCCCCATTACTACTTCCTTAATAATGGATTCCAACAATTTCCCAACGACAGATGTTAAACAAACTGGTCTATAATTTCCTACTTTCTGCCTCCACCCCTTTTTTTGAATAAGGGCATGATATTAGCATTTTTCCAATCCACTGGAACCTTTTCAGAATCCAGGGAATTTTGGATTATTATAGCCAATGCATCCACTATCTCCGCTGCCACTTCCTTTAAGACTCTGGGATGTAGGCCATCAGGTCCTGGGGACTTGTCATCCTTTAATCCCAATAGTTACCTCAGTACTTTTTCTAGTGATGGTGATTGTTCTAATTTCCTCCTCCTCTTTTTCCTCTGCACTACCTGTTACTATTGGGGTGACACTAGTGTCTTCCACCGTGAAAACTGAGGCAAAATATTGATTAAGTGTCTCTGCCATTTTTACATTCCCCAGTATTAACTCTCCAGTCTCATCCTCCAAGGGACCAACATTCACTTTAGCTACTCTCTTTCCTTTTATATGCTTGTAGAAGTTTTTGCTATCAGTTTTTATATTTTGCCCTAGTTTTCTTTCATAATTTACCTTTGCTCTTTTTATTATTCTTTTAATAATCCTTTGTTGAGCTTTAAAATTTTCCCAATCTTCCAGCCTGCCACTGATCTTTGCAATTTGGTATGCCTTAGTTTTTGCCTTTAAGTTATCTTTAACTTCCTTGCTTAGCCATGGATGCTTTTCCCCCTCTTACCATCTTTCTTCCTCTTTGGAATATGTTTTACTTGGAAGGAATTGAATATCTCCTTAAATATCTGCCACTGTTCATCAACTGTCCTTCCTTGTAGTCTTGCTGCCTAGTCCACTAGGGCCAAATCTGCCCTCATGCCTATGTAGTTACCTTTGTTTAACTCCAGAACACTCGTGTGGACTCAAGTTTCTCGCTCTCAAACTGAACTTGAAATTCTATCATGCTATGATCACTCTTCCTGAGAGGACCCTTTACTATGAGAGCATTAATTAATCCCATCTCATTACACAAAACCAAATCCAGAATAGCCTGCTCCCTGATTGAATTCACAACATATTGCTCTAAGAAACAATCTCTAATACACTCTCCCTCGAGGCTACCTTTGCCAATTTGATTAGTCCAGTCTATATGCATATTAAAATCACCCATGATTATTGCCGTGCCTTTCTTACATGCTCCCAGTATTTCCTGGTTTATACTGTGCCCTACTGCTGAACTACTGTTTAGGGACCTATAGATTACTCCCACCAGGGACTTCTTTCCCTTGCTATTTCTTATTTCTACCCAGACTAACTCTATGTCTTGCTCTCCAGTGCTGATATTATTCCTCATTAAAGCACTGATCCTTTCCTTTACTAACAAAGCTATACCACCTCCTTTTCTTTCCTGCTTACCCTTCTGAAACACTGAGTACCCTTGGATATTCAACTCCCAAACCTGTTCTCCCTGTAACCACGTCTCAATAATCACTACCAAATCATACCAATTCATCTCTATTTGCGCTATTAACTCATTAGCTTTATTCCGAATGCTACGCGCATTCAGATACAAAGCATTTAAGTTTGCCCTATTGTCAATTTTCCCTACTCTTATATGATTCTTTGGTGCAATATGGCATTCACACACTCTGTCCCTTCCTTTCACTTTTTGATAACAATCAGCCTCGTCACTAACCTGCACTCTTATCCTCTCCTTAAACTTTGATTTTTTATATTTCCATGCAACTGAACCCTCCCACCCACTATTTAGTTTAAAGCCCTATCTACAACCCTAGTTTTGCAATTTACCAGGACACTGGCCCCAGCATGATTCAAGTGGAGCCTGTCCGAACGGAATAGCTCCCCCTTTCCCCAGTATTGATGCCAATGCCACAAGCATTCGAACCCATTTCTCCCACACCAATCTTTGAGCCACATATTTCCCTCTTTAATCTTATTGACCCTATGCCAATCAGCTCATGGCTCAGGTCGTAATCCAGAGATTATTACCTTTTTGGTTCTGCTTTTTAATTTAGCATCTAGATGCTCGTATTCCCTTAGCAGAACCTCTTTCCTTGTTCTACCTATATCGTTGGTACCTATGTGGACCACAACAACTGGATCTTTCCCCTCCCACTCCAAGTTCCTCTGCAATCCAACTGAGATATCCTTACCCCTGGCACCAGATAGGCAACACAGATTTCGGGACACTCGATCCTGGCTACAGAGAATAGTATCTATTCCCCTAACTATACTATCCCTGATTACAACTACATTTCTCTTTTCTCCCCCCACTTGAATGGCTCCTTGTACCACAGTGCTATGGTCAGTTTGCTCATCCTCTCTACAGTCTCCGCTCTCGTCCACACACGGAGCAAGAATCTCGAACCTCTTGGATAAGGGCAAGGGCTGAGGCTCCTGCAGTGCTACTTCCTGGATCCCTCTACCTGCCTCATTTATAGTCACACCCTCCTGTCCCTGACCACTGGCCGAATTTAAGGAGTTAATCTAAGGGGTGTGACTGTCTCCTGAAACACAGCATCCAGGTAACCCTTCCCCCAATGTGTCGTAGTGTACGAAGCTCAGACTCCAGCTCATCAACCCTGAGCCGGAGTTCCTAGAGCAGCCAACATTTGCTACAGATGTGGTCACTAGGAACCACAATGGGGTCCACCAGCTCCCACATCATGCAGCTATAACCTGGCCCTGCATCTCTATTTTATTTCATTAGTTTTTCAATTTGTTTTTAAATTTCTTACTGGTCTTTAGTTTATCAATCTGTTAAATATATCTCCTATTTACCTTTAATCTGAAAGCAAGTTAGAATAGAGATTCAAAATACACCTTTTAAAATCAATTGGAACTCGCTCTCGCTGCTGAATTGAAACTGAAGGGTTAGGCCTCTGATCCTGGGCCCCAGTAGTCACCTTTAATCCGAAATCAACTGAGAATAGGTAGTTCAAATTAGCAGTTACTCACCAACCAATGAATTTACGGTTTTCAGTGATGTCACTCTTTGTTTTTTTTCACTCGGCGACGGTTACTGTAGAGGACACTCTTCCCAGACTGCTTCACGGCGACTGCAGAGGATATTCTTCCCAGACTGCTTCACGGCGACTGCAGAGGACACTCTTCCCAGACTGCTTCACGGCGACTGCAGAGGACACTCTTCCCAGACAAGATCACCTCTCATTCTTCTAAACTCCACTGGGTATAGGCCCAGCCTGTTTAACCTTTCTTCATTAGATAAGCCCCTCATCCCAGGATTGAGTCAAATGAACTTTCTCTGAACCGTTGATGCAATTATATCTTTTTTCAAATCAGAGTACAGAGACAGTTTAGCCCTCATTTCATGTCATATTGTTTTCTTCCCATATTTGGCATTTCCATTCTAAATTTCAAAGTTCATGCTTATAATGGAAACTGCTTATGTGGATTTGGCACACTGTAATAATACTCTCACCAGTGGTGATTTTTCAATGGGGGCAGTGTCATTGCAGGTGGATAAGTTTACATGTATAGTTGCCATTATAAATGTACATATAAAAATTCAGGTTGGGAAAAAGCTAAGTGGTATGTGTGAAGATGTAAGATTTTTAAGGTGAAAAATTAGACTCTATTTATACAATCATTCTTGCTGCAAATAATTTTCTGCCTCGTTGAAACCGCTTTCTGCCTACCCTACTCAAAGGCTGGTTAAAGAATAGTGATCCTTTCTGCAATACCTCTAGATGGGATTATTGTTTTTGGATATCAGTTACTCTTTCGAAAATAACATTTTCAAGCCACCACTTAGCAGGCTTGTCTCCTATAGGAGACCTGGGCGGAATTTTCCACGCTTGCTGGCTTGGCGGTGTGACTGGACAATATGGTGAGAAGGCCAAAAATTAGTTTCATGACGTTTGTAGTTTTTGTACTAATTATCTCTTTTATTTCCTCGTGTCTTACAGTCAATTTGGGGGTGTTTTCATCTTCGATAAAAAAAAATTAAAAGTAATTGCTGAAGATAATTGATTTTAAAAAATCCAACCAAGCTCGGCTTTTATTGTCCGTTGCTTGTTGCCTTAACAAAGTAGTGGTGAACTTTGAGATTTTATGAAACAAGGGCAGTTAAAAGTCAACTACATTACTGCAGGACTAGAGTCACAGATAAGTCACCTGGTTTCCTTCCATCCAGAGTCGTCTCGTCCATGAGTATCAGAATGGCAATGATTGGGCCTCTGCCTCCAGTCCCAGTCTTTTTCCTGGCATTGTGGGCCATCTCTCCTGCTTGAAAATGGAAGACCAATATTAATTGCGCTACTAGAGCAGACATAATGCTGAATTGTCTTGCATGCTTACTGCTGTGCCTGTGGCCAGTGGTGTACATGAGGCATTGGACCACTCCGGAGCCACCTTCAGAGGGTTGATAGTGTCATGTTCATGCCCCTTAACAGAGCTGAAGCCATTCTTTTCCCAGGAGATGTTGCAGCCTCAACCCATTGAAAGCAACATAGTGGGCTGTCTCTCCCTATCTACCCCACCCTCACAATTATTCAGTTGCAGACCCCTTTGGGATCAGAGGTGTGGTACTGATCCTTGTGGAGTAGAGAAGGTCATTGTTCCGGTTAAGGCACTGCATCCTGGTTCTTGGACAACCCTATCTATACCTGCCTTTTTATTCATTCATGGGATGCGGGCTTCGCTGGCTGGGCCAGCATTTATTGCCCATCCCTGGTTGCCTTTGAGAAGGTGGTGGTGAGCTGCCTTTTTGAACCGCTGCAGTCCATGTGGTGTGGGTACACCCACAGTGCTGTTAGGAAGGGAGTTCCATGATTTTGACCCAGCAACAGTGAAGGTGTCGGAGATTACTCACACCGAGGCATCATTTCGTACGTAGAAACCCCATTTATTACTTGTGCACAAGGGAGACAGTACAATGAGAGCTACTGTACAGACTACACGCAGAATACACACAGACTTGTTAAAAGCATTTTTACAGCCAATCAGTAAATTTTGCACAAACCTATCCGCTTATTTGCATAAGTTAACTGACCAATCCATGTTCCAGTAAATTTCCATTTCCCTCACAACAGATGTTTGCTTATGCAGTTGTTTATCACAACCCTGATTACATTCGGCCTGAGAAAGAACAAAATGGAATGCCTCAGGGCTCATCCTACAACTGTGGTCAGACAAGATGGTATTGTTTCTCAAGGTTGGAGTATTTTTCTCTTAGGCCTAGGCATATAATTCAACTTCTCCATTAACCCTTCCAGCACCAAATGGGTTCCTTGCAGTTGCCTTGGCCACCACAAAGGAACGACGATATATTTCCAAGTCAGGATGATGAGTGACTTGGAGGGGAGCTTCTAGGTGGTGGTGTTCCCATGTATTTGCTGCCTGTATCCTTCTAGATTGTAGTGGTCATGGGTTTGGAAGGTGCTGTCAAAGGAGCCTTGGTGAATTCCTGCAGTGCATCTTGTAGATGGTACACACTGCTGCTACTGTGCGTCGATGGTGGTGGGATTGAATGTTTGTGGATATAGTGCCAATCAAGAGGGCTGTTTTGTCCTGGATGGTGTCAAGCTCCTTGAGTGTTGTGGGAGCTGCACTCATCCAGGCACACATCCAGAGCTGTCAGATGGGCACCCGGTTTAATGTCTCATCCAAAATATGGCACCTCCAACAGTGCAGCACTGTGGGGTGGGTATTCCATCACACTCCTGACTTTGTGCATTGTAGATGGTGGATAGGCTTTGGGGAACCAGGAAGCGGGATATTCGTCACACGATTCCTAGCCTCTGACCAGCTCGTGAAGCTACACTATTTATATGGCCAGTCCAGTTCAGTTTCTAGTCAATGGTAACACTCAGGATGTTGATAGTGGGGGATTCAGTGATGGTAATACCATTGAACATCAAGGGGCGATGGTTAGATTTTCCCTTGTTGGAGATGGTTATTGCCTGACACTTGTGTGGTGCGAATGTTACTTGCCATTTGTCAGTCCAAGCCTGGATATTGTCCAGATATTTCTGCATTTGGACATGGATTGCTTCAGTACCTGAGGAGTCGTAAATGGTGCAGAACATTGTGCAATCATCAGCGAACATCCCCACTTTTGCCCTTATGATGGAAGGAAGAACACTGATGAAGCAGCTAAAGGTGGTTGGGCTGAGGACACTACCCTGAGGAATTCCTGCAGTGATGTCCTGGAGCTGAGATGACTGACCTCCAACAGCCACAACCATCTTCCTTTGTGTTAGGTATGACTCCAACCAGAGAAGAGTTAACATCCTGATTCCCACTGACTCCAGTTTTGCTAGGGCTCCTTGATGCCACACTCTGTCAAATGCGGCCTTGATGTCAAGAGCAGTCACTCTCACCTCACCTCGGGAGTTCAGCTCTTTTGTCCATGTTTGAACCAAGGCTGTAATGAAGTCAGGAGCTGAACGGCCCTGGCGGAATCCAAACTATGCATCAGTGAACAGATTATTGCTAAGCAAGTGGCTCTTCATAGCACTGTTGATGACCCCTGCCATTACATTACTGATGATCGAGAGTAGACTGATGTGGTGGTAATTGGCCGGGTTGGATTTGTCCTTTTTGTGGATAGGACATACCTATCATACCTAGGACATACCTAGGCAATTTACCACACAGCCAGGTAGATGCCAGTGTTGTAGCTGTATTTGAACAGTTTGGCTAGTGGCGCGGCAAGTTGTGGAGCACAAGCCTTCCATACTATTGCTGGAATATTGTCAGGCCCTGTAGCCTTTGCCGTATACGGTGCCTTCATCTGTTTCTTGATATCACGTGGAGTGAATTGAATTGGCTGAAGATTGGCATCTCTGATGCTGGAGACCATCGGAGGAGGCCGAGATGGATCATCCACTCAGCACTTCTGGCTGAAGATGGTAGCAAATGCTTCAGCCTTATCTTTTGCACTGATGTGCTGGGCTCCTCCATCATTGATCATGGGGATACTTGTGGAGCCTCCTCCTCCAGTTGTTTAATTGTCTGCCACCATTCACGACTGGATGTGGCAGGACTGCAGAGCTTACATCTGATCGGTTGATTGTGAGATCGCTTAGCCCTGTCTGTCACTTGTAGCTTATGCTGTTTGACATGCAAGTAGTCCTGCGGTATAGATTCACCAGGCTGACACCTCATTTTTAGGTATGCCTGGTGCTGCTGATGGCATGCCCTCCTTCACCCTTCATTGAACCAGGGTTGATCCCCTGGCTTGATGGTAATGGTAGAGTGGGGGTTATGCCAGACCATGAGGTTACAGATTGTGTTTGAGTACAATTATGCTGCTGCTGATAGCCCACAGTGCCTCATGGATGCCCAGTCTTGAGTTGCTAGATCTGTTCAAAATCTAACCCATTTAGCACAGTGGTAGTGCCACACAACATGATGGAGGGTATCCTCAAACTGAAGCTGGGACTTCGTCTCCACAACGACTGTGTGGTGGTCACTCCTCATGGACAGATGCATCTGCGGCAGGTAGGTTGGTGAGGTAAAGAATGTTTTTCCCTTTCGTTGGCTCCCTCACCACTTGCTGCAGACCGAGTCTAGCAGCTATGTCTTTTAGGACTCAGTCAGTAGTGGTGCTACCGAGCCACTCTTGGTGATGGACATTTTACGCCCTTGCCACCCTCAGTGCTCATCTAAGTGGTGTTCAACATGGAGGAGCACTGATTCATCAGCTGAGGGAATGTGGGACGTGGTAATCAGCAATACGTTTCCTTGCCCATGTTTGACCTGATGCCACGAGACTTCATGGTGTCAGGACTCGATGTTGAGGCAGCAGCCAGAGCAACTCCCTCCCGACTGTATACCACTGTGCTGCCGCCTCTGCTGGGTATGTGCTGTCCCATCAGGGATAGTGATGGAAGTGTCTGGGACATAAGTAAGGTATAAAGCCATGAATATGACTGTCAGGCTGTTGCTTGACTAGTCTGTGAGACAGCTCTCCCAATTTTGGCACAAGCCCGAAATGATAGTAAAAAGGGACTTTGCAGGGTCGACAGGGCTGAGATTGCCGTTGTCGTTCCCAGTGCCTAGGTCGATGCCAGGTTTCCATGCTGTCCAGTTTCATTCCTTTTTATTGGCTTTGTAGCAGGTTTGTTACAACTGAGTGGCTTGCTAGGCCATTTCAGAAGGCATTTAAGAGTCAACCACATTGCTGTGGGCCTGGAGTACGTGTGGGCCAGACCAGGTAAGGGCGACAGATTTCCATCCCTAAAGGGCATTAGTGAACCAGATGGGTTTTTACAACAACCGACAATGGTTTCATGGTCATCATTAGACTCTTAATTTGAGATATTCATTGAATTCAAATTCCATCATCTGCTGTGGCGGGATTCGAACTCGGCTCCCCAGAGCATTACCCTGGGTTTCTGGATCACTATGCCATCGTCAAGCCTGTGCAACCTCCATCCAGACTGGCTTGGTTATGTGGCGATGTCTTGGTTATGCCTCCTTCAGTCCCTGGGGAAGAGGACCTCCCTCATAGCCTGAGTAAGCTGGAGGAGAACATGCAGAGAATCATCTCTGAGCTATGGGGCCACACGGAACCTTCTTTCTGCTATGCTGATAAGTGCAATTTTTCAAGGGTGCCACGAGGGTCGGTGACCGGTCGGCGGCGCAGGTGTCAGTGGTAGCCTACAGGCCTGGGTATGCAAAGAATGGTTGCTGGGATGATTGCTGCAGCAAAGGATGTTTGCATCAGGTCTCAGTTCTGCCATCATTTCCTTCCAAGTCAGTTGAGGAGGTGGCTGCTGCCTCAGTGCTTTCCTCAGTTGCTGAGTGGTGGGCCACTCCCATCCTACTGAGATCACTCCGGGAATGGGAGCCTTTGCCAGCCACTCCAGGTTTCGCCTTCCCATTTCCGCGGGTCCTGTAAAATCCCAGCCCAGATTTCTAAACAGTGAATTCAAATTCTTAAACTACTATTATCAAATTTATGCTCAAGTATTGAACAGAGACTCAAATGGACAAAATAATAAAAGAACCAAAGTGATCACAACTCAGTGATTATACTACAAGAAGGGTCTTTGGCAGACTTTGCAAATAATTTCAAAGCAGCAGGTAAAAGATTGAGGGATACTGGTTGCCAGAATATTGAGTGTTTTATCAGGTCGTACAACTGCAATTGCCATGGCAATAAGAATGTTGTTTATTGCTAATTGTGGATGATTGCATCAACATCATGGCCCTAACAGAAACCTGGCTGAGGGGTGATGATGCCTTCCCCTTAATGAAGCCTTTCTATCTGACTACATCTACCACCTCTCTCCTCATCATGACAAGCAGCCTGACCCCCTCCACCAACTCCTTTAGCACCTTCTCCTCCTTTAAACATCTCACCTTGTCCCACCTCTCTCACATCTCATTCAAAATTATCACTTTCCCAAGTACAATAAATATTTTCTCACCAGGATTTCTTTGCTATTTTCTTCCCTCAGCCTCTGAACCAAACGACTTCTCATCCTTAGTGATTTCAACTTCCATCTCAACTCATCAAGCTCTCTGTCTCCTCTGAGTTCACTGCCATCTTATCCTCTGTAAATCTCTCCTTCCATGTAAACTCCCCAACCCATATTCATTGCCACACCCCTTGACCTTGCCGCAGTCTGGCTATTCACATAGTTTCAGTTGTAGATGAGGACAAATCTGATAACTTGTATTACTCTCCACCCACATCCTTCTTCCACGCCCCAACCCTACCTCTTTCTGAATCCATACCTGGAAAAAGCTGTCCCCAAATTCACTTACATATATCCGTTCAAAATCACAACTATCTATCCTTTGGCCCTCTGTTCGCCACAACATTCCTGCAGCTACTGATTTACTCAACCACCCCCTCACCTTCACTTTTGACATCCTAATCCATGATAAAACCATTATTCCTTCTCACCCTGGTCGTTCCCTCTGATGAGCTTCCAACCCCATATTTGTGCTACCAATAAGAGTGCCTGTTTCTACCTCTAACATCATCCCATCGGCCTTCATCTCTGCTCCCTTAAGTCCCAAGGGATGCAGAATTGAAAGGTTATGGTGGTCAATTTATTTAGCCATTCGCTACAAGATCTGACTGGACCAATTAAAACACTGTTGGGTCCTGTTCTCATCTGCTAAATCTGATCACTTTTGCAGGATCATCCTGGAATGCAAAGATAGCCCCTGGTTTCTTTTCTCTACTGTAAATGATCTCCTTAAACCCCTCCCCACTGTCCCCACCACCTTCATCTCCCACAATAAGTGTGAGGAGATCATGGACTTTTCACTAAAATCAAGATAATCTGATCAGCTGCTTCTGCAATGTCACCCCCTTCTCCTAGCCCAATGGGCCAAACCTCCTCTAGCCCTGTGATCTCCCATCTCTCCTTAGAGATCTCCTTATCCAAAGATAAACTTTCCCTCTCCCTCTCTGAGCTCATCTTGTCCATGAGACCCACCTCTTGTTCCCTCAATCCGATTTCCACTAAACCGTTGATCACCTAACTTCTCCTGGTCCCCATGTTAATCGAGGTTACAAACAGTTCTCTCTCTTCAGATGTTGTCCCCCTCTCCTTTAAATCTGCCATCATCAACCCTCTTCTCCAAAAACCAACCCTGACCTCACTGTCCATGCAAACTACTGTTCCATCTCCACCCTCCCTTTCCCCTCCAAAATCCTTGGAATGATCTTGGAGGGACGACAACAATCATCTTTCCCGGAACTCTGTGTGAATCCCTTCAATTAGGCTTCTATAGTACCTAAACGGCTCTTATCAAAGTGACAAATGACATCCTTTGTGACTGTGCTAAAGATAAACTTTCCCTCCCCGACCTTCTCAACCTGTCTGAAGGCTTGGACACGGTTGACCATACCATCCTCCTTCAATGCCTTGCCACTGTTCTCCAGCTGAGTGGGTCTATTCTCATGTGGTTCCATTCTTAACTGTCTAATTTTAGCCAGAGAATCACTTGCAATGGTATCTCTTTCTGCTCCTGCACTGTTACCTCTGGTGTACCTTAAGGATCTATCCTTGGCCCCCTCCTATTTCTTATCTTTATTGGGAGGTGGTGGTGTAGTAGCATTGTCACTGGGCTAGTAATCCAGAGGTCCAGGAGACATGGGTTCAAATTTCATCATGGCAGCTGGTGGAATTTAAATGCAATTAATAAATCTGGAATTGAAAGCTAGTCTCAGTGACCGTGAAACTATCATTGTTGAAAAAACCCATTTGGAAGGAAATCTGCCATCCTTTCCTGCTCTGGCAAACATATGACTCCAGACCCACAGCAATGTGGTTGACTCTTAACTGCCCTCTGAAATGGCCTAGCAAGCCACTCAGTTCAAGGGTAATTAGGGATGGGCAACAAATGCTGACCTTGTCAGCGATGCCCACATCCCATAAAAGAATATGCAAAAGAAATCTACATGCTGCCTCTTGGCGACATCATCCAAAGGCACAGCATTCGTTTTCACGTGCATTTGATGGTACCAGGTTTGGAATGAAACTTGTGTTTTGCCAGACTTTTTACAAGAACATTAACAACTTATATTTATATAGCATCCTATATAGGAAACATCCTAGGCTCTAACTCAGCATCACTTCTCTCAACAACTCCACTGTTGCTAAATTATCAGGTTGCTTGTCTGACACCCAGCACTGGATGAACAGAAATTTCTCCCCCATTAAATATTGGGAAGTTTGAAGCCATTATTTTCAGTCTCCACTCAAAACTCCGTTCCCCAACTACCGACTCCATCCCTTTGGCAACAGTCTGAGATTAAACCAGTGTGTTCATAATCTTGGTGTTGCATTTGACCTCGAGATGAGCTTCCAACCTCATATTTATGTTACCAATAAGAATGCCTGTTTCCACCTCTGTAATATCGCCCGACTTTCATCCCTGTTTCAGCTCATCTGCTGCTGAAACCCTCATTCATGTCTTTATCTCTAGATTCAACTACTCAAGCACATTCCTGGCTGGTCCCCTAAAACCTACCCTCCATAAACTTAAACTCGTCCAAAACTTTGCTGTCCATGTCCTGCCTCTCAATTCCCGTTCCCCTATCGCTCCTTGTGCTCTAGGTCAAGCAACATCCCGACTTGAAAATTCTCATCCTTGTTTTCAACTTCCACCATTGCCTTGCTCCTCCCTATTTCTGTAATCTGATCTGACCCCACAACCCTCTGAGATAGTTGCGTTGCTCTAATTCTGGCCTCTTGTACATTCCCAATTATAATTGCTCCACCATTGGTGGCCGAGTCTTCAGTTGTCTACATCCCAAGTTCTGGAATTCTCTTCCTGCCTCATTACCTCACTTTCCTCCTTTAAGTCACTCTTTAAAACCCTACCATTTTTCCCAAGCCTTTGGTCATCTGACCTAATATCTCCTTATGTGGTTCAGTGTCATACTTTTCGGTATTATAATGCTTCTGTGAAGTACCTTGGGATGTTTCATTACATTAAAGATGTTCTATACATATAAGTTGTTGGTATTGTTGTTGTATGCAGTCTGCTAAAACACAACAGTTTTATACCAACCTGAGAGGAGGAGGTATGCTAACATTTCAGGTGAGATCCTTTGAAATGCTCAGCACTTGCATCACCATACTTGTGTAAAATTCCTGTTGTAACTTAAATGACTAGTGATCTCATGAGTTCCCATGAGCACTTACTTAAATGAACCTAAGTGGTTTAATGAGTGACTGACCAAAATAATAGTGATTACAGATGCTGACAGCCTTGCTGTATATTTCTGATAGTTTCTTCTATTTCAGCACTTTCAGCTTTTTCCTTTCATTACTGCAAGAGTAGTGATTGGATGAGGAGGTTGTACTAACTGTCTAGAAAAGACCAGTGAGATGACACTGTAGCCAGATTTGGTAGGCAGGCAGACAAAGGCATTGGACTGGGTTCAAAAGAACAAACAAGAATGAAATCAATTATGCTGTGGAGCATGCTAGAAGGAGTGCTTTTTTTTTAAGCTATACTGAAGAAGGTGACGATGCAAAGTTTATGATCTAAGGACGGTGATCTTTATCCTTCCGGTTTCCATGCTTTTTCTTAGCCTCTTTTTGTTCTCTTCACTAAGTGACATCACCACCCAAGGACATCAACAACAACTTGCATTCTGTAGCACTTTAATATAGTAAAACATCTCAAAGTGCTGTACAAGAACAATACTCAACAAAATCTGACATTAAACCACATGAAGAGATATTAGGGCAGGTGACCAAAAGCTCAGTTGAAGAGATATGTTATAGAGGAGCATCTTAAAGGAGAGAGGCTGAAGAGTGTAGGGAGGGAATTCCAGATACCAGAAGGCGCGTGCAAGATATTCAAGTGATACTACTTAGATGTTTGGCAGAACAGAGCTTGAGTATTGCTGAAAAAAGAGACATGTCGAAGCTTTCCATCTTGTACTCAACAGGACAATTCACAAAAATACCAATAAAGGCAAACCACAATTTATACTGTATGTAAAGAGTGCTGATTGGTTGGCAAATGGGCTCTGATTAGTGGAGGTTTTGCCATGGAGAATGCACCAGTGATGGTGACTGACAGTTAACTGCCATGCATTGTCTGAAATTTAAACCAGACAGCTTGACCGGCATTGATCGGAGGAATGAGTCAGCGAATGGCTGTCTCTTATTTCGTTCAGCTGAAACGTACACACATTGTGCCTATGTTCTTTTTGCCTGCAAAGAACAGGGCCCTGTGTGTTAATATACGTAGCTTCTAAAATGTGCCACACTGCGAGCCTGACTGAATCTTAAACTGCTTGTCCGTGTAATTTGAGAAATATTTAGCAAATGTTGTCCAATCATGGAATCACATCTAATGTTGGACACTGTGTTTTGATTTTTGCAAGCACAGGCTTGTTGGGTACAGTCCATACCTTGCCTGTTGCGAACAGCGGCTGGGACATGCTGTTCAATACGAACCGTCAGACTTTGGGACGTATGGCCTACTTACCTAGCATCACATTGGCACTGAAATCCATATACCACATTACTCATTTGTGTGATCGGCAGAACGCCGTTTTGGCTTGACAGCAGAATCCTGTTAATGCGAATATCACTTGTGTTGCTACTGCATAGTAGCAGCGTGAAACAGTTAGCTTCACCTGCTGCTCACATTTTTCAGATACCTTGCTCTCCCAGGGTGAGCGGAGGTACACTGGGCACCTTTCAGGGCCAAAAATGACAGCCTTATGCCTGTTCATGAGTTTGCGTAATACAGCGTGAAATGATCTGATCAGGATAGTCATTATCCTGCAGGACCTCTTTGATGCTCCTATTTCAACATCAAGCTTGCATGGTGAGCAAATGGCTTGGCAGATTTCTCAACTAGTAGGTCTATGAAGGGGAGTTCATTTGACTGCTCCATTTCAAAGGTGAATTTGAGTGCAGGATGGAGCCCATTAAGACATGTAAGGAAATTGTTGCTTTATTTAAATCCACAGCTGCATGCAAATGTATCATCCACATATTGAAAATATGCAAGGGGTAGGAGGTTGGGTGCCATTCCATCGAAAACACATTTCTTGTGGAACCCAACAAAGATGTCTGTGAGAGCTGGGCCTAGAGGGGATCTCATGGCGGCACTATCTATTTGGACATACATTGTGTCATTAAGACTGAACTCAACTGCACAAGTTGCCAACTTCATAGGTTCAGTAAATGCTGATTCACGCAATGGTGGTGGGTCTGGATCGCCATGATATAGTGCTGCAATGCAAATACTTATGGCTTCCTCAAGTGGAACATTGGTGAATAGGCTAGCAATGTCAAATGAGCATATGGGCACAGCATTACTATTGATATGCAAGTCCTGTGTGGCCTTCGCAAATATGAAGGAGTCCTTTACTGTGTATGTGGAAAACTTGGTCAAAGCTGGCTGTAACAATTCTCCCAACCATTTGGCCGATTCATGTTGTGTAGCACTGGTCATGGATAAGCAAGGGACATCACTTTTGTGTTTCTTGGGCAGCCCATGCATTGTGGATCATGAGGACGAACCCTGTCGTATATATCACGTGGTAGCTCATTGATCTTGCACAAGTCCAGCAAACGTTTTTAGCTTACTTTTGACCAAGGCTGTCCGGTCATGTTGAGCGCAGGTCCAATGGAAACGAATTTGGACCTGTCAATAAGAATGGCGAGCGTTATCTTGGTATAGTCACGCACGCTAAGGATGACTACTCCCATCCCTTTGCCAGGTTTACTTGTGTGCATGTCTAGGTTGGACTTAAGGCCCCGCAATGCTGTAAGATATTTGCGTTGCATGTGAAAGTCAAACAAGTCATTCGGAATCCCACAATATGTGTGTGCTAGATCAGCTAGGCGCACTTTCAAGGATTAAGTGTCTTCATTGGATGCTGGTCTGTGGCAGGATAGTTGGGAGTAGAGGAGTTCAAACTCAACTTCTTCCCATTTGAAGACGAAGGCAAACCAAAATTGAAACCATACGCAAAAACAAACTCCTTGCTTTCTGGTCAGAGAGATTTGTTATGTTTTTAGTTGCATCATTAATTGCATGCCAAACTATTTCCATTTAAGTGAGTTTATGGTGCAGCCATCTATTGAAGCAATGTAACAGCATAAACAGATCAAATATAAAAAGTAAAAAAATTTCTATCTCGGATCAAATTCACCCTTGAAACGGAGCAGTCAAATGAACTCCCCTTGAAATACTGGTTGAGAAATCTGCCAGGGCATTCTTTTCCATGAGAAAAAAACTGCGGATGCTGGAAATCCAAAACAAAAACAGAATTACCTGGAAAAACTCAGCAGGTCTGGCAGCATCGGCGGAGAAGAAAAGAGTTGACGTTTCGAGTCCTCATGACCCTTCGACAGAACTTGAGTTCGAGTCCAGGAAAGAGCTGAAATATAAGCTGGTTTAAGGTGTGTGTGTGGGGGGGCGGAGAGATAGAGAGACAAAGAGGTGGAGGGGGTTGGTGTGGTTGTAGCGACAAACAAGCAGTGATAGAAGCAGATCATCAAAAGATGTCAACAACAATAGTACAATAGAACACATAGGTGTTAAAGTTAAAGTTGGTGATATTATCTAAACGAATGTGCTAATTAAGAATGGATGGTAGGGCACTCAAGGTATAGCTCTAGTGGGTTTTTTTTAATTTTATATAATGGAAATAGGTGGGAAAAGGAAAATCTTTATAATTTATTGGGAAAAAAAAAAGAAGGGGGAAACAGAAAGGGGGTGGGGATGGGGGAGGGGACTCACGACCTAAAGTTGTTGAATTCAATATTCAGTCCGGAAGGCTGTAAAGTCCCTAGTCGGAAGATGAGGTGTTGTTCCTCCTTGGCTTGCTGCATTGTTCCAGTGAAGCCCAACGCAAACTGGAGGAACAACACCTCATCTTCCGACTAGGGACTTTACAGCCTTCCGGACTGAATATTGAATTCAACAACTTTAGGTCGTGAGTCCCCTCCCCCATCCCCACCCCCTTTCTGTTTCCCCCTTCTTTTTTTTTCCCAATAAATTATAAAGATTTTCCTTTTCCCACCTATTTCCATTATATAAAATTAAAAAAAAAAACCCACTAGAGCTATACCTTGAGTGCCCTACCATCCATTCTTAATTAGCACATTCGTTTAGATAATATCACCAACTTTAACTTTAACACCTATGTGTTCTATTGTACTATTGTTGTTGACATCTTTTGATGATCTGCTTCTATCACTGCTTGTTTGTCGCTACAACCACACCAACCCCCTCCACCTCTTTGTCTCTCTATCTCTCCACCCCCCACACACACACCTTAAACCAGCTTATATTTCAGCTCTTTCCTGGACTCGAACTCAAGTTCTGTCGAAGGGTCATGAGGACTCGAAACGTCAACTCTTTTCTTCTCCGCCGATGCTGCCAGACCTGCTGAGTTTTTCCAGGTCATTCTTTTCCATGGTTTACCGCAAGCCTATATTCACTGGTCAATATACGTTTTGAGATTCTTACAATTCCACCCGGGATAAATTTGGTAAAATAGTAAGAAACAGGAGTAGACCATGGTCTTATTGGTAATCTTGTAAATTGGGCTCAAGCCATTTTCTCACCATGCAAGCTTGATGCCGAAATAGGTTGCATCAAAGGCATCCTGCAGGATAATGGCGACCCTGAGCAGATCATTCCATGCTGTATATCACGCAACTCATGACAGGCCTAAGACTCACTTTTGGCCCTCAGATTGCTCTGGAAGGGTAACGTATCTGAAAAATTTGAGCAACAGGTGAAGCTAGCTGTTTCACGCTACTACTATGCAGTAACAATACGACTGATATTCACCACTAAAGGATGCTTCCGTCAAGCTAAAAAGCCATTCTGCCTATCACACAAATGAGTAATGTGCTATATGAATTTCAGTGCCAATGTGATACTAGGTATGTAGGCTGTACGTCCCAAAGACTGGCATGTCATATCAAACAGCATGTCCCAGCCGCTGGTTGCAACGGGCAAGATACAGTCCGTATCCAACCAGCCCATGCTTGCAAAATTCAAAACAGTGTCCAACATGAGCAAATGTTGTCCAATCGCGGAATCACATCTAAATAATCCTCAGTATGCTAAGAAATACGCTGGCAACCAATTTAAAATCGTCAGTCAAGCTCGCAGTGTGGCACATTTGTGTGTACTGGAAGCTACATTTATTAATACACAGGGCCCTGTTCCTTGCAGGCAAAAAGGGCATGTACACACATTGTGCCTGTTTCAGCTATTAAAATAAGTGACAGCCGTTCGCTGACTCATTACTCAGATCAATGCCTTGACCAGAGTCAAGCTCCCTGTTTTAAATTTCAAATAATGCTTGGCAGTTAACTGTCAGTCATCATCACTTCTGAATTCTCCATGGCAATGCTTCTACCAATCAGAACCAACTAATCAGCACTCTCTTCATATACAGCATAAATTGTTGTTTTCTCCTTTATGTTGATATTCTTGTGAAGCATTCTGATGCAAGATGAAAAGCTTCGACATGTCTCATTTTTCAGTGATGCTCTTTAATTGAAGGAGCACCCAAGGATGTCATTGGGCAAAGCAGACCGGAAAGAAGGCATAAGCTATCCTTTAGGGTTTGGAGGAGCATTCAAGCTTCAGGTACATCACAAAGAAAATGAAAATAACACATTTGTTTGGGCCTCTTCTGGCCCCAGCTCCTCTTCACCCTGTCTTCACCTGGCAAGAAAATTACAGCGACTTCCCCACTCAATCCGCCAGTTAAATTTGTAGTTTAATTTTGATAATTCTTCATGAAGAAGGATCCCACCAGCTTTGGTTGGCTTCTCTCATCTGCTCAGTAGAGCAGATTAAAGTTCAGGACGGCTAATTTTGTTGCCTTTTCAGTGAGTAACCCGGACAATTTGAACTGCCTGTGCTCTTAGTTTTTGTACTAGAATGTCAATATGCATAAAGAAACAACAAAAGGGTTTTCAGAAGAAGGGTGATTGGAGACTGAAGAGGAGATGGTCTTAAAGGCATAGCTGAAGCACCAAACGAGTTCTTTGCAACAGTCTTCATTAGAGAAGAGAATGCTGCCAATGTAGCAATCAAGGTGGATGAAGTAGCAATATTGCATCAGATAAAAATAGATAAAAAAGGAAGCACTAAAAATGTTGGAAGCCCTCAAAGTAGAAAAGTAATCTGTTTTGGTTTGGATGTATCCTAGGTTACTGAGCAAAGTAAGGTTGGAAATTGCAAAGGCTCTGGCCACAAGCTTTCATCCCTCCTTTGTTATAGAAGTTGTGTCAGAGAATTGGGGTATTGCAAATGTTAGATTCCTGTTTAAATAATGAGAGCAGGATAAACTGGCAACAATAGGCTGGTCAGCCTTATATGGGGGAATGTTTAGAGACAATAGGTGGAATCTGCAACCCCCGCCCCTCCCCTCCCACCCTTGGCATTCATAGCATGTGGACAGCAGAAGATATGGCGGGGAGCGAAAAAATCACAATCAAACAGTGCAGGAGAGGCCCTTTGGCCCATCGAGTCTGTACCGACACATGAGAACCACCTGACCTACCTACCTAATCCCATTTAACAGCACTTGGCCCATAGCCTTGAATGTTATGACATGCCAAGTGCTCATCCAGGTACTTTTTAAAAGGATGTGAGGCAACCCGCCTCCACCACCCTCCCAGGAAGCACATTCCAGACTGTCACCACCCTCTGGGTAAAAAAAGTTTTTCCTCACATCTCCCCTAAACCTCCTGCCCCTCACCTTGAACTTATGTCCTCTCGTGACTGACCCTTCAACTAAGGGGAACAGCTGCTCCCTATCCACCCTGTCCATGCCCCTCATAATCTTGTACACCTCGATCAGGTCATCCCTCAGTCTTCTCTGCTCCAACGAAAACAACCCAAGTCTATCCATCCTCTCTTCATAACTTAAATGTTTCATCCCAAGCAACATCCTGGTGAGTCTCCTCTGGACCCCGTCCAGTGCAATCACATCCTTCCTATAATGTGGCGACCAGAACTGCACACAGCTGTGTCCTCACCAAGGTTCTAAACAACTCCAACACGACCTCCCTACTTTTGTAATCCATGCCTCAATTGATAAGGGCTAGTGTCCCATATGCCTTTTTCACCATCCCACTAACATGTCCCTCTGCCTTCAGAGATCTATGGACACACACGCCAAGGTCCCTTTGTTCCTCAGAACTTCCTAATGTCATGCCGTTCATTGAATACTTCCTTGTCAAATAACTCCTTCCAGAGTGTATCACCTCACACTTTTCAGTGTTAAATTCCATCTGCCACTTATCTGCCCATTTGACCATCCCGTCTATATTTTCCTGTAGCCCAAGACACTCAACCTCATTGTTAACCACTCGGTCAATTTTTGTGTCATCCGCAAACTTACTAATCCTACCCCCCACATCGTCATCTATGTCATTTATATAAATGACGAATAATAGGGGACCGAGCACAGATCCCTATGGTATGCCACTGGACACTGGCTTCACTAAAGCATCCTTCTGTCATCGTCCTCTGTCTCCTACAACCTAAGCCAATTTTGAATCCACCTTATCAAATTATCCTGTATCCCATGTGCATTTGCCTTCTTTATAAGTCTCCCATGTGGGACCTTGTCAAAGGCTTTGCTGAAATCCATATAAACTACATCAACTGCACCACCCTCATCTACACACCTTGTCACCTTCTCAAAAAATTCAATCAAATTTGTGAGGCATGACCTCCCTCTGACAAAGCCATGCTGACTATCTCTGATCAAACCTTACCTTTCCAAGTGGCGATAGATTCTCTCCTTCAGAATTTTCTCCAGTAGTTTCCCCACCACTGACGTGAGACTCACTGGCCTGTAGTTTCCTGGCTTCTCTCTATAACCCTTCTTACTGAACTTATTGAACAAATTGTCTTTAACTAGTGCCAAAAGAAAGAAATATGAACTGCTAAGTTCTAACTCTATAACTGAAACTCTACCCCTTCTTAAACCCCTATACACATACACACACACACACACACACAAAATATGGATTTTAAGGGTGAGATAAAACAGTTCAATGCACCAATCCAGAGTACAAGATTAGATGGGTTGATTTGAATTGATGTTTTCCAAATTCCTTGCAGTTTGTTGTTGATGATAAAAGGTGGTCTCCCAGAATGTTCAGTATATTGTTCACTGGGTGATATCTTTACTGGTGATTTTTTCCCCTTTTCCTCTTGACAGGGGTTTTCAGAGAGTGCAGGTACAGAGATGTGAGGAATAGCCAGCCATCTACTATGGCAGAATTACTGGAATCCTACAAACACAGGAGACAGAGGTTTTAGGTCTTCCCTCTTTACAGGCTAGGAATTGTACTGCCTGCACTGTTACTACACAAAACCCTGATCACCTGGTCAGGAGCCAATTAAAATGCTGTTGTCTGGCAGTTCCCCTTAGTCCAGGGCTCCTTTCCAACAGCATCCTGTTCGTTTATGGCACACACTGTTCCAGGATAGCAACATTGTAGATATTCCTCATCCTATTCTAGTGAACATGTCATTCAACTGCAGCCATGGTAATTTTAAAGTCACATCCCAACTTTAAAGCCACAGTGCAAGAAAAATAAAAATAGGTTCTTTACACTTTCTTGGAATCAAAGCTGGCTGCACTACTGGACCTGGCTGCAGATATGGTGCGCGTGCAAGACATGAAGGTGGGCTGGTGTAGGGGGAGAAGAAAGGAAGGGAGGGGGCGGCAGAGCAGAGCAAGTGTGTGGTGGGGGGGTCTCCGAACGAGGACAAGTGAGGGGGAGGGGCTGCGGGGTGGGTGTGCTGTAGGTGGAGTGGAGCGGGGAGGGGAAGAGGGAGGGAGGGAGTGGAGGTGGTGAGGGGCCAGAGAGCTTCAGAGGGAAGGGTTAGTCAAGTTGACATTGGAATCCTATGGGGAGAACTGGAGGTGCTGGTGATATGAGAGGATGGTGACTGTGAGGAGGCAGTGGAACATGGTGGAGTGGAAGGGTCAGTGTCCGGTGTGGTGGGTATAGTTCTCGTCCGGGAGTGGGTCATTGAGGGGGACAAGGATGGTGACGTGGATCACGGGAGTGAGGAAGATTAGGGTGGTCATAGGAACGGTGACTGGGGTGGGCTCAACAGGGAGGTAAGGCATGTGCAGATTAATAGTGATAGAATCACAGAAACACAAACTTTACAGTGAAGGAGGAGGCCATTCAGGCCATAGAATCTGGTTCTCTGAAAAAGCATTCTACCTTGTCCCACTCCCTTGCCTTATCCTGGTAATTTTGCACGTTTTCTCTTTTCAGATAGCAAACTAATTCCCTTTTGAATACCTCGATCGAACCTGCCTCCACCACCCTCTCAGGAAGTTTGTTCCAGACTCCATCCACCTGGGTGAAAAAAAAAATTCCTCATCACTTTTACTCTCTTGGCCAATTATTTTGAATCTGTGCCCTCTAGTTCTTGCTGCTATCTTGACTGGGAACAGTTTTTCACTATTTATCTTGCCAATACTCCTCAGGGTCTTGAATACCTCTGTCAAGTCTGTTCTCGGCCTTCTTTTCTACAAGGAAAACAGTCCCAACCTTTCCAATCCATCCCCACAGCTACAGTTCTTTATCCTTGGAATCATTCTCGTGAATCTCCTCTCTCCAATGCTTTCACATCCTTCCTCAAGTCTGGCATTCAGAACTGGACATAGTACTCCAGATGAGGCCTAACCAGTGTCTTTTTCAAGTTCAACATGACCTCCTTACTCTTGTATTCGTGCTCCTATTAATAAAGCCTTAAACGCTTCCTCAACATGCCCTGCCACCTTCGATGAATTATGTACATATACACTGAGGTCCTTCTGTACTTGCACCTCCCATAGTTTCTCCCTTTATTTCATACTGTATGTCCAAATTCTTCTTGCCAGAATGAATCATCTCACACTTATCTGCCACTTCCCTGCACAATCCACCAACATGTCTATGTCCTTCTGAAGTTCAAGACTATCCTCATCACAGTTGACAACATTTACAATCTTTGCATCATCTGCAAATTTTGAAGTCATGCCCTGAAGACCACAGTCTAGGTCATTAAAATATATCAGGAAGAGCAAGGGTTCCCAACACTGACCTCTGAGCAACTCCACTGCAAACCTTCCTCCAATCTGAAAAACAACTATTTATCACTACTATTTCCTGACACTCAGCCAATTTCTTATCCAAGTGCCTACTTTCTCTTTTATTCCATGAATTGAATTTTGTTCACAAGTCTGTTGTGTGGCACTGTATCAAATGCCTTTTGAAAATCCATATTTACCACATCAACAGCATTGCCCTTATCAAACTTCTCAGTCACCTCCTCAGAACTCCAGCAAGATTTTCCCTCAGTGAATCCATGCTGGCTTTCCTTAATTATACTGCACTTATCTAAGTAATTATTGATTCCAGATGTTTCCCTACAACGGAGGCCAAACTGACTGGCCTGTAGCCGCTAGCTTTATCCTTGCACTCCTTCTTGAACAAGGATGTAACATTGACAATTCTCCAGTCCTCTGGCACCACCCCTGTGTCTAAGGAAGACTGGAAGATAATCACTAGTGCCTCTGCAATTTCCACTCTCATTTCCCTCAGTATCCTTGGATGCATCTCATCCTATCCTGGTACCTTATCTATTTTAAGTAAAGATAGCATTGCTAACACCACCTTCTGACAAGGTCGAGGGTGATGGGGCAAGACTCAAGGGTAACTGAGGGGAGAGTAAAGGTGAAATCTTTGGGGGGGTGGTTGGGTTGGTCGATGTGATGATGAGAGGGGTGGTGGCAGGGAGGTTGGTTGTTTACGGGGTTGAGGGGGGTGTAAAACGTGGTGGAGACAGCTTGAAATTAAACACACACCATCCTGAGACAGAGCCAGCTCCAGACAAAGGCAATGCCCCAGTGTCCAATTGCAAAATATCACTGGGGGGGAGGGTCTACTAATGTGTGTGGAGTTCATGGTCAGTACAACTGGACAACTAAAGGGAAACCCTAATAAACATGTGGAGAATGTATGAGCTTTCTTATTTGTTATTCCTCACTATCTGGTGAAGGGTACACAGTAGCAGGTCTGATCCAGAGGGTTCTCATGACAATGAGATCCCAGCAAGGCATAGAGCTGCAGTTCACAGAGCTATTGGCTCCAGTCAGAGTTAGGGAAGAAGGAGGCAAGGGAGGGAGGGAGGGAGGGGGATCCCTACAAGGGGCATGCAGGTGAATGGCAGTCAAGTCGCAGCTGTAAACCTCCATCCTCCTGGGGGAATGGACCTGCCTGATAAAGGCTCATGTAGTTAGTCTTTCCATTACAATAAGGTCTAAGAGTCTTGAGGGCAGTGGATGCAAGTGGAATAGTATGAGTGGGAAGCTTCTCGAACATGCAGTCATCATCCTTGACTAAGAGCGATGTCTCCATGCACAGCCATGTATTAGGGGGAGGAAGACCCGTCCTTAGTCTACCCCTTTCAGGGGTGGAGTGTGCATGGCCAATAAAACTACTAGCAGCAAGAGTGAATTCAGGGACTACCACACAGTGCCACATATCAGAAATTGGGTGTACTAAAACTATTTACAATGATTGAGCATCCATGCCAACAGTGCTTATTCAATACTTTTTAATTTTCCTTATTCTACCGCTAGGTCCAGGTGCTTCCCTGATGTCCACAGCAGAGGTGGAGGCAGCCTGCTGACTACCATGCCCCATTGCCTGCGTTGACTATCATGGGTGTTCCCTAGAGGACCGAGGCCTGACGGGGTCCGGTCTGCTTTGGGTCTCCTGCTCACGGGCAGATGCACCATCCTTAGCCTGAGCAGCTGGAGCTGATGAGGTCACAGGCAGAGTGGATTATGAACGGCTGGACATACTTAGAGAATCCTGAGTGGATGTCCCTCTGGTGTCTGCCTGATGCTCCTCCTCCTTTTGGGTGCCCAATGGTCCCTCCCTGACTCCTCGAGTAGAAAGGGTACCTGGAGGGAGGTAGAGGTGCTTTGTCCCCATCTTGTGCAGCCACCGCGAAAGTTCACCCATGGCTGCAGCGATGGAATGCAGGTCTGAGCGTATTGCTGGCAGAAACTGGGCTTTCTGCTGGACCAGGTTCTCTATGACATCTGCCATCCTCTCCATGGAGACTTCGATATGCTCTTATGTTAGAGTCAGTACATAAGAGAGAATGCGGAAGGACTCCTTCGCCTCATGGTGCCACTCTGTCGAGGGCCCCTGACATGTCTGCCTGATGTTCCCCTGCATTTCACTGACACTCCAGCATCTTCTCCATGGCCACTTCCAGAGGCTCGTCATCTGACTCAGACTTAGCAGAGACCTCTTCTCCAGCAGTCCTCTGAGAGCCAAAGACATTGGCTGTCACTGCCTCCTCCTGCTGTGGAGATATCTATGTGGTGACCACCAGAATGTGAGCCTGAATCTCAACTAGATATGAGCCACTGAGTGTGCGTCTCTGAGCTAGTGGTGCATGTGGGTGAGTGAATGCTGTGATGGCTGTACAACTGTGAAGTCACCCTTTTCTTCTGAGGTGTCCTGGGGGCTGGGGCTTACTTCTGGTGTAGGGCCTGGGCTTACCCTCTTCCTGCTGACACCTAGAATGGAGAGAGGAGAGAATGAGTGACTGCCTAGGCTGGCTCAAACTTGGCACTCAATTACCTTGATATTCCAAGGTTGTCTGCATTTTGCATGTTTCCTCACTGGAAGCTTGGGAGAGGTTGACCACACCCTTGGCACAGTCTCTGTCCTCCCCTCCCAGCTCTTCAGCCTACTGTTCAAATTGTGTGAGGTTTCTGAGCTCCGGCATTCCACCGCCCATCTTCTCTTTCTCCCTCCTGGTGTGGGCTATCTTCTCTTGTGTAAAGACAGATAGATTGAGTCTGTTCACATTGGATGAGAGAGCAGGTCAGAGGCTGGGATTTGTGTGGCTACTAACTTACCTCCTGACTCTGCAAAGCCTAATTACCATCTATAAGATAAGTCAGGAGTGTGATAGAATACTCTTCACTTGCCTGAATGAGTGTAGCTCCAAGAATGCTGAAGCTGGATACCATCTAGGACCAAGCAGTCTGCTTGATTGGCACCCCATCGACCACCTTCAACATCCACTCCCTCCGATGACAGTGACAGCAGTGTGTACCATACACTAGATGCACTCATCGGCTCCTGTGAAAGTACCTTCCAAAACCGCCAACTTTACCACCTAGAAGGCTAAGGTTAGCAGGTGCATGGGAACAGCACCACATGCAAGTCCCCCTCCAAGTCACTCACCATCATGACTTGGAACTGCATGGCTGTCCTTTCACTATCGCTGGGCCAAAATCCTGGAAGTCCCTCCCTAACAGCACTATGTGTGTGCCCAAACCAGAGGGACTGCAGCAGTTCAATAAGGCAGCTCTCAACCACCTTCTCAAGGGCAAGTAGGGCTGGACAACAAAGATGCTAGTCTAGACAGCGACACCCAAATCCCATGACAGAATGCTAGAAATTCCGTGCTGACGCGAGTTTGGAGTGAGTGGAAGGTACACTTACGATAGTGGAGCGGATGAGATCATTAACCCGTTTCCTGCACTGCAGGCCAGTCCTCCTTCAGAACACACAGCACTGACTGCCCTGGTGACCTCCCCCCAGGCTGCCATGGTCCAATGGAAGGACCTGATGTGGCCATCCCTTGGAAAGAGGACCTCCCACCTTTCCTTGACGACCTGGAGGAGAGTCTCCAGGGAGGTATCGCTGAACTAGGGGACTGGAGCTTGCTGCCTTCACCTCCACATTTTCACGGTCTCCGAAGGCACAGTGACTGAATAGTTGTCCGGGTGCCTTTTAAATATAGTTTCTGGACATGACGGTGAGGCGGCTGACTTCCTGTCTGTCCCGCCATGAGATTCGACGTGCACCTCATGGCTGCATAATTAGTTAGCTGAGCATCATGCAAATTGGCGAGTTTACCTGCTTCCCTCTGCACTGCAGGTCCTTCCGACTTCCCACCCCTGCCACAGGACTTAGTCCCAGAGCAGAAGATTCCATCCAATAACTCAGACAGGATGGTTTGATAAATCAAAGTCAGCATCAATTTGTTAAAGGCAAATTGTGCTTGGCTAGCTTGATTGAATTTGAAGTAACAGTGAGGGTTGATGATAAAAGCAATACTGCGGATGCTGGAAATCTGAAACAAAAACAGAAAGTGCTGGAAAAACGCAGCAGGTCTAATAGCATTTGTGGTGAGAAAAACAGAGTTAATGTTTTGAGTCCATGTGACTCTTCAGAGCTTTTTTTTGATTTCACAGCTGAAATCAGTAATGACAAACAGATAAAGACCATCTAATCCATCCAGCCTGTCGCACACAAATCTGATATCTTGTGTCTCATAATATATACGCTCTCCACCTCACTCAAAACAATATGATCCACTGAGAGAATTGGAAAAAATGTTTTAAACCCAGGCCAATTTGGGAGAAAAAAATAAGGGACTTCTTTGACCAATCTAGGCGATTGGACCTAGTCCAGGAGATCACTCTGGCCCTGAATTCCCTGATGTACCCTATCTTTTGTAAGAGGTGATGTCGGTTCCAACCAGAAGCGGATCCATCTCTTGCTTGAAGGATTTTAATGAATCAGGGTTTACTGACTGTTATAGAGTTTGCCATCCCTAGGAAATGAAGCACCTCCTCACCTCTAACCCCAGATCTGACTTTACACAATTTTGAACTGTGACCCCTTGTCTTCCCTAACCCATTTCATTTAAACAAACTGTCAACTGGAACACAATTTATTCCCTTTAACAATTTAGAAACCTCAGTCAGATCACTGTGACCACCATTAGCCAAGAATTGAGCATGGTGCCTTCCACTCTATATAAATAGTGCCAAATTAGATGGTGGCTTTTTGGATAGTAATGACATTTTCGCACTGAAGTTCTTTATTAGCACAAACAAACATGAATTGTAGAATCATAGGATTATACAGAAGTGAAAGTCTTTTGGCCCATCTTGACAACTAAGATATTTTATACTGGGAATTAATCTTGTGGCCCTCCCCTCCAAAGCCTTAATATCACCCACCGTGTGAGGCGTCCAAAATGGACACAGTATTCAAGTAAGGTGTGATCAAGGCCTTGTACAAGGGCAAATAGTCTGCACCACCTTGTAATCAAATTTCCCATGAATGTAACCCAACGTCCTCTTTGCTCTAGCTATCGTTTCACAGCATTGTTAAAGTAGCGATCAAGATCTAAGCACTAGAACACCCAGATCTCTTTCCTCCTCCACCTTGTTTAATGTTTTTCCCTGAAGAGTGCACGCATGTTGGGTATTCACTCTACCCATATGCATAACACAGCACTTATCCAAATGAAAATTCATTAATCAGTCATGAGCTTACTCTCCCAACACATTAAGATCCACCTGAAGTAGACAATCATCATCTACTGTCTTAAGAGTCTCAGATCTTACTTTCAGTTGCAAGTTGGTGTCCCCAACGCCTAAAACCAGATTATTAACAAAAATAGTAAAGAGCAACAGTCCCAACACTGATGCTGCATTGCCTTACTGATTGTTAACTGGATCCATGCTGGTTGACGAAGTTAAAACTAAAACAGCAGCTTTCTTTGGTGGAGAGAGCTTATTGACTTAGTTCAATCAATACCATTCCCCATCCCCAGTGACCCAGCTATCCCCATTTATAATCTTTAGAATGATCAACCTAAACGGAGTTGGTGCATTTGGTGACGACTTTAGTACCTTTGGAGACAGTGTGTTTGGCCTGTTCCCCAGGCAGCATGAGGCGGACAGTGCTGTGGATCTCTGTGGCCAAGGTGGTGTGGCGCTTGTTGCAGTGAATGAGGTGCAAAGCCTCGGAGGCGATATGCTCAAAAATGCTAACACCGAAGGAATTCATAACACCCCTGACCAAGATGTTGGTGGAAGGGTCGACCTGGGTCAGCACCCTGTGCATGCAAGTGGAATAGCTCTGCTTGGGAGATTTCCTCCACTCTTGGGTGCATCTTGGTGACTTTAGTCAGTGACTGCTTCAATGCACGCCCATAACCGCATCCGCCCCCTCAGGCATTCCATTCACCTTGGACCAACTCAAGTCATTTATGGGTGTACAAATATCTATCACCTGTTTAACAATGTAATTGCCATTAAACCTTAACAATGTAGTTAATAAGACATTGATAGATACCACTCTTTTAAATTAAAACTTTTGAAAACAAGAATAATCTTTCAAACTAATCAAAAGGAAACAAAATTATATATTTTTCCATCTTCCATGTCTCTCATTATATTACAACCAACCATTAATAGATCCAAAATTCCCCTTTCTTTAAACAAAAAGTTTTCTTTTATAGAGTCATGAAGGTCTACAGCACAGAAAAAGGCCCCTTGGCCCATCGAGTCTGCGCCGGTCAAACATGTACCTAACTATTCTAATCCCATTTTCCAGCACTAGACCTATAGCCTTGTATGCCATGGCATCGCAAGTGCACATTCAAATACTCTTAAACGTTATGAGGGTTTCTGCCTCTAACACCCTTTCAGGCAGTGAGGTCCAGATTTCCACCACCCTCTGGGTGAAAAAATTCATCCTCACATCCCCTCTAAACCTCCTGTCCCTTACCTGAAATCTATGCCCCCTGATTATTGATCCCTCCACCAAGGGGAAAAGTTCCTTCCTGTCTACCCTATCTATACCCCTCATAATTTTATACACCTCAATCATGTCCCCCCTCAATCTCCTCTGCTCCAGGGAAAACAACCCCAGTCTATCCAATCTCTCCTCATAACTAAAACTCTCCAGCCCCAGGCAACATCATGGTAAATCCCCTCTGCAGTCTCTCTAGTGCAATCACATCCTTCTTATAATGTGGATTCCCCCAGAACTGTACGCAATACTCTAGCTGTGGCCTAACCAGTGTTTTACACAGTTCCAGCATAACCTCCCTGCTCTTATATTCTATGCCTCGGCTAATAAAGGCAAGTATCCCATATGCCTTCTTGACCACCTTATCCATCTGTCCTGCTACCTTAATGGACTGGTGGACATGTACACCAAGGTCCCTCTGATCCTCGATACTTCCCAGGGCCCTACCATTTATTGTGTATTCCCATGCCTTGGTTGTCCTGCCCAAGTGCATCATCTCACATTTATTCAGATTAAATTCCATTTGCCACTGATCAGCCCGTCTATATCCCTCTGTAATCTAAGGCTATCCTCTTCACTATTTACCACCCCACCAATTTTCGTGTCATAGAACAAAGAACAGAGAAAAGTACAGCACAGGAACAGGCCCTTCAGCCCTCCAAGCCTGTGCCGATCATGTTGCATGTCAAACTAAAACATTTTGCACTTCCAGGGTCCGTATTCCCCTATTCCCATCCTAATCGTGTATTTGTCAAGCTGCCTCTTAAACACCACTATCATACCTGCTTCCACCGCCTCCTCTGGCAGCGAATTCCGGACACTCACTATCCTCTGCGTAAAAAACTTGCCCCGCACATCTCCTTTAAAGTTTTTTCCTCTCACCTTAAATCTATGTCCCCTAGTAATTGACTCTTCCACCCTGGGAAAAAGCTTCTATCTACTCTGTCCATGCCACTCATAATTTTGTAAACTTCTATCAAGTCGCCCCTCAATCTCAGTCGCTCTAGTGAGAGCAATCCGAGTTTCTCCAACCTCTCCTCATAGCTAATAACCTCCAGACCAGGCAGCGTCCTGGTAAACCTCCTCTGCACGCCTCCATATCCTTCTGGTAATGTGGCGACCAGAATTGCACGCAATATTCCAAGTGTGGCCTAACTAAGGTTCTGTACAGAACCTTCTCTATCATCTGCCAACTTACTGATCAACCCTGCTACATTCAGGTCTAAATTGTTTATATATACCACAAATAGCAAGGGACGCAACACCAATCCCTATGGAACCCCACTGGACACCGGTATCCAGTCACAAAAACACCCCTCGACCATCACCCTCTGCTTCCTGCCACTCAGCCAATTCTGGATCCAATTTGCCAAATTGCCTTGGATCTCATGGCGTCTTACCTTTGTTATCAGTCTCCCATGCGGGATCTTATCAAAAATCTTGCTGAAGTCCAAGTAGACCACGTCAAATGCATTGCCCTCATCTACACACCTGGTCACCTGTTCGAAAAATTCAATCAAATTGGTCAGACATGGCCTCCCCTTAACAAAACCATGCTGACTGTCCTTGATTAATCCCTGCCTCTCCAAGTGTAGATTAATTCTGTGCCTCAGAATTGCTTCCAATAGTTTCCCCACCACTGAGGTTAGGCTGACTGGCCTGTAGTTCCCTGGTTTATCCCTTCATTCCTTCTTGAACAATGGTACCACATTGGCTGTCCTCCAGTCTGCTGGCGCACCTCCTGTGGCCAGAGAGATATGGAAAATTATTGCCAGTGCCCCTGCTATCTCCTCCCTTGCCCCATTCAACAACCTGGGATACATTTCATCCGGGACTGGAGATTTATCTACTTTTAAGCCTGTCAGACCACTTTGAACCTTCTCCCTTTCAATTCTAATCTCTTTAATTATATCACAGACCTGCCTGATTTCCATACCCATGTCGTCCCTCTCACTTGTGAACACCACACAAAGTATTCATTTAGAGCCCTCCTGACGTCTTCCGTC
Organism: Carcharodon carcharias; assembly: GCF_017639515.1. NCBI lineage: Eukaryota > Metazoa > Chordata > Chondrichthyes > Lamniformes > Lamnidae > Carcharodon > Carcharodon carcharias. The sequence continues at coordinate 86,492,009 of NC_054473.1, forward strand.
TCCACACACAAAGTACCACGATGGTCCTTGATGGGCCTTATTATTTCCCTAGTTATCCTCTTATTCTTAAAGTGCTTGTAAAATAACTTTTGATTTTCCTTTATTTTACCTGCCAATGTTATTTCATGTCCCCTTTTTGCTCTCCTAATTTCCTTTTTTAAGTTCCCCCTGCACATTCTATACTCCTTGGGCTTCCGCTGTTTTGAGCCCTCGGTATCTGCCATAAGCCTCCTTTTTTCTCTTTATCCAATCCTGTATATTGCTTAACATCTAGGGTTCCCTGGATTTGTTGGTCCCACCCTTTATCTTTAATGGAATATGTTGGCCCTGTACTCTCCCTATTTCCTTCTTGAATGAGTCCCACTGCTCTGACGCATATAAAGTAGTTGCTCCCAGTCCACTCTGGCCAAATCATATCTGATCTTATTAAAACTGGCTCTACCTCAATTTAGAACTCTGAGTTCTGGCCCATCCTTGTCCTTTTCCATAACAACCTTGAATCTAATGGAGTAATGATCACTATCTGCAAAATGCTCCCTCACTGATACCTCTACCACTTGCCCGACTTCATTCTCTAAAATTAAGACCAGGACTGCCCCCTCTCTAGTAGGACCTTCTACGTACTGGCTTAAAAAGCTCTTGGATGCATTTTAAGAATTTCGCTCCCTCTTAACCTATCACACTATGACTAACCCAGTTAATGTTGGGGAAATTGAAATCCCCCACTGTCCCCTTTTATTTTTACACTTCTGTGAAATTTGCCTACATATCTGCTTTTCTATTTCTCTCTGACTATTTGGGGGCCTATGGTACACTCCCAGCAATGTGATTGCTCCTTTTGTGTTTTTCAGTTCTACCCACATGGCTTCATTTGAGGTGCCTTCTAAGATGTTATCCTTCCTTTCTGCTGTAATTGATTTCTTGATCAATACTACGATACCCCCTCCTCTTTTACCTCCTTCCCTGTCTCACCTGAAGACCCCATATCCTGGAATATTGAGCTGCCAATCCTGCCCCTCTCTCAACCATGTCTCTGTGACAGCAATGACATCATACTTCCTTGTGTTAATTTGTGCCCTCAACTCATCTGCCTTATTCATCAGACTCCTTGCATTAAAATAAATACCATCCAACCTTGCCAAACTCCCTCATGCCTTAACTGGCCTATAATTTCTATGCCTTCCAGACTCACTTACTCTCTCTTCTAAGTTTGGCTGTGCATCTCCCCCTGCTGAACCTCCTCTCAGGATCCCACCCCCCTGCCAAGTTAGTTTAAACCCTCTCCCAATAGCACTAGCAAACCTCCCCGCAAGGATGCTGGTCCCATTCCGGTTCAGGTGCAACCCGTCTGCCTTGTACAGATTCCAACACCCCCAGAAACGGTCCCAATGTCGCAGAAATCTAAACCCCTCCCTCCAGCACCATCTCTCCAGCCATGCATTCACCTGGACTAACCTCGTATTTCCATACTCACTAGCGCATGGTACCGGAAGTAATCCAGAGATGACTACCTTTGAGGTCCTGTTTTTTCCCTAAATTCTGCTTGCAGGACCTCATCTCTCTTTCTGCCTATGTCATTGGTACCCATATATACCACAATCTCTGTCTGCTTGCCCTCCCACTTTAGAATGCCCTGCAGCTGTTCAGTGACATCCTTGACCCTGGCACCAGGGAGGCAACATACCATCCTGGAGTCACGTCTACGGCCGTTGAAATGCCTGTCTGTTCCCCTTACTATCGAGTCTTTTACCACTGTTGCTCTTCCCCTCTTTTTCCTCCCCTGCCCTCCCATGTGCAGCTAAGCCACTCACAGTGCCATGACCGTGGCTGAATTCCCTCAGAGGAACCGTCACTCTTACCATTTTCTAACACAGAGAAATGTTTCTTAAGCGAGATGCACCCTGGGAATTTCCTGACTACCTGCCTGACACCTTTCTTCTGACTGATGGTCACCCATTCCTTCTCTCTCTGCACTTCCTTAAGCTGTGGGGTGACCACGTCTAAAAATGTGCTATCCACGAAACTCTCAGCCTCGCGGATGCACCTCAGCGCCTCTAGCTGCTGCTCAAGCTCAAGTAGCTGCAGCTGGGGGCACTTCTTGCGCACGTGGTTGGTCAGAGCGCAAGGAGTGCCTAGGGATTCCCACATGTTGCAGGCAGTACATAACTCAGCTGCCCTGCCATGCCTCTAGTTGATTAAAAAAAACCCTTATTTTAAGTTAAATACAGCAAATAAAAGTTAAATTATTTATGTACTGCAAATGAAAACTAGAACTTTTACCTTTCCTTAGCTTAATCTATTTTAACTGGAGAAAAATACTTACCCACTACTCATCAATCAGCTCTCACCTTTGTGCTGACATCACCTTTTGAAGTGACTGCTTTACCATGATGCTGAATGCAGGACGCTCTTCCCAGACTGCTTCGCCGCGATGCTGACTGCAGGACGCTCTTCCCAGACTGCTTTGCCACGATGCTGAATGCAGGACGCTCTTCCCAGACTGCTTCGCACAATGCTGACTGCAGGACGCTCTCCCCATTCTGCTTCACCATGATGCTGACTGCAGGACGCTCTTCTCAGAATGCTTCGCCGCAATGCTGACTGCAGGACGCTCTTCCCAGACTGCTTCGCCATGATGCTGGCTGCAGGACGCTCTTCCCAGACTGCTTCACAGCGATGCTGACTGCAGGACAGTCTTCCGCCGTGCATTGAATATATACCAATAATTACAAAGCAATCAAAGAAAATATTGGTTTTCCATATCCTCCTTATAACACAAGGCGTCCCTCTACCAGTACATCTAATAATTTCTTGGAATAAGCACCTCTCTTCATAAAATAGCTTGGCAATTGGTGACTTGCCTCCAGCCATTTTATTTGGAAATTGCTCTTCTTTCCAACATTTTCTTTATGCTTGCAAGGTCAATTCTCAACTTTTTTTTGTCAGTGACACCCTTTGTTGAATGAACATTATCCCAAAGAGAACTGTTATCCACATAGCATTCAATGGGCAATGTTCTCATATTGTCCCGTGTACAGTGTTTCCTTCTGTATATTGTACAAGTACACCCCTATATCTATTGCTTCTACTAACGTCAGTGTTTCAGCAGTTATGGTACTTATAACTACCCTTTTTACTTTCTTCGCTTCCCAGGCCAATGGACAACATTGATTATTCTTTCGCATCAAGAATATAATAAACCCTGCTGTGCTAGAATATCCATCTGGAAGATTGATATGTGAAGCATTGCTAAAAATGACTAAGGATTGGCTAACAGGCAGAAAACAGAGAGTAGGAGCAAACGGGTCAGTTTTGCGTTGCAGGCTGTGACGAGTGGGGTAACCGCAAGGATCAGTACTTGGGTCCCAGCTGTTCATAATATATATCAATGACTTGGATGTGGGGACCAAGTGTAATATTTCCAAGTTCACGAATGATACAAAGCTAGGCAGGAATGTATGTTGTGAGGAATGTGTAAAATGGCTTCAAGGGGATTTTGATAGACTTAGTGAGTGGCCAAGAACATGGCAGATGGAATATAAATGTGCAAAGGTGAGGTCATCCACTTTGGTAGAAGGAACAGATGTGCAGAGTGTTTCCTAAATGATTAGAGATTAGAAAGTGTAGATGTACAAAGGGACCTGGGTGTCCTTTTCCATAAGTCACTGAATGCTAACATGGAGGTGCAGCGGGCAATTAGGAAGGCTAATGGGCTGTTAGCCTTTATCACAGGAAGATTTTAGTACAGGAGTAGCGAAATCTTGCTTCAATTATATAGAAGCTTGGTTAGACTGCACCTGGAGTACTGTGTGCAGTTTTGGTCCCCTTACCTTAGAAGATATTATTGCCATAGGAAGAGTGCAATGAAGGTTCATCAGACTTGTTCCGGGTGGTGTCTTATGAAGAGACATTGTGGAAACTGGGCCTGTATTCTCTAGAGTTTCAAAGAATGAGAGGTGATCTCATTGAAACTTACAAAATACTTAAAGGAATAGACAGGGTAGATGCAGGTAAGATGTTTCCCCTGGTTGGGGAGTCTGGAACCAGGGGACACAATTTCAAATCAAAGGCGAAGCCACTTAGGACTGACATGAGGAGAAATTTCTTTACTCAGAGGGTTGTGAATCTTTGGAATTCTCTACCCCAGAGGGCCGTGGAAGCTCAGTCATTGTGTATGTTTAAGGTAGGGATTGATAGATTTCTTATTAACAATAACATAAAAGGTTATGGAGATAGTGTGGGTAAAAGGCATTGAAGTGGTTGGTCAGCCATGATCTTATTGAATGGTGGAGCAGGCTTGATGGGCTGAATGGCTTTCTCCTGTTCCTGTGTTCCTAACCTCATATCTTCTGGATCACCCAAGGCTGGAAACTTGGGTATGTGTTTCTCCAAATTTATTTTCTTTAATGTCATATTTGCTCTTAGGACTTCCTCAGCTGTAGCTTGTTTCATTATAGTACTCAGTGCCAAAACATCACGACTGGCACCAGGTCTAGTCTGAGTGCAACTGAGTCAACTGTCCAATCAGACTTCTCAATTGTTCTGCTTCTTCCTTGGATGCAGTATCCTCTTTTTGTGAGGATCTGGCCCAATTTATTGAGATGTGATTTTCTAACCAAGGCAGTTGATTCAAGGTCAGTCCAGATTTATTCTGCTTAATGTCTAATCCTATATATTTAAAGGCCCCCGAAGCCTGACTTCCAATCTTGAATTCCTTCTTTATTTTATCTATCGCCCATTGCTCAAATTCTACAGAACCTCCCCACGGAAAATCATCACCGTGCATGATAAAGATTCCTGTTAGTTTCTCCTTATGATACCAATGGAACGTTACTGGGTCTGCCTTTAGTTGAACACACAGTTTCCACAGTTTCCCTTCATTATCACCAGCTTCTTTAGGTGATTTCAAAAATACTTCCCGTTGAAATTTCTCACACTGCAAAAATGCAGCTTTTATTTTTATATCAATCGATTTGCATTCCCAGGGCCAGGATCTTTAGGTCGCCAAGCGGGGGCGGGGGGGGGGGGGGGTGGGTGAGGCGCGTGAGGCGCTTCCTGATGCGTAAAGTGACGCGGGATGACGTCGGGCAGAACTCCCGATGTCACCCTGTGTCATTTCAATTTTCAGGTCGGCGAGGGCACAGTTGAATCAGCTATGCACCCGCCGACCTGTCAATGGCCTATTGAGGCCATTTAAAAAGTAATTGACTTAATTAGTGGACCTGCCCGTCCAACCTTAAGGTTGTTGGGCAGGGCGGGAGTCCGGGCGGGATGAGGTATCATGACGGTTTTTAAAAATTTAATAAAGGTTAGAGTTAAATTGATGGACATGTCCCAACTCATGTGACACTGTCACATGAGGGGGCATATCAGGGAAATTTTGTTTCTGTTCCTTGACCATTTTTAAATTTGGTGCCGATCTCCCCAAGGCAGCACTTAGCCTCAGGGAGATTGCGCAAAAGAGCGCACCCTCGGCTGAGGGATTCTCCCCCCCCCCCCCCACCCCGCTCGCACAGGGAGCGCATAGCGCTTCCTGGTGGACGTTACTTTGGGTAGGCCTTAATTGGCCCGCCCACATAAAATGGCAGCGTGCCTAGGCACACCCACTCCTGCACTTCCCCCCCAATGGGTGGGGGGGAAATTATTCCCCAGGTATTTGTTGCTAAAAGACCCAAGAAAATCTTCAAGCTCACTTTTCCTGCGGTGGGGGAGTCCACTCTGACATCATGATCTCCAAGTCTCTCTTTGAAACCCCAAGCCAGTAGTCTGGTTTTAGCCTTATACGTGCATTCAGTAAGTTCCTTTTCTGTGCATATCCACCTGTGTGATAGGACTGGCTGTCCTCTGTCTGGTATGTGTGTATAAACCAAATTCTTCCCAACTTTCCTACTCTTTGTTTGGCATCCTTTATCGATTTATCTTCTAATTTGTTAGTAGCCATTAACATTTCTCGATCATAAGGGCTTCTACTTCTAGTGGCATTCCTATCCTGTTCTGTGGTCCTTGTTTTGTCAAACTACAACCTCTACTTGCCCTCCTCTCTCTTTCTGGACCACTGCGACGCAATTTCTTCCTCCTATGATTGGAGTCCCTTTCGCAAGTCTGATCTTTTCCTAGGGCTGTGACCACTTTCAGAACTGTTTTCTGGCCTTCCACATTTTTACCTCATTTGCCAATTCATGAGTCTTACCTCCTGTCCTTCACCATGCACTTTCAGCCAATGTTTGTATTTACCTGTGGCTTTTCCTGCCCCCCAATAACGGTGGCATCCCTCCATACACTGGCCCTTACTGACATATATGTTACTCTAGTGCCAACTTTGGTTAGTTGTCCTTAGGGGTATAGAGCCTTATCCTGCATATCATTATCACTTTGTTCATATTCAGTCATCCCTTTATCTACTGTATTCTGCTCCTTGTAATTGTCCAACATGTGCTTATGTGAAGTGCATGGTACCTCTTCACTTTCTATTCCCTGTTCAGATTCTATAAATGTATAATCAGTGCCGATTAACC